>NC_089225.1:305000-605000 GCF_963924675.1 Phocoena phocoena | reverse complement strand
AACGGCACAATGTCTCTGTTGAATGAATGAATGAAAGATTGCATCTACTGGACACACGTCCCCTGAGCACTTACCGAACTTTCCAGCACAGGGCAGCTCACATGAAAAGGACACGGCTTTCCCCCCCGCACCCCCAGGAGCTCCCAGAACCGGGGGTCACCTTTGTTGTCAGCCTGGCCCCGACCCAGAACCTCAGCCCTGACAAATGGGCTGCCCTCCGCACCCCAGGCCCCTCCACATCTGGCTTAGTTCCGGGGGCTCCTGCCCAGACGTTCCTGAGGCCCTGACCCTGCTGCTCCCGGAAGCCCTGCTCTTCCCAGGCTGAAAGTGACCTCGGATGAAAGCAGGCACAGACTGAAAGGCAGGGGCGGGACAGACTCCTCTGGGGCAGCAGAGCCCAAGGACCCTCATCCCTCAGGAGGGTGGGCAACAGCTGCAGGCCCCTGGAGGGTGGATGCCCTGGAGGGGGAGGGGCACGGTGTGAGCCAGCAGTGGAGGGTTGACCCCCCCCCCCCACGCAAGGGATGAGCATGACGACCTCCAGCCCCCATGCCCTGGGGCCCAGGGGTGCCGAGGACACGGGCTCACCTCACCGCTGGGGAAGGCCTTCAGGCTCAGTACCCCCGTCACCAAAGCACACAGCTTTGGGAAAATCCAGCAATGCAGCCTGGACACTTCGGCAGCTTCAGCTCAGTTTTTTCAGAGTATGAGACCACTTGATTCCAATCTCTTGATTCCAGCTCACAAAGAAGTCAAAAGAGGCTGTAAGCACATGGAGACAGGGACCCCATCAGTGAGGATGCTTCCGCTGCAAGGAGCAGAAAAAACCAACCAGAAAAGGCACTGAAGAAAATTTTACAGAACAAGGAGCCTTGAGGAAGGGCAGCACCAGGTTGATCAATTCAGCAATTCAGTGACACGGACCCAGGTTCTTTCTGTGTTCCGACTCGGTTCCTCAGTGCGCGAGCTTTGTCCTCAGGCTAGCTCCCCTCATGGTTTCAACATAGCTGCCAATGTTCCAGGCATTGCACACAGACACCACGGAGGGAGAGAGAAGGCACCTCTTGGAACGCGTCTCTTTAGTCGGTGGGAAACCTCTCCCGGAAGCGCCTCCCCCAGCTCATTTCCTCTCGCACCCTATTGACCAGAATTGTGTCACATGCTTACTCTACACCAATCACTGACAAGGAGCTTGGGATTACCATGTTTGTCTGAGAATAGCTGGGATTACCATTGAACCACAAGTGGAGGAGGCATGGACACCAGCAAATCCAAGTCGTACCAATAAGGTGGACAGCCGTTGAGGACGGGACTGGCTTCCAGAACAGAGAGAACAAGGGGCGCCTTCAGAAACACAGAGTTCCACGGGCCCCATGCAAGATGGGTGTGTGGAAGACTGGAAACGCAGCCCTTGACCGCCTAGGCTCCCAGGTGACAGCGCAGCTGCGTGTGGACCCCCGCCAGGGCCAGAACTGCAGATTAACAGACAAGGGAGCTTGTGAATCAGACTGGACGCCCGACCCTCTGGGCCGATGCTGTCCAGTGTGGAGCGCTGGGCTCCATAAACCTTTTGTCAGAGGAGCGCCTACGGAAGTGAATGAACTCTGGCTGATGGGGTTGGCCTCGACTCAGAAACCGGGGCCTCCACCTCTCCAGAAGCACCCAGCCCAAGCAGCTGTGGGCACCTCCCATGCTCCCAGGAAAGATAGGCGCCTCCCCGGATGGTCAGTGAGGGAAAAACCCCACCCTCTGGGACTGCATCCGCTTCCTGCCGAAGAATCTTCTCGGCCCTTTACAGGCGGGCGGCTTCCCAGAGACTCCGGAGGCCCTCAGCCCGCCATGAGGCTCCGCAGCACGGGAAGGGGCAGAAATGGACCCCGACCCCCCGGCCCAGGGTCGTATCTCCCCGCATCATTAGCCGCTGTCGATGGAAAGTCAAATGACCCTTGAGTGGGAGGCGGCACGTGGAGGAACTTACCTGCTTTTAGAGCCAGTTTTCCCATCTTGTCATCTGCTCTTAGCTCAGGGCTGAGCTAAGGCTGGTTCTTCCCAATTCCCAGCTGCAGTGTCATGTGACCTTTCGGAGGAGCCCAGGAAGGCAACAGAACAGTCCCCACTTGGGCCACGATGTTGCAGCCTTCAGAGATTTCAGGGTGAGCTCAGGCGGAGGGGTCGTGGAAAGCCAGAAGCTGAAGCTCTTTTTAATTTTCAGATTAGTTTCTTATCGATGAGCCTATCTAATTCACTTTACAGCCCTGTAAGCCAGGCGACCTGGGGATTTTCATGCCCATTTGACAGATAAGGGAATTGAATAAATTGCAAAGTCCCACCTTGGGTGAGTGACAGAACTGATATTAGAATCTTCCCAGACTTATATATCCGGACGAAATTATAAATAAAAAAGATACATGCATCCCTATGCTCATAGCAGCACTATTCACAATAGCCAAGATATGGAAACAACCTAAATGTTCACCGACACACGAATGGATAAAAAATGAGATGTGGTCCATATATACAATGGAATACTACTCAGCCATAAAAAAAGAACGGAATGATGCCATTTGCAGCAACATGGATGGATCTAGAGATTGTCATACTAAGAGAAGCAAGTCAGAAAGAGAACGATAAATACCATCATATGGTATCACTTATATGTGGAATCTAAAATATGACACAAGTAAACTTACCTGCGAAACAGAAATAGACTCACAGACATAGAGAACAGACCTGTGGTTGCCAAGGGGGAGGGGCGTGGGGGAGGGATGTATTGGGAGTTTGGGATTAGCAGATGCAAACTAGTATATATAGGACGGATAAACAGCAAGGTCCTACTGTATATTACAGGGAACTATATTCAATATCCTGTGATAAAACATAATGGGGGCTTCCCTGGTGGCGCAGTGGTTGGGAGTCTGCCTGCCGATGCAGGGGACACGGGTTCGTGCCCCGGTCCGGGAAGATCCCACGTGCCGCGGAGCGGCTGGGCCTGTGAGCCATGGCCGCTGAGCCTGCGCGTCCGGAGCCTGTGCTCCGCGACGGAAGAGGCCACAACAGTGAGAGGCCCGCGTACCGCAAAAAAAAAAAAAGAAAAGAAAAATGGAAAAGAATATGAAAAAGAACGTATATATATATATGTATAACTGAGTCACTTTGCTGTACAGCAGAAATTAACACAACCTTGTAAATCAACTATACTTCAATAAAATAAATTAAAAAAAAAAACAAAACAGGGAATCCTCCCAGCCCTCAGGATGCTCTCTGGGTGAGTAGGCCCTGCACTGGGAGGGGGCCCAACGCTGTCCTCTCCACTCAGGCCCCCTCCAGCAATGCCTCCTTTTCATGAGACTCTTTCCCAAGGCACCAGGCTGTCCCTTCAGTTGGTTGAAGCCTCACGAACAAGGCTGACTGATGCACTCTTGGTGGTGATGCGATGCTTTGAATTTAGCTACCAACTGGGGGAGTCACTTGCGCCCGGTTGACACCTTCTCTTGTCAAAGATAACTGAGGCAGGCCTTGGCCCACTTGGCCCCATCAGCAGAAAGGACACAAAGTCTCTCTCTCTGGGGTGCACAGAGCCCCAAGATGCCCAGCCTGCTGGCACTGCACTTGTTGGCAGCTGATCTTCTGAAGGACGTGTGCTCCCTTGGACCGATAAGGCAAGACCCAGTTCCAGCATCCTTGGTACCCCATTGCGAGAGGCTGCCCCAGCGCCTGCTGGGACCTGAGCCACCAGAACATGGCCAGCCTTGGTCTCTGCCATGGGCGTGTGCCCCTCCCATCTGGACCTGTGAAAAGGATGAGCCCCGGGCTCCCCTGTTGCTCAGGAACCCAAGCCTTCCCCTCTGGGTCCACCAGTCTGGAAGGCAGCACTATAGGTGCTCTGTGCTTTGCTCCTTTCCTTAAGCCCTTGACTCTGGGGAAAAGCCATCATCCCAAAGGGACAAAAGCTGCCTCGAGCTCACTCCAGCGTGTCTCCCGGTCGACTCTCAAGGCCCTCCGTCTCTCTCAACGCCAGGCCCCCCTATCTGTGAAGCCAGGCCAAAGCCCCTCCCCACCCGCATCCCCGGCCTCCTCGACGACCGTCAAGGGCCAGCTCAGGATTTTAAATCCCACCCCTGTGCGGACAACCCCTGGATCTGAAACTCCAGTCGGGGTCTCTCTCCGGATCTCCAGCCCCGCCATCTCCAGACTGGAAGTGTCGCCCGGCCTAAGCCGCAAAACCGTTCGCGGCCAGCTTCTTCTTGGGGGAATCATGGTGGACGCCCCACCCCCACTCTGTTCCCCAGGCCAGTCCCAACCCCCTACCCCCCAGCCCAGGAGCTTTACTTTTAATCTCCGACATCTCCTCCCCTCCGCCGCACTCTCTTTCCCAATAGGGGCTCCTCTCCTTGCATCTAAACTTACCCTTTTGGGTCCCATTGCCCGAGATGGTCTCCCAGCTAAAAAGTGAATCCACCGTAACGTGTTGTGGGTTGCCCAGATCATAAATATTTGCAGCGCTACTAGAGATTTGGGAGCAGTGCCTCAGCCCAAAGGAATGGACAAAATGGGCGAGGTCGCTGACGGCAGAGGCACTGGGGTGGGGGAGGGGAGGGGTCTTCGAGCCCTCCGCCCCTCCCCCACTCTGCCTCTGCCCTCAGCCAGCTCCTGGCCTGGGGGGTACGCAGCAAAGGACCAGAGGCTCGTGCCCCGATCTTCCCAGCTCCGCTCCACCCTGGCCTGGGGTCCGTGCGTGCAAAGCCAGGTCCCCGGCTGGAGGAGACCAGGTGGCCAAGGCCGGAGTCCCACGAGCAGAGAATTCAGGACTTGAACCTTTCAAAGTCTGAGTCCATTTAGAAAATACAACTTCCGTTCCTTAAACATAAACGGGGAGTGATGGGTGGGGAGGGGTAGAGCGAGAGCGCAAAGCAGCTCATGAAAGGGCTGCGGGTCCCGCTGCACAGCACCGGGCTCCAGAGAAGGCACCTGTGGGCGACTTCAGGGTGAAGGGGTCATCACACATGGGGTAAATCCCTTCTTCATTATGCACCCGCCAGGGCGCAGGGGGAACGGCACACAGCCGTTTGGCCCCGGTTCAACGAGCTGGAGGGTGCTCTGAGTCACGGAGGGACCCCAAAAGCAATCAGCGCTCCCCGCCATCCCGATCTGCCTTCCGCTGTGGAAAAACCTGCGCTAGACACCGCCGGTGGGGCCGCCCCGAATCCCCGCAGTCCTCCGCTCTCCCGGACACCTCGGCCCCCAGCGTAGCTCGGCTCCCGCCCCGTGTCTGCCCTCCTGGCCCTCCCACTCCATGCCTGGGCGGTGGCCCCTACCACACCCTCGGATCCGTACAACAGCAACGGGCGTCCCTGGCGGGGGTGGGGGGCAGGAGGGCCTCCCGCACCCCGTCCAGCAGGGATGCTCCAGCAGGGATGCGGCTTCATCGTCCCCAGGCTTTCCTCCTGAGCTAGGCCTGTGCTGCCCGCAGCGAGCCCTCCTGGGTGGCAGAAGCTGGCGGCCTCCCTGGAGGAGGGGTCAGGGCTTCCTGTTATGGAAGGACCCCACGGAGCCCCTGGACCCACTGCTCTCATCCCAGCCTGCCTCACGGGTCGTGTCCTCCTTCTCCTAAATAACTGCTCCTCTTCCAAACTCATCACCAAGATCCCCGTCCCCCAGGAAGCCCTGGGCTCACAACAACCACTCCTGCCCGTGGCTTGTGCCCCCGCCCCATCAGAGCTGAGGGTAGGTTCTGTTGCTCCGTCCCGGCGTTTGGCTAGAGAACCAGCAATGCGGGATCCGGATCCGCCCATCACCCCGCCTCCTCTGAGGTCCTCAGGAGAGACGCGCAAAGAAGCACGAGAACAAGGTGGCTTCGCGGATGCCTCGCTAGGTCCCACTTCAGGAAGGGAGGACTCCTGCAGCCGCTGGGAGTGCTGCCCCCCTTCCCCCCGCCCCCCGCCCGCAGTCACCTCTCTCTACCTTAACCCCCTGCAGGATCCCTCCCCGAGGACACGCCCCCTTCCTCGGCGGGACTGCTGGCGTGAGTGATGGACAGCCTCAGAGATAACAGAGGCTGGGGTTGCATCCTCAGGAACCCCTCAGGGTGGGCCCAGGCCTTTGTGGAGGCTGCCTGGCAGCTGCGCACCCCTGCGTCTGCCCTTCCCTTCCATAGGGGTGTACCCCCAGAGCGCTCGCAATAAACATCCCACAGGCAGACCTCCTCTCCATGGCAGTGGGCTCCCCGGGGACCCCACCTGCAACATATGCCAAGCAGGAGATGGAGAAAGGACCACTTTATTAAAACCGGTCTCTTCCATGTTTCCACGCAGAGATCCGGAGAGCTGGGTGGAGAGCACATTTGGGTCCTCAGGCCAGAGAGGCTTCCCATTTCCCTCCAAACATGAATCCGAATCTTTCTTGCCAGTCACGTCCAAACCCACACTCTTAGTCAGCATGCGGAGGGATAAAACAGTCCAGGATGAGTCGGGGCCCTCTTCCTGGGCCAGGAGAAACAGAAGACCCTGGAAGAAGGCAGCCCCATTCATTGCACATCTGTGAGGGCCAGGGTCCTGCCCACTGGTGCATTTCGTCATTGAGCAGAATAGTAGCTTCCCTTCCCTTGGAAGGGACGTGGAAGGAAGCAAGGAAGCCAGTGGGGCAGTGGAAGGCCGGCTTCCTCTCTGAGCCTCTGATTTGAAGCTGAGTCCAGGGACCAGCGAAATTGTTTCCATCTCCTCTCAGAGATTATTATTAAGTGGGCAGTGATTTTAATCCTCGGAGCCTTGGTTCACTCCACCATAAGATGGCAGCAGCTGCCCCACCCTGCCTACCCAGGACCTGGGTGAGGACACGCTGAGAAAATGTATCAGGAAAGCTCTGTGAGCCCTGAAGAGGTACACAAGAGCAGAAGCCTGCTATTATAGTGATGCTGAAGTTTTTCCCACGAGCTCGTCTGGTCCTCCGCTCCAGATTTTCACCACTCAGCAGGGCTGGGCTCAGGCAACTGGGCTTCCCGCCAGCCAGCAGAACCAGCCCGGACACAGGTGTTCACCAAAGCTGGCCACATGAATGAATTCAGGATTGAAAGGATCGGCGAGCACCCATTCACTTTCTCCCAAGGGCCCAAAGGCACAGGGACAGATAGGAGGGTCAGCGTGACATGGAATCTAGCCCAGCTGTTAGGAGACTTCGTGTGGCATTCCTCTCCATAATTATTTCATTCCTTCTGTCCTAACGCTCACATCTTGCATGTTGGTTTCTGTGCTGTTTGTGGTTGGGCTGAGACAGGGTGGGGGAGGGGGGAGGAAAAAGGACACTTGGTTAATGCGCACAGGGGATCTGTGGACTTTATGAAGAGTCCCCGGCACCCAGGATACCACTCCTCAGTATACAGACTGGGCACTGCACCAAAATGCCCAGCTGGGGAGGGCGTGGGGAGGCTCAGGTCCAACCTGCGGTCCACTGGTCAAGCCCTGTGCCCAGAGGGGCATTTTTCTCATTCTTACAAACATGCTCTGTAGGTTGGCGGTACCTTCAGAGGAATGGTGCTATTTTACAGAGGGAGAAGCTGAGGCTCAGAGAGGTTAGGTAACTTGCTCAAGGTCACACCACAGGTAGGTGGTTTCAGCCAGGACACAATTTCGGCTCTATCTGACTCCACCCAGCTGGTTTATCCCTGAGTCATACAATCTGGGCACGCAGATCATCCCTCACATGGGATGTGTTAGAGTTCTTTTGATTTCAAGTAACACAGACCAAACCAGCAAAAGAAAAAAAAAATCTATTAGAAGGATGCTGGGAGGCCTGGTGGAATCTGAGGAAGGAACTAGAAATCCCAACAGGAAGACCCAAAGGACAGAATCCAGGAATGTCTGGGACAGCTCCAAGGACCCCAAAGGTGAAAGTTCATGGCCTTCCGTCCAGAACTCTGTCATTAACGTGATTTGGTTTCTGGTCCCTTGATTAAATTTCCAAAAATATATATATATATATTTTTTTTTTTGAGAGAGAGAACGTGATTGGGCAGCATGGGTTAAATGTCTGCCCTTTCTTCGATATTTTCCTGGGGTCAGGTCCCACATGACAGTCATGACAGCCAACAGCCTATGGGTCATAGGACAATTGCCAGACCAGGTGCCTTAGACCCAGCAAGGGGGGCCACAGCCCTGGGCTCCATGCTTCAGCAGCCTACATATGAAACACACACACACACACACACGCACACACACAATTGTAACAGATCCTTTTGAATTCTTTACATATGAAACACACGTACACACACACACACAATTGTAACAGATCCTTTTGAATTTTTTAGAGAAAAAATACTTTTCTGAAAACACGAAACAAACTCTTTTGTCCTTATATTTATCATAATTCAGATTTTTTTATGGAAAGATATTCAAATTTCATACACTTTAAATATAATACAATCACACTTTCTTTTCAATCCTTCGGGTCAGGGCTGGCCAACTTTTTCTTAAAGGGCCAGATAATAAATATTTGAGGCTTGTGGGCAATATAATCTGTCTCAACTACTCAACTCTGCTGGGACAGCGCAAAAGCAGCTATAAATAAAATGTAAATAAATGTGTGTGGCTGTGCACCACTAAAACTGTTTGCACAAAAATCATCTGTTTCTATGTTGCTTCATGTGTAAGACAGTTTTTGGAGTTAAGATGAGCAAAAAGTGTTCTGTGATCAACTGTGAACAAAGATTGTCAAATCTCACCATACTGCCCACTGAACATTAATATTCAAAGAAAGTCAATTCTGATGAAATCAGTGACGAACTTGCAGAAGCTAAGGCTCAAAATCAGAAACCGTAATGTTCTTCTCTACTGTGACTGACCAACATTTCAATAAAAGTATTTTCCCTTTTCCAAAAAAATAGAAACCCACTGATGTGGGAGTTTGGGGTGAGCAGATGCAAACTATTATACAGAGGATGGATAAACAACAAGGTCCTACTGTGTAGCACAGGGAACTATTTTCAATATCCTGTGATAAACCATAATAGAAAAGAATATGAAAAAGAATGTGTGTGTATATATATACACATACATACATATATATATATATATATATATATATATAAAACTGAATCACTTTGATGTACAGCAAAAATTCACACAACACTGTAAATCAACTGTACTTCAATAAAATTAATTTAAAAAAAAAGAACATTCACTGATGTGACTTCAAAGTATGAATCCGGGGCTTCCCTGGTGGCGCAGTGGTTGAGAGTCCGCCTGCCGATGCAGGGGACGCGGGTTCGTGCCCCGGTCCAGGAGGATCCCACGTGCCGCGGAGCGGCTGGGCCTGTGAGCCATGGCCGCTGAGCCTGCGCGTCCGAAGTATGAATCCGTTACTTTTCTACTCCTTTCCCGTCTCCCACATCTGTTAGGTGCTGAGAAAACTCCAGAAGCTTAGGCTGTGGTAAAATAGTCTCTCCTGAGGGCAGGTCTTATTGAGAACAAGGGTGAGAGGCCCTTGGGAGTCTGGGTGTCTGGGATTGACACGCACACACTGCTATGTTTAAAATAGATAACCAGGGGACTTCCCTGGTGGTCCAGAGGGTTGACTCCCCACTGAGAATGCAGGGGGCCCAGGTTCCATCCCTGGTTGAGGAACTAGATCCCATATTCCTGCTGCAACTAAACAGTCCACGCGCCGCAACAAAGATCCCACATGCCGCAACTAAGACCTGGCACAACCAAAATAAATAAACAAATATTATTAAAAACATAAAATGGATAACCAACAAGGACCTACTGTACAGCACAGGGAACTGTACTCGATATTCTGTAATGACCTAAACGGGAAAAGAATAGATACTTACGTACGTATGCCTGGTTCACTTTGCTGTACGCCTGTAACTAACACAACAGTGTTCATCAGTGATACTCCAATGTAAGATAAAATTTTTTTGAAAAAAGAAAACCAGAGTGCTCTAGAGTATTTCAAAATGGTTCTTTTCCCTTCCCCCTGCTGGAAGCGGGAAGTTGTTTTTCTCTGAGGACCTGGTGGAACTCTGGACGAAAAACTCACAGAAATGTGCTCCCCGCGGCCACCTCCCCTTGAGTGGGTCTCCCTGCAATTTGTAGTTGATTTTTTTTAGTGTGTTCAGCCTTTTTACTTATTAGGATGAAGTGGGCACTTCTAAGCTCCTTAAATTCTGACCCAGAAACCGTATGTCCTATCATTTTCTCCTCTTTTTGCACAGTAAATTAATTTTATTTTTTATTTAAAAAATATTTACCAGCATGATTACGAGAAGAATTTGTTTCACTGTCTGTGCTTCCTTTCTGGCCGTTATTATTCATTTCATTTCCTGGTTATTTTCTGAAAATAGTCTTATGGCCTAGAGGAAGGGGATTTGAAAGAAGGATACACTCGGAGTGGCAGGATGCTGGGCCCAGCTCGTGTTGGCTCACGGGACCCAACAGTGAAATCTCTTTCCTGCTCTGTGTTCAGTGACATCCTGTTTGTAGCTTGACATCAGCCACAGTGGTAGTATTTACACCAGGGAAATGCAAACACGATAAATCAGGGCTCCCCCCACGCCACCAAGAGAGTTGGTTGTTTAAATACATACCAGTACACCTCTGGCTCTGGGTATCAAATACACTAGGTACACCACTGATCTTCAGGAATTGCATGGGCCCCATCTGGTCTATACCCCCCTTTAAAAAAAAATTTTATTGGAGTATCGTTGGTTTACAATGTTGTGTTGGTTCCAGGTGTACAGCAAAGTGATTCAGTTATACATATACATAAATTCATTCTTTTTTAGATTCTTTCCTCATAGAGGTTATCACAGAATATTGAGTAGAGTTCCCTGTGCTATACAGTTGGTCCTTGTTGGTTATCTGTCTTATATATAGTAGTGTTTGTATGTTCATCCCAAGGTCCTGAGTTGTCCCTCTCCCCCACCCCACATTTACCCTTTCGTAAACATAAAGTTTGTTTTTGATATCTGTCTGTTTCTGTTTTGTAAATAAGTTCATTTGTATCATTTTTAAATTAGATTCCACATGTAAGTGATATCACGTGGTATTTGTCTCTTTCTGACTTACTTTACTTAGTATGACTATTTCTATCCATTCATGCTTCTGCAAATGGCGTTATTTCATTCTTTTATATGGCTGAGTAGTATTCTGTTGTATATATGTGCCACATCTTCTTTATCCATTCCTCCGTTGATGGACATTTAGGTTGATTCCACGTCTTGGCTATTGTAAATAGTGCTGCAATGAACATTGGGGTGCATGTTATCTTTTCAGATTATGGTTTTCTCCAGATATGTGCCCAGGAGTGGCAATGCTGGGTCATATAGGAGCTCTATTTTTAGCTTTTTAAGGAACCTCCTACTGTTCTCCATAGTGGCTTCACCAATTTACATTCCCACCAGCAGTGTAGGAGGGTTCCCTTTTCTCCACATCCTCTCCAGCACTTATTGTTTGTGGACTTTTTGATGATGGACGTTTTGACCAGTGTGAGGTGATACTTCATTGTCTATATCCCTTTAAAGAAGTGATGGGATTTGCAGGCCATGCTCAATTTTATGGCTTGATGGAGCAGATAACACCCAGCTAACCAGAGAAGCACAAGCTGCATGACCTTCTGACATCTTCCAGTCGGGTGTACCATTTCTCTACCAGGCCCAGGGTAACGCCAAGGGCTCCTTGTCAAAACGAGAAGAGTTGCTTGCTAAACAGATCATAGCCTTGTTCCAAAACCTTAGGGTTTCTGCTGATTCTCCAATCAATGATCTACTAAAGCAACCTGGCACCGTTGGATCTATTGGGTTATTAGGCCCAAAGAACAGAGCTGCTTGCATTACAGCCTGGATCAGCTTAAGAGGCTTCTCTCGCTCTGAGCCCCACCCAGAACTGGGAGCCTTACAGCTCACTCAGTAAACGAATCAGAAGAGCACAACCAAACATAACATTTGGTTCTTTCCACGTTCCTTCCAAAGCCCAAAGGAGTTCACAAAGCATCATGCCTCCTTCTTTGTAGTAGAGGATATAGTGAATCAATTTCTCCTTCACTTTGGAGGGTGTATCTCAATATGTCCGAGACACCAGAATCCAGAAACTTCAGTGAGGTAGCCTAAATTTTAATGGGATTTATTGCTGATCCTGTAGCGCACGTATGTCTTGCAAAAGCATTTAAGTACCTGTTACTTTCTACCCCCCACCCCATGACCTGTGGGCTTGAGGTCAGCAAGGCAGTACACTAGTGTTATATCGTGTGGGGTGATGAGAGCATTAGAGTGATTGTACCACAGAGCCAGGAGACTGATGTGATCCAGACAGCAGATGGTGAGGATGCACTGCGATCCTTTTCAGGAGAACTCTACTGAATTCCTGACGCCTCTATGCTCGGAGGGACTGCAAAAAGGAAAAGGTTTACCAGCTCTGATGCCTATCAGGATATCTCAACTAAAATAACAGCTGAGGGCTTCCTTGGTGGCGCAGTGGTTGGGAGTCCGCCTGCTGATGCAGGGGACACGGGTTCGTGCCCCGGTCTGGGAAGGTCCCACATGCCGCGGAGCGGCTGGGCCCGTGAGCCATGGCCGCTGAGCCTGCGCGTCCGGAGCCTGTGCTCCACAACGGGAGAGGCCACAACAGTGAGAGGCCCGCATACCGCAAAAAAATAAATAAATAAATAAAATAAAAATAAATAAATAACTAAAATAACAGCTGAAATTGAAATGACCACTTGAATAAGCTTACATGATCTGTATTCTCCAAGATGGATCTGTGTTCTGTACCAACTAAACACGCAAGCTGTATGATAGCGTAACTGAAATCACTTCACTGAATTTTTCTCAAATGTTCCACGTTGGCACAAATATCTGAAATTCTTCAAGGATGTGGCATTGTATGGGCTGATAGCTTTGATAGGGAGGTGGAATTCTGGAAGCTTCCCCATGGCCCTTCCCTATTATAATTGTCACTATTCCACAAACCAAGGAGTCCGTGTGGAGATTCTGTCAATTCCCAAGCATGTCCAATCAAATTAGTCACTCAAAACCTTGGCAAATGAACATGGGGTAGATTCTGGTTCCCACTGCCTTCACTGAGGTGGACTGGAGTCAGAACTCCAATTATCACCTTAGCCACAAAATCCTCTAGCTGGTAGCCCACAGTGATGTTTTGAGTTTCCAGGAATCAACCTCAGCTCAGAGCCAGTGTTCAATAGCCATTTCTCCAATGCAGAATTACCCGGCCAATGAGCCAGGTCACTTAGTGGGAGGTCAGGAGGAAGATTCACATTCCTGCAAGGTCCGGCTTTAAGGGTGATGGATTCTTTCCATTGATTCTGGGTCTGTGCATAGAATCAGGTCTAGGGATTGATCGGTTAAGAGGCCATGTCTCTCTGTCACGATGGTCCAAGCCATGTCCGAGAGGCAGTCAGCAGACTACCTGTCTGTCTATTTCAGCCTAAGTTCCCCGAAATCAAAGCCACAACCAAGATCCCCGCAGGTCAGACGATCCACCCTCTCCAAGGGTCACCACGCCCATTGCCTCTGATGGTCCAGTGCCACTGCCCAGCCTCTGCCCCTCAGGCTCCTCCATCCTTGAAGTCAGTGCCTGTTCAGCCACACCATCTCTGACCTCATCCCTGGTCTTCAGAGTACAAGCATCACAGCACTTTCCAAAGACGCTAGCACGCCCCTCACCAATGTGTTTCTGGTCTAAGAGGTGCCTCTTAGAGAACAGAATTAAGGGAGAGTTCCTGTGGAACAGGCTCACTTCAGAACCGTCGTTTTACGGGGAGCTTCTGGCATTTCGATGGTGGCCACCACTGAGTCCAGGCTTCCGTCACCAGCCAGAGAAGAGAGCTGCTTCCAACTGCTTGGGACGCACATTGGACCCGCATCTCCGGGAAGGCCCTGGGGTACCCCCGATGTAAAGCCCAAGGCTTGAAACGTGCTTAGAAACAGAGCCCACAAAACACACTGATAGTGCGCCCTGGAGTCTGAGGAAGAGGAGATTTCAGAGGTGATTCCCTGGTTTTGTCAAGAGCAGCTGGTGGATCGCATTGTCCTTTGGTGACACGGGTAAAGTGACGAGGATGCAGGTTTGAGGTCAGTGCTGCTGGTATGCCCACTTTGCAGAAGTGGAAACAAACGTCTCAAGGATGTAAGCAACTTGACCGAGAGCATACAGCTGCTAAGTGACAGCGCAGGATTTTTAAATTTATTTTATTTTTGGCTGCGTTGGGTCTTTGTTGATGCGCGGGCTTTCTCTAGCTGCGGTGAGCGGGGGCTCCTCTCTGCTGGGGTGCACGGGCTTCTCATTGGGGTGGCTTCTCTTGTCACGGAGCACAGGCTCTAAGCGTGCGGGCTCGGCAGCCGTGGCTCGCGGGCTCTAGAGCACAGGCTCAGTAGTTGTGGCGCACGGGCTCAGTTGCTCCGTGGCATGTGGGATCTTCCCGGACCGGGGCTCAAACCCGTGTTCCCTCCATTGGCAGGCGGATTCTCAACCACTGCGCCACCAGGGAAGCCCCGACAGTGTAGGAATAAGCCCACCCCACCCCCAGTCACCCTTTCCTGCTCCCCGCCTCTTTGGCTGTCTCCTACCCCGGTCTGGCCAGCTGGTGCGTTCGGAGGATAGCAGCTAAGCACTTCACATACTGTTGAAACTTAATGCTCTCTGCGTCCCTGTGACGTAGAGCCAATCATCCCCAATATTCCAGATGAGGGGACTGAAGTGCAGACATGCTAACTAACTGCTTAAACCTACAAATGACTGGTGCTAGCTCCCATGCTTTATCTCACCAGGCTATTAGGAAGATCAAAAGAGAAAGGGTTTGTGAAAGTTCTTTGAAAAGTTTGCTTCCCCGGGTATAATGCAAAACCAACTGGCCACGGTCCTTCCTGTGGCTTCTTGCGCAGCGGCTGGGCAACTTTGGTGACTACTACGGCCACGGGGACATTTCCTGTGGGTCAGGGGTGAGGGCCCTGGGCCCACCCCACGACTTCAAGAGAGCAGCCAACAGCAGTGGCCAGGCCCCTGCTGCCAGGGTTAATGGGGAGATCCAAGGCCTAGGCCTGCTCCAGTCAAGGGCCACCCTCTGCTCAGCCCGGGCCTAGGGAGAGGGCTGGGCCGGGGGAGGGGAGCGGACTCGAGGCTTGTGGATTTGGTGGGAGGAAAGGGTTTTGCGATGGAATGTTTTTCCCTCGCCTCCCCATGGAGAAAAGGGTGGCCTCCTGCCACGGTTGATTTTACACATCAATTTGACTGCGCTAAGGGATGCCCAGAGAGCTGTTAAAACATTATTTCTGGGTGTGTCCGGGAGGGTGTTTCTAGAAGAGATTAGCATTTGAATCAGTTGACCCAGTGAACACCACTCTCACCCACGTGGGTGGGCATCACCTGATCGGAGGAGGGCCTGCACAGAACACAAAGATGGGGGAGGGGTGAATCTGCTCTCTCTGCTTGAGCTGGGACCATCTTCTGCTCTCCACATCGGCTCCCTGGGTTCTCAGGGCCGTGGAGAACCAGCATCAGCGCCTCAACCCCCCGTAACGGGTTCGCAGGGCTTCAGCCTCAGATGGCGAGCTCCACCGCGGGCGCCCCTGGCCCGCAGTCCTTCCAACTCGGGCTGAACTCCACTCTCTGGTCCCTCAGCTTGCAGGTGGCAGATCATGGCATTTCCTGGCCTCCCTGATCTCGGGACCAAGTCCTGAAATAAGGGAGGGATCCGCGTGAAGGGTAAACGGTCCTCGGGAAACACCCTTGCACTGGGTGTGTGACCACCAAGTCAGCTCCCTGCCAGCTGCAGAAACCAGGGACAACTTCCCTCTGTCCTCCTCTCCTGGCCTCACCCTGAGGGTGGCCACGTCCAGAAGCCAGGCTGGGGTGAGGCGAGAGGGAGTGTATGTCTCAGAAGAGACCCCTTTTAGGGCGCTCCTGCTATGACGTCAAGTCTGAGCGGGGGGCAAAGTAAGATGTACTGAGTTTGGGATGGGAGGTTGAAACCAGAATCTTCTACTAACCAAAAGTTGCTCAATCCGCTTGCCACGTGGTTAACGATTCAACAAAACTTGCTCGCCGACAGCCATGCGTTGTAGAGTTAAACCTCTCTACACCGACCCCTCTTCCGTGTAACTCCCCCCAAGACGATCTGGAACGCGGCCCCGCCCAGGTGGACGCTGTCTCCCACAAGCCCTCTGTAGAGGGAAACCTGCAGGTCCCAATTCCCTCCTGTTAGCCTTGGCTGTGACCCCAGGCCTGCGGCCGGTGCTGAGAGGAAAAGGAGGAGATGCTGGATGCTGGCTCAGAGCTCAGTGACAGCACTCCCACCCCACTGACAGCGACCAGATGGCGAAGTCCTGTCCTGGGACCACCCAGCGCTCACCGCAGAGCGCGCCTGTCCATCACAGGCCAGCAAATTAGCCCTTCGGGACCGCTGTTTGCAGCCCAGGGCTTGCTTCTTTAAGCCTTGTCCTCTTTGTCAGCTGTCTGTCCGTCAGAGATGGGTTTGAGAAAACCAAACCTAACACTTGCCCTAGGAAGCAGAGGACGAGGTCGGAGGCTGTTGGCTTGGGAGAATTCTGCTCGTTCCTTTTGGCATCCGACCAGGCTGCATGGCCCGATGGCCCTAAACGTAGGGCCCAGCAGTCGGCGCCGGCACTGTGATCACAGCCACCTGTAGTCAAGGCCCGAGGGTGGGAACCTGGCTTCACGCGTTTCAGCACAGAGACGCTGGCCTGCCTGTTGGTCTGCAGGGAAAGTCAGACGTGGTCCTCAGCAGCTTCCGTCACTTCCTGTCTTGATGCTTTGCGTGGGATGGAGGTGCAGGGCTGTCCCGTTCCGGGCCCAGCCCTCTGCTCCCTGCAGCACAAGCGAGGGCTCTAGGCCGGCGTAGGCCACGCCCGGGCTCGGAGTTCCTACAGGATGGTGGAGAGGTGGGACCAAACAGGGAGCCTGGAGCTGTCTTCTCGAAGGCTTCATGCAAGGGGCAACGAGCCCCAAAGAAGGATGAGCTTCAGGGTGACTTGGGGAGCAGGCCGGGGGCGGGGGTACCCAGGATGAGACTCACGGATGTGCTGGCCGAAACTCCAAGGAGGTCTCCTACGTCCAGGCCCCGGGCTGCGGCCGAGGATGCGACCACAAGGGGCCAGCGGGACTGCGCCCTCAGGAGCTTCCTGAGAAAACACAGGAGAGAGCAGCCCGGACCAGGGAATGGTCCCAGCCGAGCGCTGGTGCGGGTGCGATACCGGAGGGAGGGCTCCCGGGGCGGGCCTGCGTGTCTCGGAGGCTCCGGACGAGGCCCCGCCCACCGCTGCAGCCTCCCCCTCCACCCCTTCCAGCCTCGATGAACCCTTACCCTTCCACAGCTTTCTTCTTTGGTGCCTTGGCCGGTACTGTCCGAAATGCTCCTCCCCCGTCTCTGACGGGCAAACCCCAACTTATCCTCAGCCTCTCTGTGAAGCACCATCTCCCCTGTGCCCCTCACCAGACGGCACGGGGAGGCCCCTCCTCTGGTCTCTCCCAGACCCTGACGTGAGCGTACTAAGGGTATCAGATATTAACTCATGTTATCCTCCTTCTAACTCTATAAAGAGACGTTAGCATCTTCATCTTCGAGATAAAGACATCAAGGCACAGAGAGGTTAAGTGCATTGCCCAAAGTCACACAGCGACTTCCTCTATAGCAGAAAACTCTTGTAACTGTTGACAGGTCTGACTTCCTTCCTGCCCAGGAGGGTGTCCAGATGCCAGCGGGCCTTCCCCACCTGACTTCACGGTGCTTTTCTGGGCCAGAGTCCAGGGGATGTTTGTCCAGCAAAGAGTGCACACTGGCCCACGAACCCCCGCCAGGTGGCGGGCACGGCAGTGATGCCTGTCAGGTGATGTTGCCTCTGCTTCCCTAGCTGCTGCCCTTCCTTCCTAGAGAGGGCGGGTGACGGCAGGGCACAGCCTCCAGCAGCAAAAAAATAAACCTCCCCCATTTCTCGGAGCTGGATGCTCTCCTGGCTCTCAGGCGTGAAGGCATTCTTCCAAGAGGGACCAGGGAGAGGCAAGAAAGCTGTAGACGACATGGAGTGACAGGGGAAACATGGGCCAGGCCTCATGAACCATGCTCTGGACCTTCGCCCTGACGTCAGCCCCCTCCACCTGGATGCCACCGCCCACGGTCTGTGCAGGCAGGTGGCTGGTCCCACGCCTGGGGACAAGGGCGCCTCAGGCATCAGCCCTCAGCCCACATGGCTTCCATCCTCAGGACAGGCTGGCTTCGTCTCTTCCTGGGTCCCCAGGTCTGTTTGTCACGATGGCACCTTCCCAGGTGCCTGATTCCCAGCACGGCCGCATTCAGGCACATGCCACAGGGCCTACCTGATTTGATTTGATTTTCGTATTTATGTATTTATGTATTTTTTTTTGGTTTTGGCCATGCCATGTGGCTTGTGTGATCTTAGTTCCCCGACCAGGGATCGAACCCTTGCCCTCTGCAGTGGAAGCCCAGAGTCCTAACCACTGGACCACAAGGGAATTCCCAGGGCCAATCTGATTTTAATCATGTCTCCATAGGCTGGATGTCCCCCTGCTCTTGTCTGCTTCTGTTTTCCTGACAGATGCAACAACAACTAGTGGGTAAGCACAGTCCATTGGCCCCACCGGCCTCTCTGCAAACACAGGCAAGCACACGGGGCCACTCACAGCTACGCACACACGTATGCACAGATACGCACACACAGGCTTTGGAGTTCTGATCTCTCCCGGTACTCTGGACAGGCCCACTCTTCACACAGAGCTCTCCCAGCAACATCAGGATGAGAACAGGTCCCCGTTAGTCATGGGTGGCTTTCCCAGAAGCCATTGCCTCAATACTCTTAAATAATGGGGAACTCAAGCAAGGCCATAAGCAAGGCCATCACAGGCATGGCCAGTCAGAATTAGGTTCAGCCAATAAAAGTGGCTTCCACCAGTGTTTATCAAGCTTTAAAGGGCGTACAAGTCACTCAGGGATCTTATTAACCTGTGGTGTCGATTCAGCGGGTCTGGGTGGGACGCAAGACTATACATTTCTAACAAGCTCCCAGGAGATGCCAATGCTGCTGGTCCGTGGAACACACTTTGAGTAGCAAGGACTCGAACAAGCTAGCGTCTTCCTCCCTCATGTTCTTGAAGTCCAGAAGGAGTCAGCCCGGGGCCTGTGTTGTGCCCCCTGGTCTCACAGACCAGCGTTGCTCGACCACGTGTGATTTCCATCTTCAAAGTGATTCTCATGATCCAGTATGGCTGCTGGAGCTCCAGATACCACATTGCATTTCATCCAGCCCCTTTCTCATAAAGCAAGAACTGACAGAAGCGTTTGCCCCTTCCCCATGAGAACACATCCACAATTGCACACTTCCACCACTATCCGCTAGCCACAGTGAAATCACATGGCCTAACTGATCTCTCCCCCCTCGCCCCTTTGGTAACCATAAGTTTGTTGTCTACGTCTGTGAGTCTGTTTCTGTTCTGTAAATAAGTTCACTTGTATCTTTTTTTAGATTCCACATATAAGTGATACCATGTGGTATTTGTCTTTCTCTGTCTGGCTTACTTCACTTAGTAGGATAATCTCTAGGTCCACCCATGTTACTGCAAATGGCATTATTTCATTTTTTTTAATGGCTGAGTCATATTCCGTTGTATATTTGTACCACATCTTTGCACAGATGCCTTCATCAATGTTCACACGTTCGCACACAGAGCATCCCAAGACCCTCCTGCGTTCCAGGTGCCAGGCCTGACGGTGAGGATTTAGGGCCATTTCACACGTGGGCCTGCCCTCAAGATGCCCACAGTCTGGTGGGGAGACAGGTAAGTCTGTAGACAACTTTAACCTGGGGTGGCAAGCGCCCCAGGTGAGGGACAGTGACCACAGACCCCTGTAGGGCCCAGAAGCCAGCCTCTCGTGCAGCATCAGAGGTGTGAAGACGGGGGAGGTGGCCACGCCATAGCCTGCCCCAGTCTGCTCTCAGCGGACCCTTAAGGTGTCTCCAACATGGCCCTGGAATGAACCTGCGGGCTGAGAGCTCCCTGCAGTGCCAGCCTTGAGCGGTCCTGGGGGGTGGGTGACACTGGCCCCCCTGTTGCCCCCTCCTCCTGTGCCAGGACCTGGCGTTCTCACGCCCTCCCCGTCTTGTCTGTCCTGGTCACTATGTGCCCAGACCCCCTTTCTGAGCACTCCGTGGGGTGAGGCAGACTCTGTCTCCGATGAAATGAAATGATGGCAAGTGAGGAGGGTTTCCGAAGGGGCCCCTATCTCTTCCGTCCGAGGTCTTAGCCCAGGAGGGTTTTCACAACAGCCCTGGACGGTGCTCAGTGTGAAGCATCTTCAACACACTTTGCTCAACAAACCCTTCTCTGACCATGTGCTCATCACTGGGGATCCAGAAACTCACAAAGCCCCAGGCCTTGCCTGCCCCCAGCCCCGCGCTGGCCAGTGGGCCCCGGCCTGAAGGGTCACACGCACCCTGACGGACGTTCCTAAATCCTGGGGTCCTGGCCTGGGGACTCCCAGAGACACCAGACCCCAGGGAGCCAGCTGCCCTCACAACGCACAGCTCATGCTCCCAGGAGAACAAACAGCGCACTGGGTAGAAGGCAGGGTGGGGGGCGGCAGGTGGACAGGACGGAAGCAGCTTGTCCCTGTTTACTCGCCGCCAAGCCAGAAACTCTCTGAACTTACTGGAACGCTCCTGGGACTTTGTTTTCCTGGAGCAAGACAAAAACAGGTTGGACTTCTCCGGTGTTTACTCAAAGACTTAATTACCTAATTACGAACTGGGTTGCCTGGCAGGCTGGCAAAGGTCAAGGTGGGGCAAATGCATTTGTTTCTCACGTGACCCTGAGAAGTCTCAGGAGGGGTGCCGCCCTCCCCAAGACTAGAGGAGAAGGTCGAGGCGGGGCTGGAAGGGCCCTGGCTGCAGAGGAGGACAGGACAGGTTGGAATGCTGTGCAGCTCTGAGCAGCTTACTTAACCTCTCTGAACCAGTCTTCATCTGCTAAGTGGAAATAGCAATACTTCCTCCACTGGGTTGTTGGTTAAACCGTGTTGGCCTGGCACCCAGGACCAGGCAAAGGTGGCTGTTGTTAGTAACAAAGTCCTCATCTGGTCAGGCTGTTGGGGACTCAGATGTTCTGGAGACCCACCCACCACTTTCAACCTCCTTCACAGATTGATTCCACCCCAGCAGGCACCTTCACTGCCCACCCAGAGTTTGCTCCCAGCCTCGTTGCCCCCAGCACGACTTCAAGGCAGCAGGTGTTGTCATCGGCAGATGTGAAATCGCCACTGATGATGGGGAGCTCTTCCAGCTGCTGGGAGAAGGTTCCCCCAGGTCACCTCGGCCACATCAGGACTCAGTTTCCATCTGCTCTCATCTTTCTGAATGCCCGAGGTGCCATGTGCGTGCCCTGTGCCCCGATGGCATCAGGCTACCCCTTCCTTCAGTCCCCCAGGGCCATCACCGTGTTGCTGCTTGGCCCCCAGCACCATGGATGGCGAAGAAACACAGAGCTGAGTACAGTGAAATTCCTGGTGGGACTCAGGGCCATGCAGATGGCTCAGAACACAGTTACATGCATTTTTAGATTAAAGTGAAAATGAAAACACACTGTGTCTTAATCCTCGAGAAGAAGCTGCTGACCCCAGTCTGGGAAAGTGTGGATTGGGACCACCAGGACCTGGCACAGACCACCCGACCCTCCACCCCACGTGTAGCACCTCTGGCTCCTGACCCTCTGGGCACACGGGAGCAAGGGTGTGTGTTGGCCCAGAGCCCTCACTGTGACCACAGGTAGATCGCAGACAGCAGGCGAAAGCTTTCTTCCGTCCTGTCTCCAAGTCCATGCAATGAGGCTGCAGCGCCTTCCCCCAGGGGGTGGGAGAGAGGTGTCGGCTGCCCAGCCCTTGATCCAGGCCGGCCGGAGGCTCGCTCCGACCAGCGAACACAGGAAGCAAACATGCTGGGTCTGAGCCAGGCCCGAGGCCGGCGGGCTTCCCCTCCTCATTCACCCCTTGGCTCTTCCCTCTAAACCCAGAGTCCTTGGTGTTGATCAAGTGACTTGGAAACCACAGCCCCTTTCCTGTGGGAGAAGCACCTGTCTCCCATTTCTGGCGGAGAGAGGCTGCCGGGCAGGTGGTGATGGAAGCCTGAAATTTACAGGCCTCCAGCCCCGAGCTGGAGAGGGGCACACAGGGCCACACCGGGCCTCCTTCCCCGTTGGAGGGGAAACTCCAGCAAGCTGAGTACCTCCCGGCTACAGTGATGCTCCAGCACAAGGACAGAGTGCCTCGTCTGCCTGCATCGTGGCTGGACTGCGAAGGGGACCAACTCCCCCTCCGTGCAGGAGCCCCAGCTCTTCCGCTAAACCGTGTCATTCTGCAGAAGGGACACTCCCCGCCCAGAGATGCTGTGTCCCTTTCCCAAGCCACGGAGCAAACGGGGGGCGGGCCTGGACCATCTCATGAGCAGACGCATCCTCAGCCTTTCACCAGGAAAGGCAGGCCCTGCCCCAGCCCTGCCACCCGCCCCTGCCCCACAAAACCCTGAACAGCTTAGATCTGAGAGTCTCTCTTAAAGACAGGAGCTCCTTGGGAGCTGGACTCCTGTCTGCTTCATTTCTCCATCCTCCTGGTGTCCAGTGCTGTGTCTGGCCAGACGAGGGACAAGGACCAGGCTGCTGAAGCAGGTCTTCTGACTCACTATCCCTGGGTGCGAGGTCAAAGTCTCCTGAACAGCATATACACCTCTCATAGATGAGCGGTTATCTGAAGATGTACGTTTGTGAGTACCCGTCTGTGTGTGCACATACGCGCACACATCCTTGTTACTGGATTGTGAGTTCCTTGACAGCGTGGGCTGTGAGACAAATGATAGGTAGATAGATAGATGATAGTTAGACAGATAGATAGACAGATGATAGATAGAGAGAGTTAGAGAGATAGATAGAGAGATGATAGATAGATAGATGGATAGATAGATAGGTAACTGGGTAGGTGGGCGGATTGGTAGGTGGATGGATGGTTGGAGGGAAGGATGGATAGATAGGCAGATCCAGCTGTTCATCCCTTATGACCCCAGGATGGTGATTTGATAGATAGACAGATAGATAGCAGAAAGGACTCAGATAACACGGAAGGAAGGAAGGCAGAATCCAGGGCAGTCCTCGTCCCTGAAAGAACAGGAGAGCTGGGAAGACCCTTCAAAGCAAAGGCTCAGGGCTTGACCTAGAGGGCCCAGTGTGGTCTGAGCCACTCAGCTTCTCTGACCTTCCATTTTCTTCTACGTAGAAAGGGAATGGTGACAGCAGGCTCTGCCTGTCAAGGATAAACGGGAGGATAAGCCTAGAAGACCATGGTTCACAGAGTGAACAAGCCCAGGGCTTTGAATCCAGACAGGGACAGGGTCCAGCTCTGGCTCTGCTACTTAGGTACTGATGGACCCTGAGGACACTGCTTGACCCCCGCAAGCCTCAGCTGCAAACCTGGGAAAGGAAGTGGCTCCTTGGCAGGGATTTGTGAACATAGACCCAGGTTCCAGGTGTGGGGCGGGTGCTCAGCAATGGTGATCGCCCTGTTGCTGCTCTCAGGATCCTTGTCTAGAAGGCCCGGCTCCAGCCCTCGCGGTCTGGAAGGTCAGAGCGATGAACGTGGAGGCGCAGCTGCCCCGGAGGGTACAGGCTGCAGAGAGGGGCTGAGGTGATGGAAGCTCCTGCGGAGCTCCCGAGGGGGTACCGAGGGTTTGTGAGGAGAGCCCTCTCCCGCCCAGCTGACTCCCAGCAATGGGGACGGTGGGAGGGAGATGTTGGCAAGGCAATAAGAAGAGAAACCTTTTAAAGGTGAAAAAAACAAAAAACAAACGACAGGTCTGGGGGAGATGCCAGTGTTAGCTAACCTGTGGATCCGTTCCCCCAGGAAGGGGTGGGAGCCTGGCTGCTGGAGGTGGCCGCTAGCACAGTGGGGGGCAGACCTGGCTTCCCTTGTGGATGCAGACCTGGAGTGGGGACCGGGGCCACGTCACGGGGGATAAACGGGCTCTGGGGGGCTCCACAGCCCTGGGTCCCCAAAGCAGGTGAATAGAGCTGGACAGCCAGGGGTCCTGGGTTCTTCCCATCTCGTTAGGCCTCTTGTTCCTTTTGGGCCCTGAGATAATTTGCTTCCCTTCGGCCACCTACCTGTCCATGGAGTGCCCAGCTCACACCATGCAGTCCTTGTGTTGGAGGGACAGTCCTGTCCACTCAGCCCACTCAGAGAACCCAGCCACCCTCAGCCCCTCTACCAAGGCCAGCAGGGTTTGGCCAGGGCTGCCCCTATTCATCACCTACCCTGGCCCGTGGCCAGAGATGATCAGAACCGCCTGGCCCAGGGCAGCCGACCCATGGGTGGCTGGTACCCAACAGTAGTCAATCATAAGCTCTTCTCTATGTACCTGAACTCAGACAGAATTTTCCAGGAAATGAAAGTCTAGATGCAGGGGGACTGCTTGGCAAAGTGGTGCGGATGAGGGGACGCAGGGGTTTTCTGTGGGAGAGGAAGAGGTGCTGAAGGAGGGAGGGAGGAAGGGGGCCAGGAGGGGAGAGAGAGAGAGAGCCCAACCCCCTAAAATACCCTTCATGGGGTCCCAGTACCAGTCCCCACAACTCCTTACATGAAATCTTACCGTGTTAAAAGAAGTATGGACTTTGTTCTCTTAGGCATTTGTATTTTGAAAAATAATATATAGAGAGAAATATGCATAAAATAACTCTTCAGCTTAACAAATCATTGGCGAGCTAAATCATAGGCCAGCTGGAGAGTGGAGATTGCAGCCCCGGCGAGCCCTTCCCGGTCAGCATCCCCCTTCCCCGCGAAGGTGGCCGGCATCGGGCCTTGCAGCTTTTCTTTATTATCTTATAGAGCCACCCAAGCACGCGACCTTAAACACTGTAATTTAATTCTGCCAGCTTTTCAGCTTTACAGAAATAAATTGTACCTACGTGTTCTTTTGAGTTCAGCTTCTTTCATTCAGTGTAATGGTTTCTGAGATTAAATCACGTTTTTTTTTTCCTGTGGTTTAGCTCGTTCGTTCTCGGGGCTGTGCATGGCTCCATGGACCACACTGCGACGTGTGCATCTGTCTTCCTGTTGACTGACGTGGGAGTTGTTTCCAGGTGGAGGCTATTACAAATCACCCTTCCTGTCCTACCACCCAAATTTCTGTAGGTGTCCTAAGAAGAGCTCTCATTTTTACCACCGATAAGCAACTTGAACATGAGGAAACAGCAGCTAACTTGAAAGTGGGGCAATGCAGAGAAATCCTATAGTCCTTCTGAGGGACGCGATCCTGGACCTCTTAGGGAATGGAGATTCAGATTCATTTCACTTTCTGGGCCAAGAAATCAACACAGATTTCTTGAGCACGTGGAGTCTGAAAAGAAGGGCAGGAGACCAAGGAGGACAGGGCCGCAGGCTTCCAAGAGGAAGCAGTCTTTGGGATGGGCTGACAAGGAGGGTTCACTTAGAGTAACCTGGAAATTATTTCAGTCGTTAGTACAGAAACCCCTAGAAACGTCTGAGTCTCCTGGCTTCCTTGTCTTTCCAAGCCAGGTGGGTGCAGAAACCTCTCCATCCCCGTCCAAAGGAGCAGCTGGTCACACCTATCTGGACGTTGGAACCCATTCTCTGCACCTGAGGGCAATGGGGGCCAGTGGGGGGGACCACACAGGATGGAGCTTGTCACCTGGCAGCCTCCACAGAGACGATGATGCACAAAACAAACCAGCTCGTGAACTTCCGGCAAAGGTGCTGTCCAATCTGAGTTCCTGTAGATGAGAGTTTGGGTGCTTGGGTTCAAAGATGGGAATTGGATTGCGTTCCCAGGCTGGGCTCTACTGATGCTGTGTGTAAATGCGTGGGATGTGGTCTGTATAGCTATAGGATGGGGATTTGAAAAATCCTGCAGGACCAGAGGGGCAAATTCAAGAGAGGGTCTGGATTTGTGTCCCACCTCTGACTGCAGCTTGGTGAGTGACCATTCCCCTCTCTGGCCGCAGTGCCTCACTCTGTAGAATGCGGAGCAGAGTAGAAGACCTCTAAGGGCCATTCACTCTCCAACATTCTGTGACTCTATACATGCTCTGGGGAGGAGAAGGCCTCCAAAATGAGACTGTCCAACATGAGAAGACTTTTATGGTCAGGGCTGGGTGTTATAAACCAGAGCCTTTCAGGAAGACCCACTGGCTAGCAAGGGTTTGGTTGAGAGAGCCCAGATAAACTCAGACCTGCCCTTGTGGGCTGTACTTGTCATGGTCAAGCATTGCAGATGGCTTTTATGGCTCGAAGAAAACACACACACACACACACACACACACACACACACACACACACACGGATAAACTCTACACCTCACCACACTACCTTCTTCTTCACTTCGGATGTCAGGAGCCTCCCTCCGGGGGGTACAGAGAGCTCAAGCTCATAAGCCATGGAATGGATATAACATAGTTTATTCAACCAGTTCCCCATTAATGCACACAGAGGTTATTTCCAGTTTTTTGTTTGTTTGTTTGTTCTGCCAACGGTGATGTAACAGACAGCCTGGTGCATACATTCTCACATACTGTGGTTTCTAGCCCACAGGTCAGATCACATCACTCGCCTCCTCCAAGATAAAACACAAACTCCTCAGCCATCTGATGCTGCCACCTTCTCTGAGCTCACTTTGGATCACCCTCGTGCCCATCAGCACCAGTTACGCCCACTCAGTTGCAAGGCCTTGACCTTGCCAAACCCAATCCTGCCTTGAGGCCCCTGTGCCAGCTGTTCTCTCTCCTAGAAGGCTCTTCCTTGATCATCAGTGACTTCTTCCTCACCGTTCAGAGCTCAGGTTAAATGTCACCTCCTCCGAGAAGCCCTCCTGCTTGGTCAAGTTTAAGTACCCACCCTCACTCTCTTATATTGATACTAATTCTTCGCACAGCCCTCTGAGGCTTGGATTGTGTCCTTTAAAAAGATACAGCTGTTGGGGCTTCCCTGGTGGCGCAGTGGTTGAGAGTCCACCTGCCGATGCAGGGGACACAGGTTCGTGCCCCGGTCTAGGAAGATCCCACATGCTGCAGAGCGGCTGGGCCCGTGAGCCATGGCCGCTGAGCCTGCACGTCCAGAGCCTGTGCTCCACAACGGGAGAGGCCACAACAGTGAGAGGCCCACGTACCACAAAAAATATAAAAATAAAATAAGATACAGCTGATTTACAACACTGTAAATCAACTATACTCCAATAAAATAAAAAATAAACAAAAAAATAAAAAATAAACAAAAATTAAAAGAAAAAGATACAGTTGACCTTGAACGATGCAGGGGCTAGGGCCCAGGACCCACCACAAAGTTGAAAATCCGTGTATAACTTATAGTCAGCGCTCTCTATACGTGCCTCCTCCAAATCCGAGATTCTGTATCCATGGATTCAGCCAACCTCAGATCATGTAGTACTGTTCTTTACTATTGAGAATAACACACGTATAAGTGGACCCACACAGGTCAGACCAGTGTGGTTCAAGGACAACTCCTGGTACCCGTGAAAGGGACTATTTGGAAACAGTCTTTGCAGATGTAGTCGAGTTAAGATGGACTCGGAAGAACCCTAATCCAATTACTGGTGTCCAAATAAGAAGAGAACATTTGCACAAAGACACAGAGAGGAGTAGGCCATGTGACAACAGAGATCAGAGTGATACATCCACAAGCCAAAGGCCACCAAGTGTTGTTGGTGGCCACCAGGAGCGAGGAGAAAGGCAAGATTCTCCCTCGGAGCCTCCAGAAGGAACCAACCCTGCACACCTTGATTCTGGACTTCCGGTCTCCAGAATTGTGGCGGCGTATATCCCAGTTGTTTTAAGCCACTCAGTTCGTGGTAATTTGTTACGAATCCCTAGGAAACTAATACACAGCCCTAATCCCGACCCAGTACGTTTCTAGTTTCTTTGTTTATCTGTGGTCTGCCTCTCCCATGAGACAGTCAGCCCCATGAGAGCAGGGCCCTGTCTGTCCAGTTCGTTGGCTACACCCTCAGTGCCTGACACATTGTCATGTTTGGAATGGAGTGACAATGTGTCACGTCTGAAAGAAGTAGATTCCTAGAAGTGAGATGACGGACTTAAAATGTAAGTGCATGTCAATTTTAACAGACCGTCAGATTACTTTCCCTCAAATGTTCTTGCGTTCTCCTCCCACGAGGAGGTGAGGTTCTTGCGTTCTCCTCCCAGCGGGGGTGAGGGTGTGCACGTCCCACATCCTTTTCGGCTCTGGACAGTGTTACTCTTTTTAATATTTGCCATCTGGAGGGTGTACAAGGGATCTCATTTGCTGTTCTTTCATCTTCCTGACTATTGAGAAAGTTGATGACATTTCCATAGATTTATGTGCTGTTGCACTTCTCTTGTGAATTGCTTATTCCTATCTTTGTCCTTTTTTTGGCCTCACTGCACGGCATGCGTGATCCTAGTTCCCCGGCCAGGGATTGAACCTGCGCCCCCTGTGTTGAAAGCACAGAGTCTTAACCACTGGACCGCCAGGGAAGTCCCACCTTTGTCCATTTTTTAATTGGTATGTGTGGTAGGCAGGATAATGCCCCCCCTTCAAAATGGTTTGTGTCCTAATCCCTGGAACGTGTGAATATATTAGGTTACATAGCAGAGGGGAACTAAGGTTGCTAATAGGCTGACACTGAGATGGGGAAGATCACCCTGGATCTAGGTGGGCCCAGTGTCACCACAAGGTCCTTAAAAGTTGAAAGAGGAGGCACCCAGAGAGACGGCAGCAAGGGGACTCAGCCTGACATTGCTGGCTTTGAAGACGGAGGAAAGGGACCAAGGGCCAGGGAGGCCAGGCAGCCTCTGGAAGCTAGAAAAGGCAAGGAAACAGATTTTCCCCTAGAGCCTCTAAAAGGAACGCAGACCTGATAACACTTTGATTTCAGCCCAGTGAGACTCCTTTTGGACTTCTGACCCTCAGAACTACAAGGTAATAAGTTTGTGTTATTTTAAGCCACTACGTTTGTGATAATTTGTTAGAGCAGCAATAAGAAGCTAGTGCACTATGCTACAAAGAAGAAATGCTGGAGAGGGCGTGGAGAAAAGGGAGCCTCCTGCACCGCTGGTGGGATGTAAACTGATGCAACAAATAACAAATGCTGGAGAGGGCGTGGAGAAAAGGGAGCCTCCTGCACCGCTGGTGGGATGTAAACTGATACGGCCACTACGGAGAGCAGTATGGAGGGTCCTCAAAAACCTAAAAATAGAGCTACCATATGATCCAGCAATCCCACTTCTGGGCGTACACCCTTAGAAAACCATAATTCAAAAAGATACATGCACCCCAGTGTTCACAGCAGCACTATTTACAATAGCCCAAACATGGAAACAACGTAAATGTCCATCTACAGAGGAATGGATAAAGAAGATGTGGTCCATATATACAATGGAATATTACTCAGCCATAAAAAAAAGAATGGGGGGACCTTGAAGATGGCGGAAGAGTAAGACGCGGAGATCGCCTTCCTCCCCACGGATACACCAGAAATACATCCACACGTGGAACAACTCCTACAGAACTCCTACTGAAGGCTGGCAGAAGACCTCAGACCTCCCAAAAGGCAAGAAACTCCCCACGTAACTGGGTAGGGCAAAAGAAAAAACAGAGACAAAAGAATAAGGACGGCATCTGCACCAGTGGGAGGGAGCTGTGAAGGAGGAAAAGTTTCCACACACTAGGAAGCCCCTCCGCGGGCGGAGACTGCGGGAGGCGGAGCGGGGAGCTTCGGGACCACGGAGTGGTGCACAGCGACGGGTGCGGAGGGCAAAGCGGGAAGATTCCTGCACAGACGATCGGTGCCGACCGGCACTCACCAACCCGAGAGGCTTGCTGCTCACCCACCGGGGCGGGCGGGGCTGCGAGCTGAGGCTCGGGTTTTGGTTTTGGACGGAGCTCAGGGAGAGGACTGGGGTTGGCGGCTTGAACATAGCCTGAAGGGGTTAGTGCACCACGACTAGCCGGGAGGGAGTTCGGGGAAAAGCCTGCACCGGCCGAAGAGGCAAGAGACTTTTTCTTCCCTCTTTGTTTCCTGGTGCGCGAGGAGAGGGGTTTAAGAGCGCTGCTTAAAGGAGCTCCAGAGACGGGCGCGAGCCGCGGCTAAAAGCGCAAACCCCAGAGATGGGCGCGAGCCGCGGCTGAGGGCGCGAGCCCCCGAGACGGGCGCGAGCCGCGGCTGAAAGCGCAAACCCCAGAGACGGGCGCGAGCCGCGGCTAAAACCGCGGACCCCAGAGACGGGCGGGAGACGCTGGGGCTGCTGCTGCCGCCACCAAGGGGCCTGTGTGCGAGCACAGGTCACTCTCCACACCCCTCTTCCGCGGAGCCTGTGCAGCCCTCCACTGCCAGGTTCCTGGGATCCAGGGACAACTTCCCCGGGACAGCGCACGGCGGGCCTCAGGCTGGTGCAACGACACGCCGGCCTCTGCCGCAACGTCACGCTGCCTCTGCCGCCGCAGGCCCGCCCCGCACGCAGTGCCCCTCCTTCCGCCATCCCCCAACCCCCGGCCTGAGTGAGCCGGAGGCCCCGAATCAGCGGCTCCTTTAACCCCGTCCTGTCTGAGCGAAAAAACAGACGCCCTCCAGCGACCTACACGCAGAGGCAGGGCCAAATCCAAAGCTGAGCTCCTGTGAGCTGTGAGAACAAAGAAGAGAAAGGGAAATCTCTCCCAGCAGCCACAGAAGCAGCGGATTAAAGCTCCACAATCAACTTGATATACCCTGCATCTGTGGAATACCTGAATAGACAAGGAATGATCCCAAATTGAAGAGGTGGAATTTAGGAGCGAGATCTATGATTTTTTTCCCTTTTCCTCTTTTTGTGAATGTGTACGTGTATGCTTCTGTGTGACATCTAGTCTGTATACTCTAGCTTCCACCATTTGTCCTAGGGCTCTATCCGTCCATGACTTTTTTTTAAAAATTCCTTTTCTTAATAATTAAGTTTAATTGTAATAACTTTATTATACTTTACCTTCGTTCTTTCTTTCTTTCCTTCCTTCCCTCCCTCCTTTAGACAACGAATCACCCCAAATTGAGGAGGTGGTCTCAGGGAGCAGGATTTATGATTTTTCCCCCTTTACCTCTTTTTGTGAAGGTGTATGTGTATGCTTCTGTGTAAGATTTTCTCTGTATAGCTTTGCTTCCAACATTTGTCCTCAGGTTCTATCCATCCCTTTTTTTTTTTTCTAAATATTTTTTAATTCAATAACTATATTATACTTTATTTTATTTTTACTGTATCATCTTTCTTTCTGTCTTTTTTTTCCTTCTTTCCCTCCTTCCTTCCTTCCTCCCTCCCTCCCTCCCTCCTTTCTTTCCTTCTTTGCTTCTTTCTTCCTTCCTTCCTTTCCTCCTTTCCCTCTTTCTTTACTCATACTTCTACTAATTCTCCCTACTTTTTCTCCCTTATATTCTGAGCTGTGTGGATGAAAGGCTCTTGGTGCTCCAGCCAGGAGTCAGGGCTCTGCCTCTGAGGTAGGAGAGCCAACTTCAGGACACTGGTCAACAAGAGACCTCCCAGCTCCACATAATATTAAACGGTGGAAATATCCCAGAGACCTCCATCTTAACACCAGCACCCAGCTTCACTCAACGACCAGCAAGCCACAGTGCTGGACAACCTATGCCAAACAACTAGCAAAACAGGAACACAACCCCACCCATTAGCAGAGAGGCTGCCTAAAATCATAATAAGGCCACAGACACCCCAAAACACACCACCAGACGTGAACCTGCCCACTAGAGAGACAAGATCCAGCCTCATCCAGCACAACACAGGCACTAGTCCCCTCCACCAGGAAGCCTACACAACCCACTGAAACAACCTTAGCCACTGGAGACAGACATCAAAAACAACGGGAACTACGAACCTGCAGCCTGCAAAAAGGAGACCCCAAACACAGTAAGATAAGCAAAATGAGAAGACAGAAAAACACACAGCAGATGAAGGAGCAAGATAAAAACCCACCAGACCTAATAAATGAAGAGGAAATAGGCAATCTACCTGAAAAAGAATTCAGAATAATGATAGTAAGGATGATCCAAAATCTTGGAAGTAGAATGGACAAAATGCAAGAAACAGTTAACAAGGACCTACAAGAACTAAAGATGAAACAAGCAACGATGAACAATGCAATAAATGAAATTAAAATCACTCTAGATAGGATCAATAGCAGAATAACTGAGGCAGAAGAACGGATAAGTGACCTGGAAGATAAAGTAGTGGAAATAACTACTGCAGAGCAGAATAAAGAAAAAAGAATGAAAAGAACTGAGGACAGTCTCAGAGACCTCTGGGACAACATGAAACGCACCAACATTCGAATTATAGGGGTGCCAGAAGAAGAAGAAAGAAAGAAAGGGACTGAGAAAATATTTGAAGAGATTATAGTTGAAAACTTCCCTAATATGGGAAAGGAAATAGTTAATCAAGTCCAGGAAGCACAGAGGGTCCCATACAGGATAAATACAAGGAGAAACACGCCAAGACACATATTAATCAAACTGTCAAAAATTAAATACAAAGAAAGCATATTAAAAGCAGCAAGGGAAAAACAACAAATAACACACAAGGGAATCCCCATAAGGTTAACAGCTGATCTCTCAGCAGAAACCCTACAAGCCAGAAGGGAGTGGCAGGACATACTGAAAGTGATGAAGGAGAATAGCCTGAAACCAAGACTACTCTACCCAGCAAGGATCTCATTCACATTTGATGGAGAAAATAAAACCTTTACAGACAAGCAAAAGCTGAGAGAGTTCAGCACCACCAAACCAGCTTTACAACAAATGCTAAAGGAACTTCTCTAGACACGAAACACAAGAGAAGGAAATGACCTATAGTAGCGAACCCAAAACAATATATAAAATGGAAATAGGAACATACATATCGATAATTACCTTAAATGTAAATGGACTAAATGCTCCCACCAAAAGACACAGATTGGCTGAATGGATACAAAAACAAGACCCTTATATATGCTGTCTACAAGAGACCCACTTCAGAACTAGAGACACATACAGACTGAAAGTAAGGGGATGGAAAAAGATATTCCATGCAAATGGAAACCAAAAGAAAGCTGGAGTAGCAATTCTCATATCAGACAAAATAGACTTTAAAATAAGGACTATTAAAAGGGACAAAGAAGGACACTACATAATGATCAAGGGATCGATCCAAGAAGAAGATATAACAATTGTAAATATTTATGCACCCAACATAGGAGCACCTCAATACATAAGGCAAATACTAACAACCATAAAAGGGGAGATCAACAGTAACACATTCATAGTAGGGGACTTTAACACCCCACTTTCACCCATGGACAGATCATCCAAAATGAAAATAAATAAGGAAACACAAGCTTTAAATGATACATTAAACAAGATGGACTTAATTGATATTTATAGGACACTCCATCCAAAAACAACAGAATACACATTTTTCTCAAGTGCTCATGGAACATTCTCCAGGATAGATCATATCTTGGGTCACAAATCAAGCCTTGGTAAATTTAAGAAAACTGAAATTGTATCAAGTATCTTTTCCGACCACAACGCCATGAGACTAGATATCAATTACAGGAAAAGATCTGTAAAAAATACAAACACATGGAGGCTAAACAATACACTACTTAATAATGAAGTGATCACTGAAGAAATCAAAGAGGAAATAAAAAAATACCTAGAAACAAATGACAATGGAGACACAACGACCCAAAACCTATGGGATGCAGCAAAAGCAGTCCTAAGGGGGAAGTTTATAGCAATACAAGCCCACCTTAAGAAGCAGGAAACATCTCGAATAAACAACCTAACCTTGCACCTCAAGCAATTAGAGAAAGAAGAACAAAAAAACCCCAAAGCTAGCAGAAGGAAAGAAATCATAAAAATCAGATCAGAAATAAATGAAAAAGAAATGAAGGAAACAATAGCAAAGATCAATAAAACTAAAAGCTGGTTCTTTGAGAAGATAAACAAAATAGATAAACCACTAGCCAGACTCATCAAGAAAAAAAGGGAGAAGACTCAAATCAATAGAATTAGAAATGAAAAAGGAGAAGTAACAACTGACACTGCAGAAATAAAAAAAATCATGAGAGATTACTACAAGCAACTCTATGCCAATAAAATGGACAATCTGGAAGAAATGGACAAATTCTTAGAAATGCACAACCTGCCAAGACTGAATCAGGAAGAAATAGAAAATATGAACAGACCAATCACAAGCACTGAAATTGAAACTGTGATTAAAAACCTTCCAACAAACAAAAGCCCAGGACCAGATGGCTTCACAGGTGAATTCTATCAAACGTTTAGAGAAGAGCTAACACCTATCCTTCTCAAACTCTTCCAAAATATAGCAGAGGGAGGAACACTCCCAAATTCCTTCTACGAAGCCACCATCACCTTGATACCAAAACCAGACAAGGATGTCACAAAGAAAGAAAACTACAGGCCAATATCACTGATGAACATAGATGCAAAAATCCTCAACAAAATACTAGCAAACAGAATCCAACAGCACATTAAAAGGATCATACACCATGATCAAGTGGGGTTTATTCCAGGAATGCAAGGATTCTTCAATATACGCAAATCTATCAATGTGATAAACCATATTAACAAATTGAAGGAGAGAAACCATATGATCATCTCAATAGATGCAGAGAAAGCTTTCGACAAAATTCAACACCCATTTATGATAAAAACCCTCCAGAAAGTAGGCATAGAGGGAACTTTCCTAAACATAATAAAAGCCATATATGACAAGCCCACAGCAAACATCATCCTCAATGGTGAAAAACTGAAAGCATTTCCACTAAGATCAGGAACAAGACAAGGTTGCCCACTCTCACCACTCTTATTCAACATAGTTTTGGAAGTTTTAGCCACAGCAATCAGAGAAGAAAAGGAAATAAAAGGAATCCAAATCGGAAAAGAAGAAGTAAAGCTGTCACTGTTTGCAGATGACATGATACTATACATAGAGAATCCTAAAGATGCTACCAGAAAACTACTAGAGCTAATCAATGAATTTGGTAAAGTAGCAGGATACAAAATTAATGCACAGAAATCTCTGGCATTCCTATATACTAATGATGAAAAATCTGAAAGTGAAATCAAGAAAACACTCCCATTTACCATTGCAACAAAAAGAATAAAATATCTAGGAATAAACCTACCTAAGGATACGAAAGACCTGTATGCAGAAAATTATAAGACACTGATGAAAGAAATTAAAGATGATACAAATAGATGGAGAGATATACCATGTTCTTGGATGGGAAGAATCAACATTGTGAAAATGACTCTACTACCCAAAGCAATCTACAGATTCAATGCAATCCCTATCAAACTACCACTGGCATTTTTCACAGAACTAGAACAAAAAATTTCGCAATTTGTATGGAAACACAAAAGACCCCGAATAGCCAAAGCAATCTTTAGAACGAAAAAAGGAGCTGGAGGAATAAGGCTCCCTGACTTCAGACTATATTACAAAGCAACAGTAATCAAGACAGTATGGTACTGGCACAAAAACAGAAAGATAGATCAGTGGAACAGGATAGAAAGCCCAGAGATAAACCCACGCACATATGGACACCTTATCTTTGATAAAGGAGGCAGGAATGTACAGTGGAGAAAGGACAGCCTCTTCAATAAATGGTGCTGGGAAAACTGGACAGGTACATGTAAAAGTATGAGATTAGATCACTCCCTAACACCATACACAAAAATAAGCTCAAAATGGATTAAAGACCTAAATGTAAGGCCAGAAACTATCAAACTCTTAGAAGAAAACATAGGAAGAACACTCTATGACATAAATCACAGCAAGATCCTTTCTGACCCACCTCCTAGAGTAATGGAAATAAAAACAAAAATAAACAAATGGGACCTAATGAAACTTCAAAGCTTTTGCACAGCAAAGGAAACCATAACCAAGACCAAAAGACAACCCTCAGAATGGGAGAAAACATTTGCAAATGAAGCAACTGACAAAGGATTAATCTCCAAAATTTACAAGCAGCTCATGCAGCTCAATAACAAAAAAACAAACAACCCCATCCAAAAATGGGCAGAAGACCTAAATAGACATTTCTCCAAAGAAGATATACAGAATGCCAACAAACACATGAAAGAATGCTCAACATCATTAATCATTAGAGAAATGCAAATCAAAACTACAATGAGATATCATCTCACACCAGTCAGAATGGCCATCATCAAAAAATCTAGAAACAATAAATGCTGGAGAGGGTGTGGAGAAAAGGGGACACTCTTGCACTGCTGGTGGGAATGTGAATTGGTTCAGCCACTGTGGAGAACAGTATGGAGGTTCCTTAAAAAACTACAAATAGAATTACCATATGACCCAGCAATCCCACTACTTGGCATATACCCTGAGAAAACCAAAATTCAAAGAGAGTCATGTACCAAAATGTTCATTGCAGCTCTATTTACAATAGCCAGGACATGGAAACAACCTAAGCGCCCATCATCGGATGAATGGATAAAGAAGATGTGGCACATATACACAATGGAATATTACTCAGCCTTAAAAAGAAATGAAATTGAGCTATTTGTAATGAGATGGATAGACCTAGAATCTGTCATACAGAGTGAAGTAAGTCAGAAAGAAAAAGACAAATACCGTATGCTAACACATATATATGGAATTTAAGGGAAAAAAATGTCATGAAGAACCTAGGGGTAAGATAGGAATAAAGACGCAGACCTACTGGAGAACGGACTTGAGGATATGGGGAGGGGGAAGGGTGAGTTTTGACAGGGCGAGAGAGAGTCATGGACATATACACACTAACAAACGTAGTAAGGTAGATAGCTGGGGGGAAGCAGCCGCAAGGCACAGGGATATTAGCTCGGTGCTTTGTGACAGCCTGGAAGGGTGGGATGGGGAGAGTGGGAGGGAGGGAGACGCAAGAGGGAAGACATGTGGGAACATATGTATATGTATAGCTGATTCACTTTGTTGTAAAGCAGAAACTAACACACCATTGTAAAGCAATTATACCCCAATAAAGATGTTAAAAAAAAATAAAAAAATAAAAAAATAAAAAGCCAAATAACCTAGAAAAAAAAAAAAAAAAAAAAAAAAAGAATGAAATAATGCCATTTGCAGCAACAGAGATGTAACTAGAGATTATCATACTAAGTGAGGTAAGTCAGAAAGAGAAAGACAAATACCATGTGATATCACTTATATGTGGAATCTAAAATATGACACAAATGAACTTATCTACAAAACAGAAACAGACTCACAGACGTAGAGAAGAGACTTGTGGTTGCCAAGGCAGTGGAGGGGGAGGGATGCACTGGGAGTTTGGGATTAACAGATGCAAACTATTATACATAGGATGGATAAACAACAAGGTCCTACTGCAGAGCACAGGGAAATATATTCAATGTCCTGTGATAAACCATAATAAAAAAGAACGTATATATATATGTATACCTGAGTCACTTTGCTGTACAGCAGAAATTAACACAACATTGTAAATCAACTATACTTCAATAAAAAAATTTTTTAAAGAAATGAGTGTACTATGTTTTAATTTTCTTATCAATTCACGGAAGCCTGTTGTAGGTTAGGGATATAAATGCTTTATTTCCTTGCATCCATGTTACCCTCACCATCTGGTACAGGAATTACTGGTTTATAACCTACCTCCCTCCTCCTTGAGGGTTTGTACTTCATCTTGGTATTTCTAGCAAACCAGCACCTGGCAGATGCACCAAAAATGTGGAATGAATGAAAGAGCTGGTGAACTATAGAAATGTCTTCACATTCAGTCACCTCTGCATCCCCCCCATTCCTGTGCTCCACAAACACCGAGCCTTCGGATAATGGGGAGACTTGGGTATTGTCCCATTTCCTGGTGGTTTCCTGGGCTTAGCTCAGAGCTGAGGCTGCTCATCAATTCCCCGGATGACTGGGTCCCTGCCTCTCACTTGCAGGTGGGGTTTGGATAGGCAGCGTGCTGGAGAGGAGCCTTGCACTCAGCCAGATGAAGAGGCTGCAGAGCTGACGTGGCTTTGGGAAGTGGGCACAGATGGAATTTGGGAGGATTCCCGAACCCCAGAGGACTCCTGCACGTCACAGGCTGCAGCAGGACATTCTCCCGTGATGGCAAGAATGCAGTTGCTGTGACTCTGTCATGTGGTTCAGCAGTACTGGAGTGGTCTGAAGTCTGGGATATGGCAGAGGTGATGGAATATCTCCTGCAAGATTAGATGATAAGAGACAGTCTTGGGCTCTCCCAATCTGCTGGATCACTCACGCCGAGGGTAGACCATGTCACGAGCAGCCCCATGGAGCGGCCTTTGCGGCCAGGAATGGCAGCCTCACGCCAACAGCCACATGAGCGAGCTTGGAAGCAAATTTGCAGCTCCAGCTAAGCCTTGAGATGCCTGCAGCTCTGTCCCACAGCTGAACACAATCCCACGAGAGACTCCAAGCCACAACCACACAGCTAAGCTGCTCCTGGATTCCTGACCTCCAGAACCGGTGAAATAATAATGTGTATTGTTTAAAGCCATTAAGTTTTGGAGTAATTTGTTATGAGTCAAGAGTAACAAATAGCGTCGGAAATCCTTTTCCTTTGCAGTTTTGAAAGCTTTGCTCTGAGGCTAAGGTTCTGCTGAGAAGTACGCACACAACCCACTTCGCCCCTGGAAGTTGTGGACCTTCTCTTTATCCTGCGTATCCTGAAATCGCACGATGATTTGCCATCTTGGGTCTACATTTTCCATTGGGCTGGGGCCTGATGGGCCATTTCAGCCTGGAAATTCATTTCTTTCAGTGCTGGGGAATTTTCTGGAATTATTTTATTGACGACTTCCTCCCTGCCATTTTTTCTATTCTCTATTCCTGAAATTCCTTTTATTCATATTTTGAACCCTGGGGATTGATCCTTAATTTTTTACTCACTATCCTCTTTTCCTCTGTTTTCCATTTCTGTGTTTTTTCCTTGCTTTCTGGGTAATTTCTTTATCCTCTAATCTTTTAATAAAGCTTTTAATTTTCTTTCTTATTCTGTGTTCTCTTTTTTTGTGGTTTGTTTTGTTCTGTTTTTACGGAATGTCCCATTTTCATAGCATCTTTTATTTTTTATAAATTTATTTATTTTTATTTATTTTATTTTTGGCTGCGTTGGGTCTTGGTTGCTGTGCGCAGGCTTTCTCTAGTTGTGGCGAGTGGGGGCTACTCTTCGTTGCAGTGCACGGGCTTCTCATTGCGGTGGCCTCTCCTGCTGTGGAGCACGGGCTCTAGGCATGTGGGCTTCAGTAGTCGTGGCACACGGGCTCAGTAGTTCTGGCTCACGGGCTCTAGAGCGCAGGCTCAGTAGTTGTGGCACACGGGCTTAGTTGCTCCGTGGCATGTGGCATCCTCCCCGACGAGGGATCGAACCCATGTCCCCTGCATTGGCAGGTGGACTCTTAATCACTGTGCAACCAGGGAAGTCCCATAGCATCTTGTTCTTATGTAATGGGTACTATATCTTCTCTTACCACTCTAAAAATATCAATACTAGAGCTACGGGAAATTTTTTTTTGGTTTGTTTCATTAAGTTTTCTTCTCTCTGCATAGTCTGTTCTTTCAGGTTGTTGTTTTCTTTTCTCTCTTTCCTCATGTTGGAGTTTTCCTCAGATGTCTGACGACCTTGGTTTACTGGTTGGTATTTAAGAGTGGAACACTCAAGAATTGACTGGAAGCTCTTAGGCTTTATTGGGTAGAATGTAGTAGGCAGCGGCAAACCTTTTCTCATGCTGCACCAACCAGAAGATAAAACCGGATAAATTACAAAAATAGCATTTTAAGGATATTGGAGCTCTGTGGAAAGTAAGAGGGCAAAATGAAACAAAAACTCCAGAGATGGAAAACTTCTTCCCAGGTGAGTCGGGTTCCTAGTCCTTTTCTTCCAAGAGGACGTCGCTGAGTCAGGGTCCACACGGAGTGTTGAATAAAGAGGTCTACTAGGTGGAGGGAGAATCCAGCAGAGCTTTGGATAGCCAAGTGGACGAGCCTGAATGGCTTTACTGGATTGAAGCTCAAAGGCTGGGGGTTGAAGCCTTGCTCACTGTCTGGCATCTGGGCTGGGGAGATTCCAAGAAGTGGGAGCTCCAACAGCTGGAGCTCCTTGGGCCTCCGTGTGTTTCTGTGTGCTCTCCCCAGCATGGCAGCTTCAGGGTAGGTAGTTATTACGTGTTGGCTCAGGGCTCCCAAAGCACGAGTCCAAGAGGAAGAAGGATCCAGGACAGAAGCTGTATCACTTCTTACAACACAGCCTTGGAAGTCCCATCATTTCTCTCCTTGAAGCAGGCACAAAAGCCCACCAAGGTTTAAGGGAAGGAGAGTAGACCCCACTTCTTGACAGGAGAGTGTAGAATTCTCACGGAGCTTGTGGGACAGGAAATACTGCCATGATTGTATTTGCTTTCTGATCGTCCTACTGATAACCATTTTTGATACACACTATCCTAATTTTTATGTATACCACGTCCTCGAAAAGTCATTGTATTCATTCCCTATTGCAGTCGCCACAAGTGTGATGCGTTTAAAAACACAGATTTATTATTGTATGGCTCTGGAGCCCAAACTCCAAACTGGGTCAGAGGTCCAGCTGGCCAAATTAAGGTGCTGGCACAGCCTCAGCTCATCTGGAAGCTCCGGGAGAACCCATGCCCCTACCTTCCCTGGCTCCCTTGGCTCCTGGTCTCTTCCTCTACCTCCACAGCCCATCACTCTGCTTTCACTACCACATCCTCTCTGCCTTTGGGCCCAGCTGGATAATTCAGTAAGTCTCTCCATCTGCAAAGTCCCTTTGGCCATGAAAGGTACCATGTTCACAAAGTCTGGGGACTAGGATGTAGACATCTTTGGAGGGGGGGCATTATTCTGTCCCCTACACTCACATACATAGAGCCGCTCGTATGTGTCTTTCTTGGCTGGCAGTCCTGAGGGGCTACTCCAGTGGACCTAAGAACGCTTCACCCTTATCCCTGGGGTGCCCACCCTCCAGCCAGAAGCATCCTTAACCATGTACAAACCACCCCAGGACTGGCATCAGCTCTAACACCTTCCTCCCTGGGCATCAAGCCTGCTCTCTGCTCCCAGAATTCTGAGCTAATACGGCTCCGTGGTCTCTCACGAGCCTGGCCCAATCCCGAGAATCTATATGGAACTGTGACGAAGGGTCATTTTTACATGTCTGGTGAGTCCTTGGGTAACACACTGACCCTCGTTAGGTTTTCACCTGGGAGGTGACACAAGCTGGAAGGAATAGGTGATCAAAGCCAAGTCCCACCTGTATTTAAATTCAGCTCTGTTAATAGGTCCCTAATGGACAGGTCAGCGAGGGGACAGTATGAGGGACCTGAATGGCAAGAGCCTCTCAGGAGGAGGCCTCCTCAGCCTCTGCCCAGGGTGCCCCACTCAGGCTGGGCCACCCCTGTGCTTCAGCCCCTGCTGGACCCTGATGTCCCCTCCTCCCCTGCTCCGGTCTCCACTGCCCACCCTTCGGCTCCCTCCCAGAGCAGACCCTCTTCCCACAAGACAAAGACACTCATTTCATCTCTCTCCTCTATAATGAGAAATTTCAAAGCTACAGACAAGTGCAGAGAGCAAAATAGCACACATCCATCTGCCACCTGTTCAGTGGTGATAATTTTAACAAAGTTTGCTTCCAATTTTTTTTTAAGGCATAAAACACTACAGGTGTAATTGAAGTCCCTTGTGTGTCCCTTCTGAGTTCCTTTGTCCTCCCTAGACTGAACCTTTCCATCCCTAGAGGAAACCACTCTCCTGGCTTGGATATGTCCAAAAAGAGTATGTCCACATTCTTTCCATGTACATGTGCTTCTGTAAACAATAGATTACAGACATGATCCATGGCTACCTACAAATTCAGTGTAATCTCTAACAAAACGTCAACAGCTTCTTTCACAGAAACGGAAAAGCTGATCCTCAGATTCATATGGAATTGCATGGGGCCTCGGATAGCCAAAACAATCTTGAAAAAGAAGAGTAAGGTGGTGGGGTGGCGTCTCATGCTTCTTGATTTCAAAACTTATGACAAAGCTGTAGTCATTAAAAGAGTGTGACACAGGCATAGGTTATATAGACCAAGGGGGATGGAATAGACAGCCCAGAACTAAACCCTCCCAAATACGGCCAGCTACTTTTTTCTTTTAATTTTTATTGGCATATAGTTGATTTACAATGTTGTGTTAGTTTCAAGTGTACAGCAAAGTGAATCAGTTATACATATACATATATCCACTCTTTTTTAGATTCTTTTCCCATTACAGAGTATTGAGCAGAGTTCCCTGTGCTATACAGGTCCTTATTAGTTATTGGCCAACTGATTTTTGACAAAGGTGCCAAGATCATTCAGTGGGGAAAAGACAATCGTTTCAACAAATGGAGCTGGGAAAACTGGATACCTACATGCAAAAGAAGTTGGACCCCTTACCTAACACCACACACAAAAACTAATTCAATATGCATCAAAGACCTAAACTTAAGGGCCAAAACTTTAAAATTCTTCTAAGAAAGAAGAGAAGTCTCAACATTGAATTTGGCAACAATCACATGGATTTGACACCAAAAGTACAGGTAACAGAAGAAAAAATAGATAGATTGGATTCCATCAAAATTTAGTCTGTTTTTCAGAGGACAACAAGTACCATAATATATTGCTTATAGGTGGAACCTAAAAAAATGATAAAAATAAACTTACTTACAAAACAGAAATAAACTCACAGACATAGAAAACAAACATTGTTATCCAAGGGGAAAGGGGTGGCAGAATGATAAATTAGGAGTTTGGGATTAACAGATACACACCACTATATATAAAATAGATAACCAACAAGGACCTACTGTATAGCACAGGGAACTATACTCAATATCTTATAATAACCTACAATGGAAAAGAATATAAAAGAATAGATATATATGTATATGCATAACTGAATCATTCTGCTGTACACCTGAAACTAATATAGCATTGTAAGTCAACTATACTTCAATTAAAAAGATTTTTTAATTAAAAAGAATTTTAAGAATATAGAGCTAAAAAAGGAGGATATGAAAAGAGAATATGAAAAGGTGTATTACTCACATATGAAGATTTCTGGGGAGAGCCTGGAAACTTCCCAAGCAGGTCCAAAAATGGCTTAAGAGAGGAGGGAAAGGAGACTGGCTTTGGGGTCATTAGAGGGTGGGGCTGGGGGTGAGTGTTCACATGCATGGACCAGGGCCTGCATGATTGGAACTTCCTGATGAAGCAGCACACCAGCTTTCTGATGAGCTGGATGGATCTAAGACAGGAGGGAAGAGGGAGTGATGGGGCTTGAAAGACAACAGCAGTCAAATATCAACAATGGAGCCAGACTCTTTATTACAATCTGTGCCGTGGACTGAAGGTGTGTGTTCCCTCAAAATTTATATGCTGAAGCCCTAACCCTCAATATATTCAGAGGTGGGGACTTGGGGAGGTAATTCTGTTTAGATGAGGTCATGAGGGTGGTGCCCTCATGATGGCATTAGTGCCCTTGTAAGAAGAGGAAGAGACACAAAGCATCCTCTCTCCACCAGGTGAGGACAGAGAGAGAAAGTGGCCATCTGCAAGCCAGGAAGGAAGATCTCACCAGAAACGGAAGTTTAATCTGGGACTTCCAGTCTCCAGAACTCTGAGGAATAAATGCCTGTTGTTTAAGCCTGCCAGTCTGTGGTATTTTGTGATGGCAGCCTGAGCTAACTGAGACACTCTGTAAGTCTGCTGCTATTTTATTTTTTCTCGTGTCTGTTGGTCTCATGTTTTCCACCTATTCACATGACTTGTAATTTTTTTTTTTTTTGGCCATGCCACATGGCTTGTGGGATCTTAGTTCCCTGACCAGGGATCAAACCTGGGCCCCTGGCAAGGTTTATCACAAGATACGGAATATATTTCCCAGTGCTATACTGTTGGACCTTTTTGTTTATCCATTCTATATATACCAGTTTGCATCCGCTAACCCCAAACTCCCAATCCATCCCTCCCCCACCCCCCTTCCCCCTTGGCAACCACAAGTCTGTTCTATATGTCTGTGAGTCTGTTTCTGTTTCATAGATAAGTTCATTTGTGTCATATTTTAGATTCCACATATAAATGATATCATATGGTGTTTGTCTTTCTCTGACTTACTTCACTTAGTATGATAATTTCTAGGTCCATCCATGTTGCTGCAAATGGCATTATTTCATTCTTTCTTATGGCTGAGCAATATTGCACTGTGTATCTATACCACATCTTCTTTATCCATTCATCTGTCGATGGACATTTAGATTGTTTCCATGTCTTGGCTACTGTAAACAGTGCTATTATCATCTGTTTCTTGACGGCCTTTTCCTCTGGCTGTATTTTGCATCCCAAGGACTGAAAAACTGTGCCTTGATAGCCCAGCCCCCAGCATATACTACCCTAGCACACAGTATCCATTAGGAAAGTGTAGAGCACCACAATTCTCTAGTCATTCAGGCTCGTCCACATGGCTGTCCAAAGTCCTGCTGGATTCTACCCTCCGCTAGTAGACCTCTCTGCCCAACACTCAGTGTGGACCCTGACCCAGCAATGTCCTCATGGAAGAAAAGGACTAGGAACCCAACTCACCTAGGAAGAAGTCTTCCATCTCTGGAATTTTGGTTTCATTTTGTCCTCTTACCTTCCACAGAGCTCCAATGTCTATAAAATATGATTTATGTAATTTATTCAGTTTTTTCCTAGTTGGTGAAGCATGAGAAAAGGTTGACTGCTACTTACTACATTCTACCCCTAAGTAGAACCTCTCTGGCTGCTTCATTTTTACTGCTGCCTATCATGGGACCATCCTTATGTAAGGGGTGGAGAAATGTGAAAATGTGGTCAAGACAATAATACAGCTTGGTGGATGTTTTAGCTAGTTGAACAGCTCCAGTGGAATTTCCAAATATTTTTCATTCTCACTCATGCTAGGGAATTAGTGCCTTCCTCTCATACAGGGAGATTTGAATTTTACGATTCTCATGGCTCAAGCAATGTTTAACTCAACAAAATAAGTGTCAGTGGTGGTGTTTCATCCATCTGCAATGAGGTGAAGAATAAAAGAAGGTAAGTTCAGGCATGCAGTCTCATGGTCGTCCTTCAAATCGTACTTGCTTTGCAACTACTGTCTGCATCTACTCCTTGGGCTGGCTCAGGATCTGAAGAAACAGTAGAATAACTAAAAGAGGGTGAGTTTGGAGTCAAGCAGACTTGCTCTTAAAGCCCCGTGTTACCTTAAGGAAATGACTTAACCTCTCGTAAGTTCTGGTTTCTCCTCTGTTAAGTAAGACAGACAATGCCCACCTCCCAGGGTTGTTGTGAGAATTATGTGGGGTCTAAAGTACCCCCACCCACAGGAAACATCTATACATTGTCCTCATCGGTCCTCACTTGTCCTCAGCTTACTGTTCAGCAAAATTAAGGTGGTGCCAACAGAGCAGAGTTGTTTTGATTGTGTGGCTCAGAGAGACCATGTCGGTGAAGGGATTTGCAAATGGAAAATACTATGCACAAAGATTTGGTGCTTTTGGTGGCTGAGGCACCAAGTGCCTTATCTCATAGCAAAGTCCAAAGGTTGTTCTGGTTGATTTTTGTTCCTCCAGGCTCTTCACTGTCAGTGCCATCTTCAAGTCCCCCCATCTTCAAAGAACAGCCAAGGGTCGTCTCCCGTGGGAAGCCTCCTTGCAGGGGACCCAGCTAGTACCTAGTGTGCTGGTACTTCAGAGCCCGGTGGGCTACTGTCACCCATCTAATCCCTGGGTTACTCTCACCCACCCCTATTAGGTTGCCACAGTGGTGCAGAGCCTGGACTCACACAAACCAGCAATCAAATCAAATCCCACCTCCGCAACTTACTAGCTGGGTGACTTTGGGCAAGTCCCTTAAACTTTCCGCCATCACTTTCCTCAACTGTAAACCAGGGACGTAATTACATAGGCACACCTCCGAGATACCTCAGGTACCATTCCAGACCAGTGCAATAAAGCAAATATCACAATAAAGTGAGTCATATGAATTTTTTGGTTCCCGAGTGCACATAAAAGTTTTGTTTACACTATACAAAGTCTATTAAGTGTGCATTATGTCTTAAAAAATGCACATACTTTAATTTAAAAATACTTGCTAAAAAAAACCGCTAACCACCATCTGAGCGTTCAGGGAGTTGCAGTAGTGACATCAAACATTGCTGATGGGTGGGATGGGGAGAGTGGGAGGGAGGGAGACGCAAGAGGGAAGACATATGGGATCATATGTATATGTATAGCTGATTCACTTTGTTATAAAGCAGAAACTAACACACCATTGTAAAGCAATTATACCCCAATAAAGATGTTTAAAAAAAAAAAAAAAAACATTGCTGATCACAGACCACCTTAACAAATAGGAGAATACAGAAAAAGAAATATTGAAATATTTCGAGAATTACCAAAATGTGACACAGAGACACAGAGTCAGCAAATGTTGTTGAGGAAATGGCGCTGATAGGATTGCCCAAGGGCAAGGTTGCCACAAACCTTCAACTAGGAAAATGGGCAGTATCTATGCAGTACAATAAAACGAGGTCTGGCTGCACCGATTTTGCAGGACTGTTGTAAGCAATGGATGAAACAACAGGAAGCCTGGTGTACAAGGCAGATACCTGGAAACGGCAATCGTCCCTCTCCCTGGGTCCCTGTCCCCTCCCGCGCCCACATGCCTAGCTCTGCGCTGGGTCAGCACCTACACTTCTTCTCCGCAGCCAAATCTCCTTGAGGCCCAGCTCACCAAAGAACGGCGCGCCGTCGGCTTCCCCATCTCCCTGGCAACAGGGGGCGAGGCTTTAAGGGGGCTCGGCCAAGGGCCAGTGGGAGCCAATGAGAGCGCGAGAAGGCCTCCAAGGAGCCAATGGGCGCAAGGTGGGGCGGGGCCGGGTCCTCTGGATGCCCCTCGCGCGGGCTCCCTGCCGGCCTGCGCTGTCTGTGGGGATGCGGGCAGGGCGCCGGGCCAGCCACAGGCTTCCACCCCCTTCCCAGCCCGAGAGAGCACGAATAAATTAGCTATTCTTAGTAGGGCCTGAAAGGGAGCCCTTTCTGTCTAATAAGGAAGCCGAAGTTTTGTATCTATTTCTCAAACCCAAACAGTACAGTAATGTGGTCTGCCTGGTTCCGCGTCGGTGGGACCCGGGCAGGCCCGGGGTGCTGGGTGCCCAAAAGGGCCTCCTGGGCAAAACCCGAGTGGTTTCTGCTCTGCTGGGCTCTGGCGAGGAGAAAAGATCATCTGTGGGGTTGGGGCATCCCCTGGGGTTCTGGCAGCAGGCGGCTTCAGCCCTCTGCCAGTTTGGTCCCCGGGCCCTTCCCTCGGCAGCGCCTCTGGACCGGCCTAAAGTGGGCGGGGGCTCGGGGCTGCCGGTGGCCCCTGCGGACTTCACAGCGGACCTCACAGCCTCAGCCTGAGCCCTGCCCCGGCACCGCTGCTTCTCGGTCCTCCTCACCCACCACCCCCTGCGCCTGGGCTCCTGGGCTCTTCACACAGAGCCCTTCCCCACAAGGTCTTCCTCGGCTTCTGCTTCTCTTCCTTCCGGCCTCAGCTTCCCTGACCACCCACCTGCAGGAGAGCCTTCCCGCCCCATCATTCTCCAGCACACCATCTGCAGCTCCTTTCCGGGGCTTATCCCAGTATGGAATCATTAATTCATCTGTTCGCTGTCTACTCCCCAGCTAGTGTCAGCAGCTCCACCAGGCCGGGGACCGTGCCATCTTGTGCACTGTGTATCCTGGAACACAGAGTAGACACTCAACAAATACACGTTGAATGAGTGAATGAATGAATCCAAAAATGCCACTGAAGTACCTCCTGGAACCATTCTTGCTGCTGATTGACGAGTCTGACCAACAGCCCTGTCCTCCACCTTCACCGGAAGGGAGACTCATCATTGGTGGTGGAACCACGTGGGGTCCTGTATTAAGTGACACTATGGTTCAACACGTCGATACCGCTAAAAGGAGGAAAGCTCCTGCCAGCATCTCAGACCTCGGGGATTTTCTAGAACTGTGGTGGATGGGATGCCCAGAAATTCCTGAATATCTTGTTGATATTTTATTAAGTTGAGAGGGTCTACACTTGTCAAAATAATAATAAAAGTGACCATTACATACTGAGTGCTTGCTATGTTCCTGTACCAGGCATTTCCCTGTCTCAGCTCAGGATAACATAATGAAATGCCACAGACTGGCTGGCTTAAATAAGAGATATTTACTTCTCAGTTTGAGAGACTGGGAAGTCCAAGATCAAGGTGTCAGCAAATTCAGTTCTGGGTAAGGGCCTACTTCTTGACTGGCAGGTGACCACCTCCTTTCTGTGTCCTCACATGGCAGGGAGAGAGAGCTCTGTTCTCTCCTTCTCTTATAAGGGCACTAATTCCATTGTAGGGTCCCCACCCTCATGACCTCATGGAAACCTAATTACTTCCCAAAAGCCCCACCTCCTAATACTATCACATTGGGAGTTAGGGTTTCAATATAAAAAATCTGGGGGCCACAGGCATGCAGTCCATAACATCCCTACAAAGACTATAGTCTCTACAGAAATAGCACAAAGTAAGTGATTAATCTCCTTTTGTAGAACTCAGGTGCAGGGAGGTGATATGACTCACTCAAAGTCACACAGTAAAGCCAAAGGTCAGTGGCCTCCCCCTGCAGTAAGCTGCTCCCTCAAACCTGCTAGCTCACCCCTATCACATGGAGATCACACAACAGGCTCCGGACTCTGGTCTGCCTGGTCAATTAATCGTGGAATTCGTGGCTGAAAAAAAACCCCAAAACTCAGAAAAATGGCATCCTGGATTGGATGGTACCTTTTGCCCTAAGCATCCCATTTTTTTTAAAGGTATATTCTTTTTTTTTAATTAATTAATTAATTTATTTTTGGCTGCGTAGGTTCTTCGTTGCTGTGCGCGGGCTTTCTCTAGTTGCTGTGAGCGGGGGCTACTCTTCACTGCGGCGCGTGGGCTTCTCATTGCAGTGGCTTTTCTTGTTGCGGAGCATGGGCTCTAGGCACCCGGGCTCAGTAGTTGTAGCACGTGGACTCAGTAGTTGTGGCTCACAGGCTTTAGAGCTCAGGCTCAGTAGTTGTGGCACACGGGCTTAGTTGCTCTGCAGCACGTGGGATCTTCCCGGACCAGGGCTAGAACCCGTGTCCCCTGCATTAGCAGGTGGATTCTTAACCACTGCTTCACCAGGGAAGCCCCCAAGCATCCCATTTTGGATTCGTTCATTTATTCCTTCATCCCACAAGGGTGTGTTGAGAATCTACTCTGTATCCGGGGATACACACTGCACAAGACAGCAGAGGGTCCCCGGCTCCACAGGTGTGTTTCTGAAATTCAGGGGCAAGTGCGTCAGAAGGACCATCCAGGCAGGGCCGCATCCCAGGGCCCAGGGTTTGCTGCTTCTCTGTCCCCAGGGTCTCCCCCAGGTCCACCTTCCCTAGGGCAGAGCCATTGGCCCCACACCTCCCCTTTGTTTCTTTATTTTTTCACCACATCGGAGGAGTTTTTAATGGGGGAAAGGGCCTAGGAATGGGGTTGTTTGAGGACAAGGAAATGAGCCACTTGCTGTGATGAATGTTCTTGAAAAGCAATGTATTTTTTCATGGGTAGCTTGCCGGGCTTGGGAACAAAAGTGCTTTGGCTGCCTATCAGATATTAACAGAGGCGAACTGTTTTCTCGGCGGTTCCCTTTCCCCACACACGCTCACTTGCGCCTCTCCCTAGGCATGATAGAAATGACATCGAGCTCAAGGGCTCCCTGGGGTCCCCTCCCGGAATAAGCAGGTGGCTGCTTTCACGGACCCTGGGACCCTCCCCCTCGCACCCACCCTCTCCCCTCTCCGCTGCAAGGACATTCCCCCACTTCCCCACGGGACGGGAAGGAGTGGATCCCCAGGCAGCCAGAGGTCAAGTGGAAACCCTGGATGTACCAACGCTGCCCGCAAGTTCAGCGAGAGAGAGGAAGTAGCCCCGCCCCTTTGCACCTGGCCCCCAACAACATCCCCCATCGAAGTAGCCATCCTGACGCCTTCCCCGGTTTTCCAGTCCCCCTCCCCCACCCTGAGCAGATTCACTTCCCACCAAGGATGGGCCGCAAGGCATCGGAGTGTGTCTGCGGGGAAGACCTCTCAGGCCACTGATGCTCCGAACCACTCGCTGGGACCCTGCTTTGCCAAATGATGGTTGCATCTGGCTGTCCAGGGGAGGCCTTTCCATCCCTGCGAAATAGGAGCTAAAGCAAAACAGGGCCTTCCCAGGACCGGAGAGGAGCGAGTGTCTGAAACTTACCGTGATGAGAGCCTGAGTTTTAGCAATAATTCCAGGAAGCCAGAAGTCTCCTGCTAGCTTGCATCCTGCGAGGAAGACCAGAACAAACCCCGCCTCTCACTCTGGCTCCCCTTTGAGCTGATCCCGCTGTCCCATTTGCCGAAGGGACAGTTGTCAGAAACAAGAGGCTAGTGGAGGGGACCCCTCAGCCTGGACAGAGAACAGACCTCCCCGTCTAATCATATTGGCCACGTGTCTGGAAGAGTGACCTACCTTCCCCAGCAGAGGGCTGGGGGCGGGGACTTGGGTTTGTTCTCCTGAAGGGGGACTGACATTTCCCATCTCAGTGATTATGGAAAAGAAGCCTTTATCCGCTCTGAAAAGAACATGAGACAGGAGCAGGGGGTGGGCTTCCTTTTGCTCACTCTGCCAGCCCCAGTTCTGGAGCCGGACAGATCTCTGGACTGAGGTCCCCAAACCCAGCTCCTGGCAGAGCTGCAGAGGCAGGGCGTGGAAGGGGCAGGCCTGGGTCCTCCTCCTTCCTTCTGGGACTGGTAGCCAGACTGCAAAGAGGGCCTCCAAAAGAGCTTGGCCTCCTGGTATCACCCACTTTCAGAGTCCACTCCCCTGCAGTGCCGGCTGAAGCTTTTGTCTAGCAGAATGTGATGGCAGTGATGCTTGGACTTCTGAGGCTAAGTCCTAAAAAGCTTTGCAGCTTCTGCCAGGGTCTCCTGGGTGATGCATCTGGGGTAGCTGGGCTCCATGTAAGGAGTCTGACTCTCCCGCCAGGCTTGGAGGAAGTCCATATAGAGAGGCCATGTGGGGAGAGAGCTACCCGGCTGGTCCCCAGTTCTCGCAGTCACCCCAGCTGGAACGCCAGGCACGCCAGTGACACAGCCCTGTAGGATGAGATGCCCAGTGAAGCCTCAGGACTCCAGCTCCAGCCACCACCTCACGACAACCACAAGAGAGGCCCCAAGTGAAAACCGCCCGGCTGAGCTCAGTCAACTCCCGAAAGAAAATGATAACTCCCTATTGTAAGCCACTGTGTTTCGGTGTGTTTTGAAATGCAGCACAGAAACCTGGGACAGAGATCCCGGTCTGGAGAAGCAAGAGCTTTGCAAGGAATTCCCCAGGCTGGCTGGCCAACAGTTTCAAGCAGTGGCTTTGAACTCGCTCAGTTAAGGAATCTTTTGTCCATTGAAAATCATGATTAGAACTCTGACATGGAAAAGAGATAAAAGCATGGTAGTAGTTCTCTTTTTAAAAAGGTGTGGGAGCAATCTCCCCCTTCCCCACCGGCCCAGCAGCAGCCCCCAGGCAGTGAAGGAGGCTCCACCAGCTCTCAGAGGTGTCTCTCTCTCTCTTGCTCTCGTTTCTTTTTTCCCAAAAAAACAAAACAGGGCTTCCCTGCTGGCACAGTGGTTGAGAGTCCGCCTGCCAATGCAGGGGACACGGGTTCGTGACCCGGTCCGGGAGGATCCCGCGTGCCACGGAGCGGCTGGGCCCGTGAGCCATGGCCACTGAGCCTGCGTGTCCGGAGCCTGTGCTCCACAGCGGGAGAAGCCACAGCAGTGAGAGGCCCGCGTACCACAAAAAAACAAAACAAAACAAAACAAAAAAAAACAAAACAAAACACGTCACAGCAGGCTTCCTTCAGCCAAGCTCCCCCGGTCCAGAGGGTATCCTGATGGGGTGTCCTGTAGCTCTGAAAGTAGCACACTCAGGCTCTTCCCTTTTTCAGGCCCCGTGTCCTCTGGTGACGCCCTACCTTCCTTCCTCAAAAGACACCAGTGGTCCAACCAGCCCCCCTGAGATGCTAGAACACCTTTTCTGGCAAGAGACACTGTTATCAAGAGACACTGTTATCATCAACAGACGTTGTTATCGGCTCACCTTTTAGACAGAGAGGCGAGTAGATAGAATCCCTGTTGTGCCAATGGGGAAACTGAGGCCAAAGAAGTTCCAGCTCTCGGTTGAGCAGGAGAGATCTCTCCAGCCTCAGTCAAGCCTCTCTTCACAGCGGCATGCGCTGCTCGCCCAACCCCCGCGTGCATGAAGGCGGTGGCCGTGGGCCTGAGGGCAGGGCACATACTGCTCTTCCAAAGCCAAGCCAAGCTGAACCCCAACTCTTCCCCAGGACCTCACGGGGCAGAGTGACCCGGCACGGCCCCTCCCTACCTGGCTTATCCTACTTGATGCTGGAGACTCAGCTCCTCCACGAGAGGCAATGGCCACAGCCCTCCCCACGGAGACGGTACGTCCCGCATCCATCTCGTTCCCTTTTCATCCTTATCGCCGAACCCCCAGACTCTGCTTTGCTAACAGCGCTGACTTCTTGGGGAGAGCAAGCCCTTGCATAACAAGCTCTTGACTTGTCTCCAAAGCCAAGGTTTGTTCCAATGGCTATGACTTTCAGCCTCCCCACGTGTCCTTGAGAAGATGAACCACGCTTTTGTACCACAGGACATGCCAGGAATAGCTCCCACGCAATGCTTTTGGGAGGGGGGTTGTTCGAGAGGAAGAGGCCACAGCTCAGCCAGACATCTAAAAGGTACCATTAAGATGACGGATGCCTTTTTCCGTGGTGCCTTGAGCAAGCCATTGTGCTTTATTACTCATCTCTTCCGTGGGGCGATCACGGCGTGAGAGTGTCCTGGGCTCCTTTGGCCGGGACGCATGCTCTGGGGTCCACGCTCACATCCTGGGGAAGAAAGGATGCAGGAGCAGGGCCTCAGGATGTTTTACCTCTGCATCCCTGCCTGGATGCAGGGCTTGGGCAAAACAGACAAGGGTCCTTTCCATGCCTCTGTGGCCCCGTCACAGCCACCATCTCTCCCTCGCTGCGATCACCACCCCCCAAGATCGGCAGATTTTCCCAACTGTCTGCCAATTCCTATCAAGGGAAAAATCTCAGAGGCAAAACCAGACTTCTGCCCAATTTAGAAATGTCTGAACACACTCCACAAACAACAATAGTGATAGCTACCAATTATCCAGTCGTACAACGACCAAGGGCAGTCCCGGGCGCTTGACACCCCCTGCAAAGGATTTGGCCATCCCCCTTGTCCAGAGTCTTGGGGAAGTTAAGAAACTTGCTACGTGGTATGTAAATGGCAGAGCTGGGATTCAAAATGACCCCTGGCTGGTTCTAAAGCCACCGTCTTCTGCCCATTGGTGACAATGCCCTTGTGATTCAGGGGGCAGAATCTAAGACAGAAACGAGGCTGGATTCAAGGCCTGGGATGAACTGGGTCAGCCTGAGCCAGACAGTGGGGGTTGGCGACCTCCCTGCCCCAACCAGCACTCCCTGGCTGGCCTCCATCAGGCAGACATGCAGAATGCGGAACCGGGCGGATCCTTGGGGAACATCCAGTGGAAGAAAGGGAATCAGGAGCTGAGGACCCATTATGCAGTAGGGCCATCCCCATAGGAAATTGGTGGTCCCTAGAGAAAGCTCATGAGCTGGGGGTTGCCTGACCCGTTTCACAGATGGGGAAGTAAAGCCTCACCGGGGTCACAGGACCCAGGAGACATGCACATTTCAGGCCAGTCCTGTTGACTCCAAGGACTGTGCTTTCCCACCACTACCCCACGCTCCTTCGACGTGGAAAGAGCCTGACTTTGACCCCAGAGGGACCCAACTCCCTGTTAACCACCACTGGGTACCACTCTTAGGGCCCTAAGAAAACAAGGCTATGTGGTATCTGCCTGCTCCCCGAATCACCTTTACGCTCGTCTGGGATAACATCTGGGTGATTACTGTGAAAAAGAACAGTTTCTAATTCCTTCATTGGCCAGAAATGGGTTCCGTTGCTATGCTTTAAAAATTGTTTTTCCCTCCTTTGGTATGTTAAACCTTCTCTCCTGAAATATTATAATTTTCCTCGTTGACACCGTCGCCTAGCTTTTTAAGATCTTTCTGTGTAAATACAGCAAAGATAAATTTCAGACCAACTCCCGTCTGAATCATTCCAAGCCTGGAATGCTGAGGGGTCTGGATGCGTGAGCTTTGGCTGTACCCGGAGTCAAGAGGAGGAATACATTAACCCTGACCTTTCCAAGAGGAACTGGATGACTGAGCCCCATCCACTGGGAAAAAGTGAGCCTTTCCCCGGCCCCGACCCGACTCTGTGACCGGAGGCTCGCTCCCGGAGACTGGAGATGGGCTCATGCTCCGAGACGGGCAGGCACAGGGCAAGGTTCACGCCTGGGTCTGTGTTTGACGCCTTCAGTTTGCAGCCCAGCGCCACCCTTCGCCGGCCCTGCTCTCTGCCCCAGGACGCAGACCCACCTGGGCTCCCTGGCCCTCCACCTTCCTGTGGATTTGGCCCTGGGAAGCCCAGCAGGAGATGGGAGGAGATTGAGGCTGGGGTATTTATGTCTCTGAGGCTCCCTCCCAGCAGGTCCCCCAGCCTAGCGATCCCCTCCACACCGGTTCCGCGGACCGCCTCCCCTGCCCTGCGCCTCTGCGTGGCCAGGGCCCCTCTGGGACCAACTTCAGGCTACTGCACTGGTCTGCCTGGAGCCCTGATACTAGGAACAGGAGCCGCCATTTACAGAGGCTTCTCTGCTCAGTCATTTTATCTGTGTGATGGTGCATAATTCTTACAGCAGCAGTGAGGAATTGGGGTGCACAGACTATGAGCACAGAGGAGCCCAGAGCAGTGACCCCAGCATGGGGCCACTTTCCTCCAGAAGAGCCTAAGAAAGTGAGAACACAGTTGAGAGCCTGAATCAGGCTTCCGAGAGATCTGGGACAAACTCTGGAATTCAGGGCCCACTAAGGATGTCCTGGTAAACATCCCAGACTTTCAGCTGAGACCCAAAGGCTACACCCCAAGAGTAAAAGTGAATGGTTCACACAGAGTCTGAAGCTCAACGCTTGGCTGGATTAAGGTGATCTGGGATAGTGGAGCCCCTAGCCTCATAGGCTGCCAGACCAAATATAAATCTTTTCTTAAAAGCTGTAACATAGGGACTCCCCTGGTGGCGCAGTGGTTAAGAATCTGCCTGCCAATGCAGGGGACATGGGTTCGATCCCTGGTCTGGGAAGATCCCACGTGCCGCAGAGCAACTAAGCCCGCGCACCACAACTACTGAGCCTGTGCTCTAAAGCCCGCGAGCCACAACTACTGAGCCCACGCACCACCACAACTACTGAAGCCCGCGCACCTAGAGCCCATGCTGTGCAACAACAGAAGCCACCGCAAGGAGAAGCCCGTGCACTGCAACCAAGAGTAGCCCCTGCTGGCTGCATCTAGAGAAAGCCTGCGCATAGCAACGAAGACCCAACAATGCAGCAGAAACAAAAAGCAAAATAAACAAACAGAAAAAACTATAACATCATCCAAAATAAATAAGCTCTGGAGATCTGCCATACAACCCTGTACCTATAGTCAACAATAATGGATTGTACACTTAAAATTTTGTTAAGAGGGTAGGTCTGATGTTAAGTGTTCTTACCACAATATAATATATTTTAAAAAAAACTGTAACATCATCTAGACTCTCAAATGAACGCTATTTAGAATACAGTGTCTGGCATGTGATCAAAAATAATGAGGTGTTACATGACATGACCAAAAACCAGGAGAAAAAATAGACACAGTACAAACAACAGACCCACAGAGTTCCAGAGAGTGGAGTTATCAGGCACAGATTTTAAATCCTCGCTTAATATACTCAAGGAACTGAGAGAGAAGGTTAAAATTTCAGCAGAAAACAAACTATAAAAAAATTCAAATTCTGAAACTGAAACAAAAAAGGAAATTGAGAACACAGTGGACAGATTTATGAGCTAATTAGGCCTGGCTGCAGAGAGGATTAATGACCTGGAAAGTGCAACAAAAGAAAATATCCAGAGGAAAACTCAATGAAACAAAAGGATGGGACAAATGGAAAAGCTCATGAGAGACATGTGAAATATGGTGATGATTCCAGGCCTATAACTGGAATTTAAGAAGAAGAGAAGAGGACTTCCCTGGTGGCGCAGTGGTTAAGAATCCGCCTGCCAATGCAGGGGACACTGGTCCAATCCCTGGTCCGGGAAGATCCTACATGCTGCTGAGCAACAACTACTGAGCCTGTGTGCTGCAACTACTGAAGCCTGTGTGCCTAGAGCCTGTGCTCCATATCAAAGAGAAGCCACCGCAATGAGAAGCCCGCGCACTGCAATAAAGAGTAGCCCCCACTCGCTGCAACTAGAGAAAGCCACACGCAGCAATGAAGACCCAATGCAGCCAAAAATAAAAAATAAATAAAGACACTGCCAAACTATTAAAAAAAAGAAGAAGAAGAGGGAAAATGGAGCAGGAGACCCTTCTGAAAAGAAAGAGCTGAGATTTTTCTTCATGTGTGTGCTCTTCCCATTTAATCCATTCTAAATAATTCGAGTTTCTGGATTCTTTTGTCTTTGCTTTCCCTATTCTATTTCCCACCATCTCTTTTTCCTAATGGGTACCTTTTGAGACAAATTAGGGTTCAGATGTTGGCCCCATGCAACATTAGTGAATTAGAAGGCAACATTTTCTGGGGCCTTCGGGGAACTGTGAGAAAGGATGATCTTTCCTCCCCTGGACGGTAGAATGTGAGGCCTGGAACTGCTGCAATTATTTTGTGAGCATACAAGAGTAGTCTTGGGAGGCAGTTAACACTACAGACACAGAGAAAGTGGGCTCTTCTCTCATTAAAACACCCAGGTAAGGCATGCCTGAAGCCAACCACACATACACACACACACACACACACACACACACACACACACACATCTGTCTGATTATTTGGAGCAATAAATTCCTTTTAAGCCAGTTTGAATCAGTTTGTGGGCACTTGCAACCAAATCTGCCCTAAGTGATATACAATGTTGGAAGTAAAACTTCTCTCTAGAAAGTTTGAAACCAAATCTATCTTGAAGTATTCGCAAGGGCCTCCTGCACCCACTCCAACATTTAGTATTGTCGTTTTGGGTTCTGCTTCTGATAGGCAAAACAGTAATAACTTCTCTTTACTTTAAATGTTCCTGTCTCTGATTTCCTGTGAAGTAGATTTTAAGATGTTTATAAACATCTGAATCTCCTCTGTTGTATATTGTTACTTTATGGCTGTGACTTCCCAAGACCTTAGCTTTCCATTTTTTCCCCTTGCTTCCATTGTTCAATTTGCTTCAATAAACAAATGTGTTTTTTTTCACAAGCCCCATCAGACTGAGGGCCAAACACTGACCTGCACGGGACAGGAGCCACAGAATCAAATGGACAGGGCTCTGTCCTGGAGAGACCAACTCTCTGGTAATGGTGGACAGACAAGGATGCAAACATCTGGGTCAAAGGCTGATGACAGGCCTGCAGGAGGAGATACATATTATGCTTATTAGGACTCTACCTTTTATGATCACTGAGTTATTTGGAATCATTTCTACCATCTAACCTTGTATTTTGTTTGTATACGCTTTTCCTTGGCTTATTCTTTTCCCCTCTCTTTCCTTGTCTTCACTTTACTGATTGAGTTTTCATTGTTTCTTTCTGTTCAACCAGTTTGAAAGTTATATATTCTATTTCTATTTTTTTACATTTCAATATATATTCTAGTGCTAACCCACTATATATATATATTTTTTTATAATTTTCTGTCCTTGTAAACTCCCTCTTTATTTTTATTTATTTATTTATTTATTTTGCGGTACGCGGGCCTCTCACTGCCGTGGCCTCTCCCGCTGCGGAGCACAGGCTCCGGACGCGCAGGCTCAGCGGCCATGGCTCACGGGCCCAGCCGCTCCGCGGCATGTGGGATCTTCCCGGACCGGGGCACGAACCCGTGTCCCCTGCATCGGCAGGCGGACTCTCAACCACTGCGCCACCAGGGAAGCCCCCCCACTGTATTTTAAGTTTCATACCTAAGCCTAATCAGTGTCTCTATCCTTCAGCCAAATGATACATGGAGCTTAAATTATTTAACTTCAATCAACCAATTAACATTTAGCATGTTATTGCTGTACAGTATTTCACTTCCACCTCATTTTTAAACCCCTTCAACAGATTGTTTTTTTAATAAATGCTTATTTGGATTTACCCACAGGCTTACTAATTTCTTTGCTTAGTTCACTACTTTCATCACACCCCTTCCTCTGGACTCAATTTTCCTGTTACTGAAGAAGATCTTTTATTAAATATCAGGTGAGAGGCTGTGAGTAATAAACTCATTCATTTTTTTGGAAAACTATCTTATTTCATCCTCAGTCATGAATGATGGTTTAGCTGGACACCAGTGATCAAGGTGACAGTTTGTTTTTCTTCGGGTTTTTGATGATTTTATCCCATTGTCTCCTGGCATCAGTTGTTTCTGCTGAGAAGTCTGCTGTCAGCCTAATTAGCATGCCTGTTTCGTTTCTCTCTACTCTGCCTGTTGTGTTTGCCATTTCATAATGATGTGTCTCGGTGTTGATTTGTTTTTATTTCAGTTTTTTGGAACTTGTTTCTTCAATTTTTCTTCACTATTCCCTCCTCCTGGAGAGAATGTGTATCTGGACTATTTCATTCTATCTCTCAGTCTCCTAACATCATGGTTACAGTTTTCTTCTCCTTATCTCTTCCTGTTGAGTTTTCCCAGACCTATCTACCACCTCCTTATTTCTCTCTGTTTAAATGATCCATTGAGTTGTGAGTGTTAATTACTACATGTTTATTCCTCGAGATCTATTTGGTTATTGTTCACATTTGTCTCACGTTATGTTTTTCTTATTTTATCCTTTTAAATATTTTGATCATACTTATTTTACAGTCTCTTTTTGTTCAATTCTAGATTATTCAATTATTTCTAGTTCTTAGAATAGGAATCCTCCCTTTATTGACTCTTCAAGACTATTTTAACGGACAGAAAAATCCCACATAAAACAGACCTAAGCAAAAGTAAGTTAATTGGTTCATATAACTGAAAAGTCTGGGTTATCTCGTCTTTAGTCACGATTTGACTCAGGACCAAAACACAGGGCCTAATTTCTCTTTTTTTTTTTTCTGTCTCTTGGACCCACTTCTTCTGTGTTGGCTCTATTCTCAGACATATAATTCCTCATAAGTGACAAGAGAGCTGCCAGCAAGCCAGCAAGAGAGAACCTCTGGTCCCGTAGCTCCTATAGGAGTCTTAATATTGCCTCTGGTTAGTCCAGCTTAGATCGTGTGCCCACATCCGCACCAAGGACTGTGGTCACGGGAAGGAGACGGGCTGACTGGCTTGGCCTGGGGTGGAGCCCCACCAGTCCACCTCGTATGCAGGAAGGGCAATCACCAAATGGGTCACTGGAAGAAGGATAACAGATGCTGGGGGGCATGGTGTATGGGTGAGGGTAAGTTTCATTAAATGTTGAAAGACTGAATGAGTTTAGTCTGACTTTTATCTGATTCATGAGTTTGCCTTCTGCACGTGTCCTTCTCCACACACACATGCACACACATGCACACAAATGCACACACCGAGATAGCTCCATCCCCTGTCTTGATAGATGAGCAAGCCCAGCCCAGAAATCTCCTTTCCCAGGGGTTCTCATTACAGCACTGGGGCTGAGGCTCTGGCTGGATTAGACCCCAGGCCTTCCCCTGCACTCAGCAGGCTCACTTTGCCTGGCCACGCCTGGGTCACATCCTTCCCCTGCAGCCAGGGACAGGGCCAGCCCCGCAGAGCTGCACAGTCTGAGAGTGGGAGAGGGGTGATCCCTAAGGAAGGTGGGTGCTTACCCGAGAAAAGGGGGATGGATGCTGTAAGACAGAAATAATAGTTGTCCTCTTCAAAGAGAAACTCACCAATTCCCAAAGTCAACCTGTTCCCATTGGGCAGCTCAGCCCACCATGCCCTGCTCAGCCTCCCTGGGCCTCCCGCCCCCAGCCTCACCATGCCAAGGACACTCTATGGCTTCTCTGGTATCTCCCATCCACAGATTTACTTTGAAGCTTTTCTCTAATTTCAGCCTGAACCACCTTCTAGAGTAGTGAGCTCCCAAATGGGTCATCCCCTCTCTAAAGCATAGCTTTGTTAGTCACTGGGATCACGAATCCTCACTGGCGCCTCTTTGGAAATCCCTGGTCCAGAGCATAATGGATTCCATATTCCTCTGATTAAATGCCTTAATGACTCCATCCAGGCCTCAGGCAAGCCTCTCCTCTCCCGAGATGAGCCGCAGCGTATAGACCACTCTCTCTTCTGTGACCCGGCCCCTTCCTATGTGGTCAGACAGACCACTGCTGGTCCCAACCCCACCACTTAGAAATGGTGAAACCTTTGGTGATTTACCCAACTTTTCTGAGCCTCAGTTCCAAACCTGCAACATCAGTATAAAGATGCTCACCTTGCAGGTCACGGGGAGGAAGTACTAATGGCACTGTTGGCAGGGTAGCCCAGGCACCTCGCCCGGCTCGTGGGAGTGCCTCCTTCTCTCCTCCTGATGACCCTGGCTTTTTGCTCAAGGACCAGTCAGTCCTTGGCCTCCAGCTTTTAATAGCCACATGTCTTTGCATCGATATAACTGCCCACCTGACCTTTGATCTCTGACCTGTGACACCTGCTCCTCCCCCCTGGGATTTCCCTGCTGGCCCCTCCCCTCCTGTGACCCCTGACCCATGAACTCCAAGCGTGGATGCGCCCACCCCAGAAGGGGTTAGGGAAGAAGCAGGAGATGAGGACAGGTGACATGGAGGAGGTGATGGCGGGCACACCAGGGGATGTTGCTAGGAGCTCTTCCTTTCATCTGGAGCGGACATCTGTGGCTTCCACGTTGTCACAGAGCAAACAGAAGTGAGCTTCCTGTTTCACAATTCAGGCAGCTCCTTTCATGGACCTTTGAAAGTTCTTTCATGTGCCTGAGGGTGGCCAGTATTTTCCCCAGGGAAGTTAGGAGCAAGCACCGGCCCCCCCATGGCCCCGCTCGCCCCGGTGACATTATGCCAGCACACCCAGCCTGATGACACTCTGTAGTCATCTTTCCTGTGTGAGCAGAGGTTGCCGCATAGGTTTCCAGGTGATCGAGCCACATCCCTGCTTCCTCAGGACCCCAACCCTCTGACGCATGGTCCTCCACCCACAGGGGCTGCCTGCTCCGCCTCTCTTGGGCAAACCTCCCAGTTTTGAATGAACGCTTTTCTGCTCACAACAGCCTTTCCTGGGGCCTCAGGGGAGGCAGAGCCGGAGTGGGGGTGGATGCTGGGTGTCACCCTCTTGCTATGGTTGGAATCACAGCCCACACATTCCTAGATCTTCCAGTGGGACCCTCAGACTATCCCCTGGTTTGGGGCTCATTAGTGTAGCTAATGCTTACTTCCTTCTCCTCCCCTGCCTCCCCCTCCCCCTGTTTCCCCTCCCCAGCCTCCCGCTTCTCCCCCTCCCCCTGATTCCCCTCCCGCTTCTCCACCTCCCACTGCTTCCCCTCCCCAGCCTCCTCCTTCTCCCCCACTCCCTGCTTCCCCTCCCCCTTCTCCCCCTCCCCGTTTCCCCTCCCCCTTCCCCCTCCCCCTGCTTCCCCTCCCCCTTCTCCCCCTCCCCCTGCTTCCCTTCCCCAGCCTCCCCCTTCTCCCCTCCCCCTGCTTCCCTCCCCAGCCTCCCCCTTCTCCCCCTCCCCCTGCTTCCCCTCCCCCAGCCTCCTCCTCAAGGGACCACTTCAGGTCCCGGTCCCTCCGACAAAGCTGTGATCAGCCCCACGGGGAGGGAGGGGGCTGTGATGACGGCTGGGCTCCTGTCTGACCCTTCCCTGCCCCTCCCCTGCTTCAGCTTCACTCCCCACCCTTCCCCCTGCAGAGCAGGGCCAGCCCCAGTTTGGAGCCGGGAAGCAGCCTTCTCATAGGGGTGCAGACTTTTGCTGGGAAACCCTGGGCAGTTTCACCCTGCTCTGCGCCTCTGCTTCCTCACCAACGCCCACCCTGCACAACAGCCACGAGGGTTACATGAGGAGAGGGGTCTGAAGGGATGATTTCCAATCCAGCATCATCACGCAGCCAGACCATCGCAGCTCACGTTCACGACATGCTGACCACACACGGGGCATGTGGAACACCAGCGAACTCATCCAATCTGCACGGGAAGATCCCATGAGGTGCCCATCCTCCAGCTGAGGAGATCACTGCCCAGAGAGTTCATGTAAGCACACAGGGTCACACAGCTGGCGAGCCCAGGCGTCTGCCCCTTTCTCTCCAGGAGGGAGCCGTCCTCATTTCTCTGAGAAACGTGTTCTGGTCTCTCATCGCCCCGTGTGGCCGGTCTCCCCCGTCCCCACCACCTACTGGCTCTGCCGGACACACAGACAGGGCTCTGGCTGGGCCGGGCACCCACTCCCCACACTCCTTGGCACTGGCCAAGCCGGCGGCTCAAGACTCAGGCCCCCTCTGACTGGGCAGGGGACTGAGTTCGGGGCCACACAGTGGCTCTCGGCCCCCACGGCCCGGGCAGGTGGCTCTCGCGGGGGCAGCACCGGACCCCAGGTGCTCCCAGGACATGTGGAAGGAGGGGAGCCCCAGGCGAAGGGCCCAGAAAGAAGGTGCCTGTTGTCTCCTCCATCTCCGGGAACAATTCCCCTTTTGAGCTTCTTGGCTGCAAGAGTTGAGAGATTCTTTCTCCAAGGCTTCTTCCTGACAGATTGATTTATCTGTTTTGGTAACTCGGCCTTCCTGAGAAAGGGGGGCTGTGCGCCAGGGCCGGCGTGCGGGCTGACCTGGGGGCAGAGGAGGGCCCGTCCCCCAGCCCCACGCAGCCTCGGACCCTCGGGCCACCTCCCTGCTCCCTGCTACTGACCAAAGGGAGGATGAGACCCATGGGCAGACAGCGGATTCCTCCCGCTGCACCCCCACCCTGGTCTCCGCTCCCCAAGGTGGGTCCTGGACCCATTTTCTGGATGGGAAAGTTGAGGAACTGAAACCCACTGCCCAAGGGCATGGTGAGCATGAGGCAGAGGTCAGATGTGGTGCTGAGCTTGGCCGCCTCCACACCGGCCCCCGGGCACCTGAGGAAAGGACTCTGAGCCCCAGTGGGGACGTGGGCTGCCAGGCCCGAGCTGAGATGGGTGTGGGCCCCCCAGGTGGGGCGAGACTGCAGGCTGACAGTTCTTCCCGGGTGTCCCTCACTGTCTCCTAACAGGAGTGCCCACTTCCTGCCCCTGCCGGCTGTCCCCCAGCGGTGTCCACAGCCCCACAGTCTGACCTGTGTCCCAGCACAAACCCCTGCCCACTTCCTGTCTCCCCATCAGACTGCCCGCTCCTCCAGGTGGGGACCCAGGACCCGAGGGAGGGAAGGAAGGAAGGAAGGAGGAAAGGGTTGGGAGGGAGAAAGGACAGAACCCCCAGTGGGAGGCTCAGGGGTCCTAGGGCCATTGAGAAATCTACAAGGCACCCTGTGCTTGAAAAATCGAATGGAAATAGAATACAAAGGCCCCAAGAGCAGCTTCTTTCCTGGTAAAGACACTGAGCCACTTCCTCAGGCAGGCGACACAGCCTGGTGCTGGCCGCCCTGGGGTGGGGAGTGGCGACGAGGCTGGGCATGAACTGGGGCTCTGAAGCCTCAGCAACCCAGATGCCCTCGCCCCAAGCGTGCGCCAGTGGGCATGTCAAGTCTCCCAACTGATCCCCATTTCTCATCTCTGTGAAGGGGGATCCTGGTGACATGGGGTCAACCAAAGTGGCGCGTGGGGTTACACCCCAAGTTTTGTTTTGTGTATCATTGCAAACAACTCTAGGTCCCTCTGGGAGCAAGACAGGACTCTGTCGTCAGAAGTCAAACCCTGTGGGGGGGGTAATAAATGAGGAGTTTGGAGTTAACAGATATACACCACTGAACATAGCATAGGCAAACAACAAGGCCCTGCTGTACAGCACAGGGAACTATACTCAGCATTTTGTAATAACCTATAAGGCAAAAAGGATCTGGAAAAGAATAGATATATAAAATTGAATCACTGTGCTGTACACCTGAAACTAGCACAACTGTCAATCAACTCTACCCCAATAAAAAAGGAAAGAAAGAAAACACTATGTGATCAGGGGCAGCTGCCTGTCCCAGGGGAATCCTTTAGGCGCTACTTCAGTCCCCCCTGAGAGCCCTTTCCTCCTCTCCTGGAGGGGCTTCCCGCCCCTCTCATGCTGTCCCCGGGCCGCCAGGTCTCCTAACACACAGTGACCTTCCCAGGGCTGAGGCTGCTCGGGCAGCAGGGGCAGCGTCTGGGCCCCAATCGGCTCTACCCCCGGACGTGCTCTCGACCACCCAGGGGGCGTCTCCCAGGCCTCAGGCCACCTCTGGGCCAGTCCCCAGGTGTCCCCACTGTGTGGCCTGGGGTCCTCACAGCGGCTTTGTTGGTGGCTTGCTGATCCTCGTGAGAGCCCCTTCACAGCCGAGAAGACAGATGCCCACAGCCAGACACCCGGCACCCCCCCCTCGGGGTCCCCCACGATCCTTCCACTTGGCCCCTTGGCCCCCACCTCAGGGATTTTCTCTTTACACCTCCATGTTTGGCTTTACCTCCTTGCATTTTTAAAGACACAATTTTAAATTGTTTTTTAAATCGTGGTACGCTATCCATGACATGAAATTTACCTTGTTAACCGTTTCCAGTGCAGCTTGGTGACAAGGACATCCATGCGGCTGTGCCGCCATCGCCACCTTCCACCTCCAAGACATCCTCATCCCGCAGAACTGACACTCTGTCCCTGTTAAACCCAGCTCCCGCCCCAGCCGCTGGACCCGCCGTCCTCCTTTCTGTGCCCAGGAGTGACAACTCCAGGGACCTAGTCTACATGCTATCACTCAGTGCTTGTCTTTCTGTGCCTGGCTCCCTTCACTCGGCATGAGGTTCCTCCCTGTAGTAGCAGGTGTTGGAATAGATCTCCTTTTCGAGGATGAATACCATCCCGCTGTGTGAATGGACCACATTTTCGTCATCCCTCCATCCGCTGACGTCCTTCTGCGCTCTGAAGCCGGGGCCGCCCAGCTGATTCTTGCCCCTGGTGGGGCTCGCCCCCCACGCTCTCCCCACCCACCAGAGCAACACGGGGAGACAGGCCAGGCGAGGGGCCTCTGCCCCCTTGGCCCCGTGGGAGGTCGCCGCTGTGGGGCATCGACAGGCCTTGCTCTGCTGGCGGCCCTCCCCATGGGGCCCCATCCCACCCAGGCTCGTCTGCTGCTGGTTTCTCCCCACAGGGCCCCGAGTAGGATGTCAGGGGCACATGTGTGGCGAGGGGACTCAGGGAAAGGGCCGGGCGCACCCCAAGGAGTCCCTCTCTCCCTCCAGGGTGAAGGGGTCAGCCGAGGGGAACTTGGCCATGCCCTGGAGGTGCCTCCCACCCAACACTGCTCAGCGACTCAAGGCCCAGCGCAGGTGCTTGGATGGCCCTGACCCTGAGTCCAGCTGAGCGGGGCTCAAGTCCTGGTCTGCCCAGGACGCCTGCCAGGCTTTCAGAGTACCCCCCATCTCACCCTGGTCCCCCTACCCGTCCTCTGCTGACCTAGGATGAGCCTAGGGGGACTGAGAGCAGAGGAGCCCTTGAGACACTCAGCAGAAAAGAGTGGAAGGAAAAGCAGGACCTGCACCTCTCCCACCCCTGCAGGAGGAGCTCCTGAAAGCCAGCCCACAGGGCCCCAGCCACCAGCCACCGACTCAGCGCAGGAGGGCTGTGTGCTCGGGGCTCAGCCCCTCCCTGGCCGGGTAGTCAGGTCAGGCCCACGCTCCAGGTGCGCAGAGGTGACCCCGAGGATCATCACAGCCTCATGCGGCCGGCGCTCTGGAAGGACGGTGCTGCCCCATCCGTGGTCTCTGGGTGTCAAGGGGATGCCCTGCTGAAGCCCCTCCCCTGGGGGTAGACAGGCAGTCAGCGAGGTCAGCTGCAGCTGACAGAGAGCAGCCCAGGCCCCCAGCCCCATACATGTGAGGATGAGGGCTTTGGGGCCAGCAGCCTCTGACCCTTCCACCCCCCACCCCCCAGGGCCTCGCTCACCAAGCAGCCTTGGAGGGTCATCTTCTCACCCAGAGAGACTGTGAAGGCCAGAGACAGGCTCCTCGGCAGACACTGTACGTTAATCAGGTGGCTCGTGGGTGACAAACCAGCAGGCCACCGTGGCACACCTGGAGCACCCACGACCTGAAGCCCAGGGGCAGTAGGTGAAAAGGGTGCCTCCCTGTAGGGGTTCCTGGACCCTCCCTTTGGCTGTTTTCCACTTGGACGCCGTCCAGCTTTGCCCTCACAGAGCTTCTGCTCTAAAGGGGAAAGAAATAAGGTGCAAAAGGGGTCGGGAGACTGGGGGTTGCTTGTTCAATGATCTCATGTGATGAAAGAAAACAGCCACACCCACTGAAAAGGGGGCCGCTGATTCTAATGGAGCTTAGGCCATTGGGGGTGGGGGGTCTGATCCTTCTTTTATAAATATGTTTGACTTTTTCTGTAAAAAGCCAACCTCCCCCAGAGGGATCTGCAAAATGAAAATCAATTCTGTTTTTTGGGGTTTTTTTAATGTAAGGTGTCCCATTCATCCTTCCTTAAAAGCAGTAAGTTTCTCTTCATGACCTACAGTCCATCACTTCTTCCCATTCTGACCTTAGTCTGGTGCATGACACCAGTCGGTCCAGCCAGCCTCCAAGCCGGTCTGAGCACCTGCTGTGAGCATCCTTCACTGGGAGCTGATGGCATGTGATCAGCCCCTGCAGTGTGACTTACTAAGAAGGGCTGGGGCAGGGGAAGGAGTGGGAGGCTGCCCCGGTGAGGCGGTGAAGGCACGTCCCAGGAGAGCCCGGAGGAAAGCCTGGCTGCCAGGCCCAGATAAACCCAGGCAGAGGGGAGGGTCCCGGGGCAGCCGGGGCAAGAGCGAGTTTTCTTGAGTAGCAACCCCCTCTACCGGTCACCTAGGGTATTGCAGGCAGGACTCCTGAACCCTCAGATTGTTGCGTTTTCACATCACCGATAGATGATAACACCTCCTTACCTTAGCACCTCTGGTTGGAAAGGATGAAAGCAAGGGTGAATCTTACCCACCTGCCTTAGGGAATAAGAAATGTAAGTCCCCAGAATTATCTCCAGACACCAAAAATTCTTCCAGAGGGAAGCAACACCAATTTTAGACAGAGGCCAGAGCTCGTGTGGAGGCACCCACTGCTTGACAGTATCCGAGGAGTACACCTAGAGCGGGCCTGTCGGACACACGTTTGGACCTACACAGAGGCCACCTTTGCTTTGCCAGGGACTCCTTTCAACTCTGAGTCTTTGCCCAAGAAACCAGTCTTGCATCTGATCAAGCCTCTAGCTGCAATTACCAGTGGGAGAAAATACAGGGACAGAAGAACTGGTTAAACCACACCATGGGGATGCAACCCACAAAGCCCAGACTTTCCTGTGGGAAACTCTACAGGACAAACAGCCAGTTTCTCCAACAATTTGTGCAGGAAAAATGAAAAGGTGGAGAGAGATATTTGGATTAAAAGAGACTTGAGAATGAGCGATTGCCAGGGGATATCGTTGAGTAAAAAAAATGCAAAGTGTGAATAAGTATCTACCACATGAGATAAAAGGGAGTGAAAAGGGCAATATACATATAGCTGCTCATTTTTGCAAAGGAAACACAGAAAGGATAAACTGACACCACTGAGATTGGTTACCGACAGGGGTGGGAACAGAGTGGAAAAGATGGGTGAACAGGGCGAAGGAGCTAGAGGGGGTGACACTTGAATACACCTTTTTGAACAGTTCTGATTTTTAGAATCATGTTAAGAGTGCACGCACTCAAAACATTTTTTTTTTAATAGCAAGGATGGAAAGAAATCCAAAATGGAATACAACCAGCAGCCAATGAAACTAAAGAGTTTTACAAATGAATTATATACATACACTGAAAGGTAGGGAGGGGAAAACTCATTGAAGAAGCCTTGGGAAACAGTATTTTTATTATATTCTCTGAGGCTAAAAACATAAAAACCTGTATACCTCTATTATGCCTTAGGTGGTAGGTGTATTTTTCACAGGGGTACAAGAAAGCAACTCCGGATGTATGCCCAGGAGTGGAACTGCAGGATCATATGGCAGCTCTATTTTTAGTATTTTTTTTTTTTTTTTTTTTTTTTTTTTTGCCGTACGCGGGCCTTTCACTGTTGTGGCCTCTCCCGTTGCGGAGCACAGGCTCCGAATGCGCAGGCTCAGCGGCCATGGCTCACGGGCCCAGCCGCTCCGCGGCATGTGGGATCTTCCCAGACCGGGGCACGAACCTGTGTCCCCTGCATTGGCAGGCGGACTCTCAACCACTGCGCCACCAGGGAAGCCCTTATTTTTCGTTTTTTAAGGAACCGCCATACTGTTCTCCATAGAGGCTGCACCAACTTACATTCCCACCAACAGTGCAAGAGAGTTCCCTTTTCTCCACACCCTCTCCAGCATTTATTGTTTATAGAACTTTTGATGATAGCCATCCTGACCGGTTTGAGGTGGTACCTCACTGTAGTTTTGATTTGCATTTCTCTGATAATTAGCGATGTTGGGCATTTTTTCATGTGCCTCTTGGCCATCGGGAAAGCAATTCTAAAACTAATTTATGTGCATCCCAGAATTAAGCCAATGAGTAAATACAATGTGGATAATGAGATCCAAGTCACTCCAAATTGGAGAGAGGAATTATAAATAAGGAGAGGAGAAGCTAAAAGGAGCCCTGTGGTGCTGTATTGGAGTTGAGGGTATCAGCATGAACTCATGGTTTTTAATATATATACAGATATACATATCATACACGCATATATATAATATAATAAATATAAGTGTATACATATAACTCATGTTTTTAAATACATATACATATATAACATAATATATACATATATATTATATTATATACATATAATATTCAATACATACAACTCATAGTTTTTAATATATATACAGATATTATATTGATATATGTGCATGTGTGCGTATGTATAGATTTTATTTTTTACATACATACTTTTCCTAGCTCTATCTGGTGAGAGAGCCCAGGAGCAATGAGCACACCCAGCACCCAGATCTTGGTTCCTACAAACCATTCTCAATGGAACAAACCAGGGCTCCTTAGAGAAACAGCTCATTCACGGGCTGGCTCAGCAAAGGTACAAGATGAGCCTGGAACACCTTGTGATGGCAGATAGCAAGGAAACACTCAAAAAATGATAAGGACACATCAGAAAGATACTGAAGCCGACCTGAAGGAGCTTCCGATGTCTAAATCTGGGACAATCTGAACAAGAAAATAAAGGATGATAGTAATGGCCTGTAAGCCACAGAATAAAATAAGAATCCATGAGTTACACTGATATAAAGATAAGTGAATAAATACATAAGTGGTGGAGAAAGGGACACTCTTCCTCACAGAGAAATCTCAAGTATTAAATGTAGAAGGAATGATGGACACAGAAAAATGACTATTTAATTAAAACCTCAGTAATAAGTGTTTCAAGCAAGGATTAACAATGGATGCTAAAATGAGCAGGCAAAAATATGATGAAAAACAATTTACTCACTCTTAAATTATCTCCCCACAGGTTTGGACCTACAATTACAAAGGGACCTACTAATTACAAAGGGAAAAATGGTAACTTCATAGTAGAGGAATCAGACATCATGCACCCCCAAAAGGATACACCGGAAGGATGCGGCATCCCCGCCAAAAAACGCATAACCCGAATTGAACCACAAGGAAAGACCAGACCAACCTAAATTCTACAAAATAAGTGGCAGGGACTCCTCCCCCCCAAAAAAAGGATAAAGCCAGACTCAGGAATTCTTCCAGATTAAAGGAGACAATTGAATTGGCAAAATTTAAGTAATATCTGTAGATGAGATCACAGTATTTCAAGCACATTAATTTCCTGATTTTGACCATTGTACTGTGGTGGTTATGCAACATGGTAATATTTGAAGAATCCGAGTGAAGAGTATAATGGGAATTCTTTGTACTATTTTTGCAACTTTCCGGTAAGTCTGAAATTATTTCAAAACGAAAAGTTGAAAAGGGAAGTCCTAGTGGGGCCTCCCTCGGTCACTCTGGGTGGATCCTGACTCAACCTGGAAAGGAAATTCTGCCCCCCTCAGATAACTGGACATCGGACCCTGCGTGTCTGCTGCTGCAGCCGTGGCCCTGCCATCTTGTACAGATGCGTACCGAAGTATTTTCGGATGGCAGGATATGATGCCTGGGATTTGCTTCAAAATAACAGAGGGGGGAAAAAAAGACAGAGGGGCGGCAGGAGGTGTGGGTGTGGCAAGGCAGGGTGGCCAGTGGTTAATGGTTGGCGAGGCTGCAGCGTCGGTACATAATACTGTTCTGTCCACTGTGGTGTGGACTCAAGATTCCCCCAAATAAAATGTGTTTGAAAACACTGCCCAGAGGCAGTTCTCAGCCTGGACAGGGGAAGGCAGGAAGCGTGCTGGGGTTGCCGGTATTCCTCCCTGGACCCTTCCTCTCTCCGTGCCAGGCCTTCCCGGGTCCTGGCCCGGCGGCTTGGGGGCTTGTTCATCCCCTCCCACGCCCCGATTTCAGAGGTTCTCAGTCGCCTGACCCCTCCCCCCAGGAGAGCAGACTTCAGACCTGGGACCACTCGTCACATCCCCCCAAAGCAGCCCTCCCGCACTCCCTGCCCCCATCCCTGTCCATCGGCAGCTCGGCACGTTTTCACGACAGCTAAATTCACCCCTTCTTTCTGTGCTTCCTCGTACTCAAGCTGGGCAGGGATGCTGTGGGAGTGTCCTCCGGTCCCCTATGGGGGCGCCGGGACCCAGGGAGAAGGCCATGGCTGTGGACAGAAGCATCCTCTGCGTCGCAGGAGGCTTGGCATCCCCGACCCACCCTCGAAAAGCCACTCACAGCCCCGAGTCGCTGGGACAACCAGCCAAAGTGTGCCCGCAGCACCGGGAGCTACCACGCTCCTGTTTCCTGGTCTTGGTCTTCCAAATGTCTCCTGCAGACAGAGAGCACACGCCTGGTCAGATAAACGCCAGAGAGGAGCAGCGGGCGTGCTTTCCACCCCCCCAGCCCCACACCAAGACCAGGCAGGAGGCTGGACATAGCGGCCCCGATCGGAGAATCCCAAGATAGCCTCTAGGGACCCAAGGGCAGAAGGGCCCTAAGCCCACCCTCCACAGAGAGCTCTGGGGAGGGACGGGCTGCAGCCTGAGTGCCAACGATTCCCTTGAGTTCCCTGCCCACCCCCTAGGTGGCACAGAAGCTGTAGGGAAAGCTTGGGACTCGAAGGATGCTGGGGACGGTGACAGGGAGCCTCACTCTGAGGGGCACGGATGGTACCCGAGACCAGATTGATCTCTCATACACACGTACACACACACACACACACACACCACACATTCTCACACTCACTCTCACCCTCTAAACTTGGAGCCAGAGACCGTGACCAGCAAGGAATCAGAATGCATTAAGGTCCATACGCTGCTGGAACAGACACATGAAATAGACACTAAGTTATGGAAAAGAAAACAAGGGACCCCTCTTGCATCCCTGAGTTGGTATAAAAGATTAAAAAGTATGTGTCATCATTTCATGCTGTATGTGAGTCGAATCATTATGCTGGTCACCTTAAACTTATATGGTGCTGACTATCAACTGTATCTCCATAAAACTGGAGGAAAAAAATAAAATAAAAACATACGAGAGTGCATTTTTAAAAAGATTAAAAAGTAGGAGGCAGAAACGCTTGATAAAATGCCTGCCACAGAGAAAGCCTGCCCTGTGGGTGGGGTCAGCCCAGAGTCTGGAAAATCAGACAAGCAGCTGGCGGGGGTCCCCGGCCCCATGATCTGGCACACACACCACACTGTAAGTCACTGGACCTTGCAGGTAGGGTTTCCGGGGTTGATAGGTGTAAACTGGGATTGAGAGAAAGTAAAGGTGTGTAATTCGGTTTTTACCCTTTTCTCCTACGTCCTGCCTTTTAGTGTCACTGAACGTGTTTGGGGCAGTGTGGATGGATAAGAAGTGTTGAGTGGTGGGGCCCTGGGAACACACTGAACTTTTACAATTAATTATTACAAAACAATGTCCCATTTTAAAGCCTCCCTGTTGTCAACTTCCTGGAGGGTAAATGGGAAATAGACCACTGCAGGTGGGCCCTCTGTAATCGATAGCTCGTGCCGCTGGGCTCATCCTGGCCCGAGCCTCAAACACCGAGGTCCCTGGATAAGGGCTGGGTCAGGTGCACAGAGCCCACCACCCCCAGACGCCTCCTCCCCGCCTTCCAGGCCGTTCTTGATTTCTTCTGAAAGAAGAGCATCAGTGGGATAAGATGCCCCAACTGTGGCATCAGGGCGCCACCTGGTGGTCAATATGCGTAGTACTGTTCCCCCGTCCATCTGCTCTGTGTGTGTGTGTGTGTTTGTGTGTGTGTGTGTGTGTGTGTGTGTGTGTGAGAGAGAGAGAGAGAGAGAGAGAGACAGACAGACAGACAGACAGACACAGAGACACAGACAGACGGATGACAAGGGGAGGGCGGTCAGGAGCAGCTCGGGAAGGGGCGGCCTTTACTAAACCTAGTTTCAAATCCCAACTCTGCTATTTACTTAGCAATTGACCTTGGACAAATCACTTAAACTCGATGAGCTTGCTTCTTCATCTGGAAATTGGAAATAATATTCCTTCCCTCATAAAGCTGTTGGGTGAGTATATGGGGCACAGAGGAGCTCTCCGATTCTTCTACCCGTGGTCAGCAGGGATGCTTTCACATGAGATGGGGGTCTTCTACCAACCAAGTGCTGCCCCCACCCCGCCATCCCACACCACCAACCAGAGCAGTGCACAGTGAATGTCCAGCCCAGCACAGCCTGTGGCTCCGGAGCTTGGTCTACAGCTTTAACTAGCTCATACTTTAACTGAGGGCTGCTGTCTCCCTTTGGAGCTGGTTCCATACCAAACAGCATTAAGGGAGGCTCATGGCAACTAAGGGTCAGGCCTGCCAGAGCGGGGCCTGTCTGTGGATGCACAGGGCACAGAGAAGGATAGGAAAGCAGCAAGAAAGAGCCAGGCCTGGTGGGCAGATGGGCTGCCAGGTGAGCCACTTCCATTAACTTGGGGCTGAACTGGGGTCACCATGACCGTAAAAATGGGTCCCAACTGCAAAGTCTGAGGTGGAGTCTCTTTTCCTGATAAGCCTCAAGGCCTCTTTCTCATCCACCATGATGTCTCGTTAAAACTGGAAGAGATAGGGGCTTCCCTGGTGGTGCAGTGGTTGAGAGTCCACCTGCCAATGCAGGGGATACGGGTTCATGCCCCAGTCCGGGAAGATCCCACATGCCGCGGAGCGGCTGGGCCCGTGAGCCATGGCCGCTGAGCCTGCGCAACCGGAGCCTGTGCTCTGCAACGGGAGAGGCCACAGCAGTGAGAGGCCCGCGTACCACAAAAAAAAAAAAAAAAAAAACTGGAAGAGATAAAGCTCTAATTCGAAAAGATACGTGCACCCCTATGTTCATAGCAGCACCATGTACCATAGTCAAGACATGGAAGCAACCTAAGTGTCCATCAACAGATGAATGGATAAAGAGGATGTGGTACATATATACAATGGAATATTACTCAGCCATAAAAAAGAATAAAATAATGCCATTTGCAGCAACATGGATGGACCTAGAGATCGTCATACTGAGTGAAATAAGCCAGACAGAGAAAGACAAATATCATATGATATCACGTATATGTGGAATCTAAAATATGACACAAATGAACCTACCTATGAAACAGAAACAGACTCACAGACATAGAGAACAGCTCGTGGTTCCCAGCGGGGTGGTGGGGTGGGGAAGGAATGGACTGGGAGTTTGGGGTCAGCAGATGCAAAGTATTACATAGACGATGGATAGACAACAAGGTCCTACTGTAGAGCACAGGGAACTGTTCTCAGTATCCTGGGATAAACCATGATGGAAAAGAATATGAAAAAGAATGTATATGTACGTGTAACTGAATCACTTTGCTGTACAGCAGAAATTAACACAACATTGTAAATCAACTACACTTCAATAAAATAAAAATTTTTTAAAAAGACAAAAAGATCTGGACATTCTGTAGCCCAAAACACGGCTGGCCCGAGGGGTTCTGGATCAAGGACTAAGGGTCTGTAGTAGAAACTGACACTGTCTCCTGGCTCATCCACAGTGTGCATCCCTTAGAACTGTTAAAACTGAAAATTCTAATTCAGTTGCTTCTTCTCACCTGTACTACCCTATGGTATATTCTGATTTCTAGTTGTATATTTACACAACTTTTGTCAATTTTCTGGTCACTGTCAATTAGACCATGTTTCTTTAGGCTCAAGTTTGAGGTCAGCCTTTGGCCGAAAACAGCTCAGAACAGCCTGGTCCTTCCTTCCTGTCTCCCGGACCATCCCAGGTGGGGCCAGCAGCCCATCACCTCCCAGCATCTTCTCTCTGCCATCACCCACGAGCTCTGTCCTATTTTTTGGACCTTCTGGTCTCCTTTGTGAGCCCATGGAGCCCTCCTTAAGTCAGGATTTCTAGATATTGAAATCAACAGGGCTGCAAGGAAAACCAATGATACAGAAAAACAGTAGATGCAAAGTAGTGGTGACTGCAAAGGTGTTCTGAGTGGTCTGCAACGACTGTGCTGTGAGATTAAAATATTTGTGACTGAGGACAGAGCCATGGGTCCTGCTAAAGAAACTGTTTTCTTTTCCTTTTTTTTTTTAAACCCACGTACTGGAAGGGAATGTGACATTTCAGTTAGAGGTTACGAAAAGTGTAAAAGTGCAATTTTTTTCCCATACAAGTTGTGACCACCCTGACTTCTCTCCGTGGACCCTCAGGGTCCAGGGACCCAGATAAAGACACCCTGAGCCAGTGGTCGCTGCCCTGCCGTCAGAGCACTATTGTGCCTATGGGGGACCCTGCAGGCAGGTTCTCGCGGAGTCCCGGGCAGAGCACGGCCCTCGGAGCACGGGAGGCTGCTCTCACACCTCGTTGTGCTGGTTCTGTTGCCACATGCAGCCTGGTAGCCTGGAGAGGACCTGGTGCCCTCACCTTGGGCAGAGAGGAGAGTCGTAACTGGACAGGGTCCCCAAGGCCCTCTGGGTCCTGCTAATGCTGTTTCCTGATCTGAGTGCAGCGCCCTAGTGATCTTTGCAAACTAATGGAAGTTAAACTTCTATGAAAACTTTACTTTAAAAGAAACAGGCGGGCTTCCCTGGTGGCGCAGTGGTTGAGAGTCCACCTGCCGATGCAGGGGACACGGGTTCGTGCCCCGGTCCGGGAAGATCCCACATGCCGCGGAGCGGCTGCGCCCGTGAGCCATGGCCGCTGAGCCTGCGCGTCCGAAGTCTGTGCTCCACAACGGGAGAGGCCACAACAGTGAGAGGCCCGCGTACCGCAAAAAAAAAAAGGCAAGGAGGGGATGGAGGGCTGACCATAGGGTCTTCTTTAGAGATAGATGAGCCCTGAGCATGGAGTCTGAGGAGAAAGGGGCCGGTTTGGAGCTGTCCCTGTAAGAGATGGGAGGGGACGCTGAGCCCGGACAGACTGCAGGGGGTGGGCAGGGATGGGGAGGCCTGAGGGTGGGGCAGGCTCCAGCGATGCTCCTCTCAGGGAGATCCAGACGGGAATGCAGGACCCACCCCTCCGTAGCCATGGCAATGGGACCCTGACCTGGTCCGAGGGGGGCATTGCTCAATCGTACACCGGTGTTAGGGCAGGGGCTGGGGTACCAAGACAACCGAGACAGACACAGTCAGCACCCTCCCAGGGCCCACGGGGCTGAGTGGGGCAGAGAGAAGGGCATGCGGTTCTAGGGCCACGTGACTCAGGCCGGAGGTCAGGGAGGGGAGGGCACATAGGCTGAGACCCAGGGGAAGAGTCAGTCGTGCCTGGAAGGAGAGGAGCCTGCCCAAGGCCCTCTAGGGGGACAGCAGAGCAATCCCCAAACCCTATCTCACACTGTGAGTTAGAGATCTCGTCTCACCTGCTCACTGGCTTATATGACCCCAAACTGTTGTCCATCTCAGGAACGATTTGAACATCAGAATAGTGTTACCATTTTATAAGAGAAGGCAGTGACCAGGATCTCACTTAATGCTGCTGTGGAATCCTGTTGGTTTTATATTCTTCTCCCCCTGGTCTTGACCTGACTGTTGAACAAGTCAGTTGAAAGCAGCTTCTTCTCTGTTACCTGGAGATTCGTGTGTTTTCTTTCGCAGGGGCTTAGATGACTTTCTGGAAACACGGAAGCATGACCTAAAGAAACATCACGCCAAGCTCTCCAGCTCGGCACAGAACAAGGGAATAACACACTGGCTTTGCACAAATCCTTCCACCACCTTAACATTTCCAGCCAGTGAAGAGAACATGGCCCAGCCATGCATTCACCTGCTTCCCTGGTTTTTCCACACGTGATGTGCCTCACTTATATCGAGCTATAAATAAACTGTCATCCTTCTGGGGGGAAAAAAAACACTTCACGAATGCTTTGCTGGATTGAAAACAGGCAGCATTTTTGAAGTGAAAAATTTCACTTTGTGAATTGTGGTTTGTTATTCATAAGGCTATTAACCCGTGAGAAGCTCCAGGACATTCCTCCTAACCAGAGTCACCTCTCAGCAGACTGACCTGGCAGCAGCTGGGGGATTTTATGGCTGTGTGGCCTGAGCGGAGAGGACTGTGTGAGCCCCAGCAGTGCCACCTCCTGACCCCTGTGCCCTCCCCGCTGCAGGCCGGCACCACGGCGACATGGGGAACCCGGCAGCCGAGAGCCTCCAGAAGTCAGCCGGTCCGGGGACCCCTGGGCCTCTGATATCCCTGCCCTCACGCCACACCCGTGACCAAGGAGGCTCAAGATTAGCTTTGGGCTTTGAAGGTCCAAGACCATCCACATTTTACACGCGTGGGGTGGGCTGGGGGACAGTGGAGGGGACAGCAGCTCCCACCTGGGGGCCAAGACAGCCCAGGCCACCGCGCCAGATGCACCACAATCCCCAGACCCGCCAGCAGACGCCTGGTGCCCTGCCTGGGAAGGGGCCTCCGCGTCCCTCTCTCCATCTCAGGGCCAGCTCACAGGACGGGAGCTGTTAAGGGGCTATGGGGGATGCGGGGCCCTGGTGTCTGCTTCCCTACTTCCCACCGGGAGAAAACAGCCCCGGGGGAGGGCGGAGGCAGCGCGGAGACCCCGCTCCTCTGATGGACGTCCCATCCGTGCGGCCTCCGCGTCCCACATTGCAACTCTAACCCGCCACGAGGGAGGAAGGCGCATCCCGCGGGCGCTGGGTCATCAGTGCAGCTGGAGACGCCCCCCGGTCCTCTCTCCGCCTGAGAACCCCGGGGTGAGAGCCACTGCGTTGGACGCTGTGACACAACAGTGTGACGCTGAGGGAACCCCTTTCCTCCCGGGGTCTCGCGGCCCCACCTGCCGGGAGGCTGTGAGCTCGGGGCTTCGGTGCGGAGCCCGGGGCAGAGGAGGAGCCTGAGGCTGGTGGGCACACGGGGGCGGCCGTCGGCAGAACAGGGTCCTCACCCGTCACTCCCGAGGCTCCTGCGCTGAGCCCATCTCCTCACCTTTGTCCCCTGCGGCCCATCTCCACGTCCCCATGTCCGAGGTCTGCTCCATCCTGCTCCGGCCGGGGCGCCTCCCCTCTGGGACAGATGCCCTCGGCTCCACGGGGCGCACCGTGCGCTTCGCCTGGTTCTCAGCACATCCCCCAACAGCCCCGTGGGGGAAGCCCCGCCTCCGCTCCCCGTTCACAGTTCACTGAGGCTCAGAGCGGTTACTGCCCTGGCCCGGGGACCGCACTATCGGGTCACAGCGGGATTCGCACGCAGAGCCCACAATCTTGCAGCCTGTCCGCCCAGCAGGCTCTTCTCTCTGGCCAGCTTCTGGGATTCTCCATCCTATCTCGCAGCCCACTTGCTGCTGCCTGAAAATAATCATTATATTTGCCTTCTTTTTTGCCCCTAACAAATTAAGCAGTACGAGGTCATCTTGCCAAAAATCTAGGTAATACAAAAAAGTAAAGAAAAAGATAAAACCCACCCACCTTTGCGTTCCCTTGTGCCTGGCTCTGTTCTTTGGTTATTATAGGCACAGGCTATATACACGGTTTCTCAGACTTTTTTTTTTACTTACACAAAAAGTGTTATGTTGAGAGTAATTTTCACATCATGAAATATTTGTGGGAAACGTCATTTTCGTGGCTGCTCGGTGCTCCGTGAACAGCTGAATTAAACCGTGCTCAATGTTAAGGGACTATAACTAATTCACCATTCAAAAGGCTGGCAAAGGGAGGGCTCTCGTGCTCCCCCTGGTGGGAGGGTAGAGCCATGCAACCGCTTTAGAAAGCGGTGAACATCTGGGCCCTGCTGGGTTACCTCCCAGTAGCCCGCCTCCTCGGGACACACATTAGCAAAACTCACCAGCACGGGCATCAGCAGATCAGTGCTGCAAGGCTGAGGTCCTCAAGCAAAACATGGAGACAAGCTGCAGAAGAATAAAGGCTATGCCATTTATAATAAATTTAAAAGCATGCAAAGCAACACTGTGTTTTTTACAGATGCATGTATCCTGGAGGATTCACGAAGAAATGCGTGTGAGCTCTGAGCACGGTGTTCAGGACGGTGGCTGCCTTTGGTGGGGGAAGGCAACAGACAGAGATGGCTGGGGTGTGGACTATACCCAGCTACAGACTGGATAGGTTGATTTATGAAGCTGTGTTATTGGGTACATAGTTGTTATATAGACAGATTAATTTTATTTTGTAAAAAAATTAATCAAGAAAGAGAGGGAAGGGGCTTCCCTGGTGGCGCAGTGGTTGGGAGTCCGCCTGCCAATGCAGGGGACGCGGGTTTGTGCCCCGGTCCGGGAGGGTCCCGCATGCCGCGGAGCAGCTGGGCCCGTGAGCCGTGGCCGCTGAGCCTGCACGTCCGGAGCCTGTGCTCCACAACGGGAGGGGCCGCAGCAGTGAGAGGCCCGCATTCTGCAAAAAAAAAAAAAAAGAAAAGAAAGAGAGGGAAGGGATCAACCAAACTGACAAGGCTTTAGCTAGATGGACTAAGAAAAAAAGAAATTAGAGGCTAAATAAATGGAAACACATTCATGGATTGCCAGATGTCACTACTACCCAAAGCAATCTTCAGATTCAATGCCATCCCTATCAAAATCCCAATGGTGCTTTTTTTCAGAAATAGAAAAACCCATCCTAAAATTCATACAGAATCTCAAGGGCCCCTGAATAGCAAAAACAACACTGAAAAAGAAGAACAAAGCTGGAGGAATCACACTCCCTGATTTCAAACTTACTACAAAGCTACAGTAATCAAAACAGTGTGGTATCAGCATAAAGGCAAACCAATGGAATAGAATAGAGAGCCCAGAAATAAAGTTCACATATATGGCCAAATGATTTTTTTTTTTTTTTTTTTTTTTTATGTTAGCTGTTTGCTGTATTTGGTTACAAGTGAGGTGTTTACTTTTTTTTTTTTTTTTTTAAATATTTATTTATTTATTTATGGCTGTGTTGGGTCTTCGTTTCTGTGTGAGGGCTTTCTCCAGTTGTGGCAAGCGGGGGCCACTCTTCATCGCGGTGCGCGGGCCTCTCACTATTGCGGCCTCTCTTGTTGCGGAGCACAGGCTCCAGACGCGCAGGCTCAGTAGCTGTGGCTCACGGGCCCAGTTGCTCCGCGGCATGTGGGATCTTCCCAGACTGGGCTCGAACCCGTGTCCCCTGCATTGGCAGGCAGATTCTCAACCACTGCGCCACCAGGGAAGCCCGCCAAATGATTTTTGACAAAAGTCAACACCATTCAATGGTAAAGGACAGTCTTCTCAACAAACGATGCTGGGACAACTGGATAGCCACATGCAAAAGAATAAAGTTGGACACTTACCTATCACCATATACAAAAATTAACCAAAATGGATCAAAGACCTAAACATAAGAGCTAAAGCTATAAAACTCCTAGAAGAAAATACAGGTCAAAGCTTCAGGACATTGGATTTAGCAACAATTTCTTGGGTATGACACTAAAGGCGCAGGCAACAAAAGAAAATATAGACAAATTGGACTTCATGAAAATGTTTAAACACTGTGCATCAAGAGAAACTATCAATAGAGTAAAAAGGCCTCCCAAGGATAGGAGAAAATTTTTGCAAATCATGTATCTGATAAGGGATCAGTATGCAGAATACATAAAGAACATCTAAAACTCAACACCAGGGACTTCCCTCGTGGTCCAGTGGTTAAGACTTCGCCTTCCAATGCAGGGGGTGCGGGTTCGATCCCTGGCCGAGGAGCTAAGATCCGACATGCCTTGTGGCCAAAAAACCAAAACATAAAACAGAAGCAATATTGTAACAAATTCAATAAAGACTAAAAATGGTCCACATTAATAAATAAATAAATAATCGTAAAACTCAACACCAAAAAAACAAACAACCCAATTCAAAAATGGGCAAAGGAGTTGAATAGACATTTCACCAAAGAAGATATACAAAGGGCCAAAAAGCACATAAAAGATGTTCAACATCACTAACCATTAGCAAAACACAAATCAAAACTACAATGAGATAACTCCTCACACCCACTAGGATGGCTACTATCAAAAAAAAATAAAAACAGAAATTCTCAAGTAAGCGTTGGTGAGGATGTGGAGAAACTGGAACCCTTGTGCGCTTTTGGAGGGAATGTAAAATGGTGCAGCCACTGTGGAAAAAAATTAACACTAGAACTACCATATGATCCAGCAATCCCACTTCTGGGTATATACCCAAAAGAATTGAAAGCAGGGCCTCAAAGAGATATTTGTAACCCTGTGCTCAAAGCAGCATTATTCACAATAGCTAAAAAGTGGAAGCAACCCAAGTGTCCTTCAGTGGATGAACAGATAAGCAAAATATGGTCCATACATATGATGGAATATTCCTCAGCCTTAAAAAGTAAGGAAATTCTGACACCTGCTATAATATGGGTGAACACTGAAGATATTATGCCAGTGAAATAATCCAATCACAAAAAGACAAATACTACAAGATTCCACTTACATGAGGCACCTAGAAGAGTCACATTCCTAAAGACAGAAAGTAGAAGGGTGGGTGTCAGGGCTGGTTCATGCTCTTACTTCACTTTAATTCCGTATCATTAATTTCACACCTCTCCAGCTTTGACTTACATGTCAACACTCATGATTAAAATTGTGTGACATTTGCATTGTCCCAGGACAGAGAGAACTGTGACCCATTGCACCGTCTACACGGCCAATCTTGTGAACTTGTGACAGTTCGGTCACATCCTACTGCTATGCTCACCACCCAGGTTTACTAGAGGAGAGCTGGTCTATGGTTGATAACGGGCTGGGGTTTCCCTGATTAAGGGACCCCGCCCAGCTAGTGGCCCCTCTGTTTTACTTTCCTCTCTCCTCTCCCCAGGCTGGGGGTGGGGCTATGAAGGGCTCTCCAGGGCAGGGGCAACAGGACAAAGTGAAGTCGATTTGAAAGCAGACTATAGCAATCTTTGTGGAAACACACCAGTTCTAAGTCCAATATTTTAAAAATTGAGGATTTAGTATTAGGGTAGAATCAGGGAGTAGAATACTTGTGCTAACCAGACTGGGGGTTCCCTGTGAGCAGGACCCATGTCCAATTCATTACTGGAACCCAGAGTCCAGCATAGGGCCTGACCCAGAGCTACCCAGTTTGGTCAGCATCTGCTGAACAAATATTGAAGATCTCATCCAACACCACATTCTGTGATTGTACTAAGAAGGAGAGATGTAAGGAAAAGAGGATATTTTCAGGGTCTTTGAGTTTGTATTGTGACTCACGTGAATGAAAAGTCCTGGGTAGGTCATTCAGCGTGATCCAGGCACAGCTTGATCCAGGTGTGTACCTGGTGTCAGGCACCAGATTCGATTCTCTCCATCTCTTGCCTCTGCTTTTGTCTGAGGTGCCTTCGGTCTTAGGGGGAGTCTTGTCAGGAGGGGGGCAAAGATGGTCCACAGCATCTCCTGGTGACATTCCAGCAGCTTAGCAACCATAACAGAAACAAAGCTGCTTCCCTCTAGTTCCAGAAAGGGGAAGCTGAGACAGGAAGCAGAAAATAACTGAGGTTCTGTGTTCATTATCCTGAGATAAACCATAATGGAAAGAATATTTTTTAAAATGTATGTATACCTGAATCACTCTGCTGTACAGCAGAAATTAACACCACATTGTAAATCAACTATACTCCAATTAAATAAAAAAGTGAAAATAACTGAGGTCCAACCTGCAGGTTAAAGAAAGCAGAAACACAAGTCAACCTCCGTGTAGGCAGTTAAAGCCTGCAAACCAGTGTATCTTGTACTTCCAGGCCTTTTTAACACAGACGACTTGGGATCCAGAAGACTTTGGGAAAAGTAGAGCCGCAGGACTGGCTGCCAAGGAGAACTGCTCTCACCCCAGAGCCCCAAGACAGGAGGGGCACAAAGAACTTCTGTTCCAATCACTTAGAACGTCAGTTCCTCTTCAGAAATTACAACCCATCACGGATGCAAACTACACATAAAGTCCGCCCCACTGTAGGGGTATCCGCTCCCGCCTGGGCGCAGATGGATCACCAAGATGCCACCCCTGCCCCTCGGCGCTCTCAGCGCAGAGGCTCCAGGGAAAGCACGTGGCTTGGGGCTTGGCCAACGAGAGTCTTGCATGCGTCCCCATGGACACAGTGATTGGTTCAGGGAAGGACACAGGATCCAAACCAGGCCAGCCAATCAGAGGCTTCCAGGACACGCGCGAAGGCAGGCAGGATCTCAGCGCAGGATGTCAAGGCAGGCAGGCTGCTGAGACGACCGCAGGGTGCTGGCTGGTCAGGAGCCCCCTGCTACTCTCGGTCAGAAACAGGGTGCTGGGGGCACTGCGTGGCCACAGATCTCCCGGGTTTTCTCCTGAGGACACAGCCTCGTCCACCCCTTCTCTCCCGGCCCAGGTCCCTGATGCATCTGCCACCATTTCTTTGGCCCCCAAGAGGACTTACTGTCTTACGAATGTCACCCCGGAAAGCGTCTCAGGCCACTCATACGGGCTGGGGAGGAGGGAAGGGGCTCCCACCCACAGCTGAGAGGATGTAAAGCTTGCTGAGGAAGGGGGAGAAACACGGCTTCAAACAGTGTGAAGGTTACTTGAGTGGAAACATTTTGGTTTCCGTCTTGGCTGAAGCCACAAAACAAGAGATGCCTCATGCTAAAGGTGGGCTGCAAGAACCCCATGAAGGACTTGCAAAAAGTGGGGTAGAGGAAAATAAAGATCAAGGAGGAAGCCTGGAAGGGCTTTTGACTCTGAAGGGGGGCGGGTCAGGGGGCAGAGCAGCCTCGGTCAGCCCCTCTTCCCCGGGAGGCACCAGGGTGTAAGCTTGCAGATCCTTCCTTGTGGTCCCCCCGACTCCCACCTCCTCCAGGCTTGGCCAACGGTCTGGCTCAGGGCACGGGCTTCTCACTTGTGAAGCAGGTAGAGCCAGCTGCCTTGCTAGCATTCCAGGAATTGCTGGAATCACCTGCTGCCCCGGTGGAACGGTCCTAAGGGACAGCAGAGATTTACTGGCTGAGGTCCAAACATTGATCTCCAGGCACCCCCAGCCAGCCCAGGCTCACCCTGAAATGCACCAGACAGGGGCCTCCACTCCTGGCCCCTCCCGGACTGCTGTCTGTTTCTGTTAACGGGGGAAGAGTTCACATCTCTCCGCCAGGTGTCCAAGCCCCTAGCTTCTCTTCTGGGGCTTAAAGAGCCTGCAATCCCGTTGGGAGAGTGAACAGAGCTTCTGGGACAGGAAGAACCCTCCAAACCAGGGGGTCGCGCCCCCCACGGGGAAGCCTCCCCCAGAAAGTCCGGGTTCCTCACTCCTCCAGACCCACCCGGTCCCTTCCCCTCTTCCCCCTTTCCTCCGGGGCTGGGGGCGCAGGAAGCTTGCCCCCAAATGCTCTTGTATGACACATCCTCACAGCTATGGGCGTTTGGGGGGGACCTGGGGGAAGGGAAAGGCGTTGAGGGAGCAACTGGAACCTTTAAGTGTTGGTGAGGGGATGGGAACACCGAGCGACACTCTCCTCCAACTTTTCAATAGCAGGACTTTGAGATTGGACCCCGCCTCCGAAAGTGCAGCCTGAAAGCCCGCCACGAGGTGGCAGCGTAGAGCTAAGAATCGAGTCATTGCGCGCGGTCCTCGTCTGCGGGACAGGCATCCCACCGCCCAGGGAACTTGTGATTCCAGCTCTGCCTTGTGCAAAGTGTCTGGGACTTCACACCCCGCGGCCTCTCCCTGTACAAGGGGAAATTACCCGGCATTTACTGAGCATTTTCAGTGTTCCAGACCCCGTGCTGGGCCCTGGGCAATCATGAGTCGTTAAATTGCAGCAGCCCCAGTGACCGTGGCATTTTGAACCTCGTTTTGTAGCCAAGGAAACTGAAGCTCCATGGAGGCTAAGTGGCTGCTCAGTGGCAGAGCCAGAATCCAAGACCAGCGGTCCGTATACAAAGTTAGTGTCTTCCCGGCCCATTGTGCTGCCTCCAAAAAACCTGAAATGACAGAGGCCTCTTGGCTCTTCCCCTCTTTGGGGGCAGAGGGAATGGACCTGAAGGCTGCCCAGGGGTGCAGAGGGATTCCCTGAAGACAACACCCCCGAACAGCAACAAAACCGTGCAAAACAAACAATAAGGTTGTATCTCACTTCAGCACTTTGTTTTATCTCCTGTGATCTCAGCATCCCTGGTGTCCTTTCATTTTATGGAAGGGCTAATTGAGATTCAGAGGGGTTAGTGCCCGGGGCAAATGCCCAGAGTCTCCTGGTCAGACTCAGGCCTCCAACCGGGGCCTCTAAATCACAGCCTCGGTGCTTCTGTACGACAAACTAGAATTGCGTCCCTTGGTTGGTTAAGTCGGGGAGGATATCACTGAGTCTGATTAGAACTTCGTTCCCTTGTTGGCTGGTGAGTTCAGACAGGAAGTTAGGGGCCAGGGAGAGGAGGAGGGAACCAGGGAAGGGACGGAAGGACTTCCTGGAAAAACTGGAGAAGTTGAGGGATAATGTCTCCAACCAGACTCCACTGAAAGAGGCTGGTGATCGGCACATCTGGGCTTGAATTCTGGTACCACTTACCAGCTCCCCACGCTTTAATTTTACTTTTTCTAAGACTGGGTGTGATTAATCATAGCCTGTATCTCAAGAGGTTTTCTCAGGATTAAATATAAAAAAAATACATTTAATCCCTTACACCCACTATGATGGCTCCTATCAAAAAAGCGGGAAATAACTGGTGTTGATGAGGTTATGGAGAAATTGGAACCCTTGTGCCCTGTTGGCAGGAATGTTAAATGGGGCAGTGTTGATGGAAATTAGTACGGCGGTTTCTCAAAAAAATAAAAATAGGGGCTTCCCTGGCAGTGCAGTGGTTAGGACTTGGCGCTTTCACTGCCGGGGCCCCCAGTTCTGTCCCTGGTCAGGGAACTGAAATCCTGTAAGCCATGCAGCAAGGTAAAAAAAAAAAAAAAAAAAAAAGTAGAAATAGAATTGCTATATGATCCAGCAATTCCACTTCCGGATATATACCCAAAAGACTTGAAAGTAGGGTTTTTTTTTTTTTTTTTTTGAAAGTAGGGTTTTGAAGAAACATTTGTACACCCATGTTAGCAGCAGAATTATTCATAACAGCCAAAGCATGGAGGCAACCTAAGTATCCATCGAGAGATGAACGGACAAGCAAACTGTGGTCTATACAAACAAATAGAATATTATTCAGCCTTTAAAAGGCAGGACATTCTGACACATGCTGCTACATGGATGAACCCTGAAGACGTTACGTTAAGTAAAATAAGCCAGTCACAAGAAGACAAGTACTACATGATCCCCCTTACATGAGGTCCCTAGAATAGTCACATTCATAAAGCCAAAAAGTAGAAGGGTAGTTGCTGGGGGCTGGGAGAAGGGCGGAGGGGGGGAGTTAGTGTTTAACGGGGACAGAGTTTCCGTCTGGCAAGATGAAAAGTGTACTGTATGGGTGGATGGTAGTGGTGGTTGCACAGCAACGTGAATGCCACTGAACTGGGCACTAAAAAATGGTTAAGCGGGTAAATTATATTTATGTATATTTGACCACAATTTTAAAATATAGAAAATAAATAAAGATGATCACACTATGAATAAATAATGAAAAACTAAAGATAATTAGTGTATATATATATATATATATATATATAATTTTTTCTAAATGAGCCTCTGGGTGACTTGATCTGGAGCTGTTTGTCCTTCCCTTGTGTGCCTACAGATTCTTCAAGAGATGGGCGTCTATACCCCCTTCCTTGAGCTTGAATCTGAGTGGACTTGTGACTAGCTCGTCACCAAAACAATGTGACCGAAGAGACACAGAGCGACTTGCACATAGATCAGAAAAGTCCGTTCAGCGTCTGCCTTGTTTGCTGGGTTATTTGTGTTTGGACCCCTGAGCTTCCAGGGAAGGAGGTGGAGCAGCCCCCGGGGCCACCATACTGTGAGGAAGCTGAGATGTCACAGATGGTCCACGTAGAGATGCTCTGGTCAGCAGCGCCAGCTCCGGTCCTGGCCTGGCGGTCCACACAGCAGAGAGCAGAGACAAGCCACCCCTCCGGGGCCCTAGCCGAATGCCTGACCCACAGAACCCATGAGCACGTTAAAGGAGTTGTTTCTAGCTGCTAATTTCCTAAGTTGCTACTGCTACACAGCAATAGTTACTGGAACGTGTGTAACACATCCGGAAATGGGTGTCCCTTTGAAATAGCTGCCTAGTAGCACACTTCCCCTCTCCCCGTCTACTCCTCCTGGACTCCCTCCCTCTCCCCTTCTACAGAGACACAAGCAAGTCAGTCTAAAATGTCTTCTGAGGGTGACCCCAGATTGGGTTACCAAGGAGTCTTGCAGAAATGTCCTCTGAGTCCACGCTTGAAAATGAAGTTAGGTCACCCACACCCACCCTCATGGGAAAAGACACTTTGTAGGGAAGGTTGTCTGTCCATTCAGAGTCTGTCATCAGACGTTCTTTTCCCACTGGTGTCCCTTCTTGTTGCAGGGATGCTCTCTGGCCCTTAGGCTTTTGCAGGTTAAACTCCACTGGACGTGTGCTTCTAGCAGCTTTGCTCTGAGCATCGCTCAGTCTGTCAGGTAAGGGGACAGACCCCAGCCCTTCCCTGGAAGCTTGCAGTTTCTCCAGGATGTGTGGGGGGCCACCACGGTTTGGCTGTGACTGTGCTGTCCCCGAAGGGCACAGACGAGGCATTATTGGGGCGGGGCACGGTTTCACTCCCCACCCTGCCTCACACCAACGGTTCATCTGGGCCAGTCACCTTGGCCCTGGGCCTCCCTCCTGTTTGCCGTGCGTAAGGTGACAAGCACCAGCCCACTCTCAGGGCCCGAGGTGTGCCATTCACTGGACAGGTATGACTGTCTGACACTTGAGCTGCCGAAGGGGACAAGGCAGACCCAAACCCTGCCTTCCTGAAACTTAGGTGCTCGTGGGGCAAGGCAGACATCTGAAACCAGCCAAGTATTTACAGGCAGGAAATTCCCAATAATCATAGTTTTTAAATGCCAGATAAAATTTAGTGAAAATCTGGACTTCCCTGGGGGTCCAGGGGTTCGGACTGCGCGCTTCCACTGCAGGCGGCACGGGTTCGATCCCTGGTTGGGGAACTAAGATGCTGCATGCCTCACGGTGTGGCAAATAAAAATTATGATTATGAACAGTAAGAGAACCAGCCTGACCCGACCACGCGACTCTTCTGCCAGAATCAAAGCCCTGCCGGGGGACTTGACCCCTGTCACATTGTCAGCAGTAGTATTTTATGACAAAGGTTATCTATTCTGGTAAGAATCAGGTGGTCTCTAAATGACCTATACCTCCTGAAAACCTACTTTATGAATGCAGCCTGAGAGGGCATCCCAGTGTCATCTGTGTGTCTGGACTCCTGCTCTGTTTAGTGGGCCAGAGACCACCTCTCGGCCCCCTTGACTTCTGCCACCCCACCCCTGGGGTGACAGAAGCGGTGCATCCTTACGGGGAGCCAGTCGTTCTGCATCTGAACCCCTCTCTCAATGGAAATCTTTCTGGAAGGAAGATTGAACTTCTCCCTAATTGCTATTAGCACCTCGTTATGAATGAAGCATCCCCCCAGCAGGTGTGATGCCCTCCCCGGGGCGGGCAGTTTTGAGGGCTCTAGAAATGCACTTTCCTGTAGGGCAGCCACTAGCTACCTGTGGCCATTGAAGTTTAACTGTAAATTAATTGAAAATAAAGAAAAATGCCTCCTTCAGTCATAAATAGACACATTTCAACTACTCAAAAGCCACAGGTGAGTGGCTGTCGGGTTAGACAGCGCAGGGATGGAATATTGCTACTGGCGCAGAAAGTTCTATTGGGAGTCCCTGATCACCTGCTGATTGAGCATGGGATGCAGGGATGCAAAGATCCCCTTTCCCCGCCCCGCCTTCCAGCTCCTTCTCCTCCCAGGCTCACCCCTCCCTTGAAGGGACAGAGGCAGCTCTTTCAGCCAGAGCGGAATCCAGCTCTTTCTAAGAGGGCTCCGTTGGCACTTTGAGCCTATGGTTCTTTGCTCAGGAAGGCCGGTGCGTTGGAGGTTGTTTTGCAGCATCCCCGGCCTCTGTCCACTGATGTCAGTAACCGTCCTCCCTCCCATCGTGACGACCAGAAAAACATCTCCAGACATTGCCAGATGTGCTCAGGAATGGGGGAGGTGTGGGGACCAGAACTGCTCTGACTTAGAACCACCGCTTTAACTGTGAAGACCTACGCTAATCTCGAAGATGGAAGCATCCTGTGGGGAGGGGTACAGGTTAGGCTGCTTCAGCCGTCAGCATCTCCCCAGAATTAATGGCTTAGTCAGAGCCTTGCCCCTTTTCCTAGTCAGGCCTTGAAGCAACGGGACCAAGAGAGCTCTGAGGGAGGAGAGACAGCAACAGAAGTGACCTAAGTTACTGACTGCTTTGAGGCCTCAGGCTCAGTCTTGACGATTTACCTGGGTCCTGGTGGCCTGAGACCCCGATGCATACTTCAGGAGAGGATTCGATGCAGAAGGGCACCAGGGCTCCCAGTTATTTCCCCCTCAGGGGCTTATCAGGCAGATAAGCTCTGAATGTTGATCTTGGCTTCTTTCCTCCACCACAGCTGGCTCTGTTGCATCATATATATATATATATATATATATATATATTTCTTTTTTTTTCTTTCTGCGGTACGCGGGCCTCTCACTGTTGTGGCCTCTCCCGTTGCGGAGCACAGGCTACGGACGCGCAGGCTCAGAGGCCATGACTCACGGGCCCAGCCGCTCCACGGCATGTGGGATCTTCCCGGACCGGGGCACGAACCCGTGTCCCCTGCATCGGCAGGCGGACTCTCAACCACTGCGCCACCAGGGAAGCCCTGCATCATATATTAAAACAGGAAAGGACTTCCATGGCGGTCCAGTGGTTAAGACTCTGTGCTTCCAATGCAGGGGGCACAGGTTCGAACCCTGGTCAGGGAACTAAGATCCTGCATACCTGGCAGTACGGCCAAAAATGAATAAATAAAAACAAAATGGGAGAAATGGTTAATACGCACCCACAAGTAATCCCCAAGTGTCTACTTTCTGCGTATGCAGAGCCATCGCCGGCTGCCATCACCACAGATGGCCACAACAGGAGTGCCTGCAGTGAGCCACCCTTGCCCAGTGGCGGGTGAGTGAGGAATGGCCCCTGTACAGCCTAACAATTCACGGAGTAATTGGTCCTCCGGGAACTAAGCCCAAGAAATATATTTTTGCAGGTAACAGCAAATAAGAGCCGAAACTCAACAAAGATGAAGACTGACTAAATCCACCCCCTCCCGCCACCACCCCCAGGAAAATTCACACGTTTTGACAAAGGCAATCTATAAGCCCGCTAGGGACTCTGCAGTGCCTGAGGTGGGATTGGAAATTGTATTCGTTGCCAGGCTTATAAATCCCAGGGGAGCCCAAGGGAGCCAGAAACTTGCCCTACCCCAAAGATGACTCAAAAGGCAGAGGTTACCCCATTCTTCTGCTCCAAGTTGGATGGGGCCTAGACCTGCTGGAATTTCGGGGTTTCTTCAAAGTCTGTGTGAATTTTCCAGCTGGTGTGTGATGGGCGGCAACTGGGGAGGGCATTTGGAGTAACTTCCCTCATCTGGTTCCCTGTCAAACTCCTATTCATCCTTCAAAACCCTGCCTCTGACTCACCTCCTCTGTGCAGCCCTCCCTGGATCCCCCCACGATTCCCCCAAACATGGCTAGGACCAGAAATGAACTTTTCCAGAAAAGTCTGGTAATGGCAGGAGGAAATTACCATGCAGGAGAGAAAAGCCTCAAATAGGGCTGGAGCACCCCTGCTGCGCAGACATCTGGCTGTGCAGCCCCACCCATCAGCCCGAGGGGCGCTCTCCAGGTCTGCTACGAAGGTCCTCCCCCAGGATCCAGCCCAGCCCTCTCCAGGCCCCTTGAGGCCAGAAGGGATCCCTCCCTCACCTGGTTATGGGCTCTCCTCCCTGGTCACCAAGATCACCTGCTCAGAAGAAAATCTGCTCCCAGCGAGGACAACCACTGACAGTTGCCAACAGGACGATTCAGCCCCTGAGTGCAAACTTTCAGGACAAGAGTAGAATATCTGGCTTTAATTTCACAGTGCTTTCCCCCAGTCTTTTCCCAATTAGGAACCAGAAGCTGCCAGAGGCTTACAGGGGGAACTTAGCCTCCACACCTTCAAAACTGTAGGTGTGAGCACGTGTGGCCGCTCCGTCCCCTTGGGGGCACGGCCTGGGCTGTTACAACGGCAGGCTGTTATAACTCCTCGGCCAAGTTCCGAGTCTCCTGAGGGCGGGACAAGACTAACTCATGTCTGTGTGTTTGCCAGGCTCTGTCCTAAGCACGCTGCTTGTGTTCACTCTAGTTCATCAACACAGCCCTACAGGCAGGTGCCAATGTCTCCATTTACCGATGGGGAAACTGGGGCAGAGAGAGGGTGAGTAGCCCGTCCAAGCTCACAGAGTTGGCATGTGGCCGGGATTTGGGCCCAGAGGTCATGCATTGAACCACTACACCTGCCCCTGCCCTCCAGAAAAGTGTAATTTGCCTTTACTTTGGCCTTTGTAGAATCTAGGACAGCCTGGCTGGGGCTTGGAAATGGGGGGCCCAGTTTCTACTGGGCCACTCTGAAGAACACTAGGGTCTCTGCCAGTGACCCCCAGACTCTCACTGTACACCCCTCCTGTGTCTGCCGTGTGCCAGGCTGGGCCCCAGGGTGGATGTGAAGGCGGGCACAGGTGTGTCAGAGCAGATGCTGGCCTTCCAGCAAGGAAGCGACCCACGACCTGAGGGCTGTGGGGTGACAAGGTCCCCAGGCTCTCCAGCATTCTGAGGGGTCTGGTGGGCTGATCCCCAGGACAGTGAGTACAGGCAGCCCAGCTGAGGGGGAGGTGAGGGGCCCGAAGGACCTGCAGGTATTCTGGGGTCAGACACCTGGCTTTTTCATTCCAAGCCCCTGAGAGGCTAGAAAAGGATGAGTAGAACTGGGGCAGCTCAGCCTCTCCGATGGGCAGCTTCCTCCCCTGGACGGTAGGCCTTCCACTCCCTCACAGGGCAGCAAGGAGCATCGAAGGAGGTGATGGACGCAGGGAACTAGCTCCGTTCCTGGTGCCAGGTGGGTTATGGGTTCAGCCACTGCAGTTTGAAAACTCTAGCCTAGTGAATTTGGAAAGCCTCTACCTTCTTTCTTAACCTTTGGGTGGGCCCTGTGGAGTGGCGCTGAGGAGGAAAGGGTGTGAGAGGGAGCCCGGGGGCCCAGGCCCTCTAGTCTGCCTGTCCAGCTGCTCTCGGCCTCCCTCTGCAAGGACTAATGGCGCTCCCAGCCCTTGGGCCCGCCGTTGCTGTGCGCTGGCCACCAGGGGCTGCCGCCTCTCCCAGCACTTGCCCAATTCCAAGGCCACTGTCATCTAATCCCAGCCCCATGCCAGGAGCAAGGGGGGAATTAGAATTATTGGGAGGAAAGGAAACCCAGTGAGTCTGCTGTCCAAGGTCAATGCTGCGCCTGGGGTCACCTGGATCCTCACGTCCTTTAATGTCACAAATCAAATCCTGTTATTCTGCTTGTGCTTAAAGTTCTTCAGGGGTCTCCCGTTGCTCTTGGGGTCCATTTCAAAACCCGTGGGATCCAGGGCCTGCCTACCCTCAAGTCTCATTCCTCTCCCCACACTGTGGTCCTTCCTACTCTGGGGTCTCTGCTTGGAGCACTCCATCCCCCCACCGTTACGCCCCACCGCACCCCGCGCACACACACACCTGTATTTGTTTAATCCCGAACTGGGCTGTATCCCAAGCGCAGCCCAGTGCCTGGCCTTGGGAAAGCACTCGGTAATTATTTTATGAATGAACGTCTTGATTAATGGGTGGATTTGTGAAGGAAGGGAAATAAGCCCTGAAATTAACTACTTTGGCCTAAAGCCATTGTTACCGCTCCCCCAGGTTCCTCACCGGCCACATCCTCTCACCCACCAGCGGATTCACATGCGCATTCCCGCTGGACACCTGCCACTTCCAAAGCCACAGAAATGACAAAACCAAACCCAAAAGCATGTCAAAACCCCAGCAGGTCAATTAGCAAAACAAAGGGTTTTTTCATTAAGTACTCAAAGCTTTGGGTTCCTGTTCTAATCCGCATCTCAGATGTCGCCCTGCCCCCAAAGCCGTTCTGGACCTTGGAAGCTTGAGCATCCGATTGGTGGGAGGGAGAGGAAGAAGCTCTGGGAAGCGTGGCCACTGGGAGCTGCTGCCCAATAGCGCTCCAAAAAGGATGCACCAGCACCCAGTCCCAACCCGCCTCAAACGAGTAACGAAGGCCAATTCATTGGTGGAAGTTGAAAAGCCCTTTGGAATTACTTTTCAAAACTTGATATGCCACCTGACCCAGCCATTCTACCCTGAGTTTTCTATCCCTATTTTTCCACTTGCGTGCAAAGATCTGTGCACTGGAATATTCTTTATGACATTCTCCGTTATCGTGAAAAGGGAAACAACCTACCTACCCACCAACAGGGGAAGGATCCAGCACATGACGTACATGCTCACTGTGGGGCACTGGGAAGCTCTTAGGACAAGGGGTCCAGAAAAAGTTGAAGGGAAAAAGCACATTTCAGAACAATATTTATAGTATCATCCAGTTTATGTCTATCATATTTGAAAGAATGGGTCATTCTAGGACATGAAAGGAGTTGATGGGCCATGGGGTCACAAGGAAAGGACGGCTTCCAGGAGGGACAAACATTCAGCTACCGCTAGGAGGACGAAAAGGGGAGAGCGGACAAGAGGGTGCCCAGCCGTGAGCGTGGAGGTGTGATGGCTCCGAGGTGGGCTGTGGACCCGGGCAGTAAGGCAGGGTCCTTGCTGGGGGGGGGGGGGGGGGGCGGTGCAGAGGGTACCCAGGCAGTAGAGGAGGGCGGCAGGCTGCTGGCATCACCCAGGACCTATGTGTCCTGAGAGCAGGAGGGATGACAGGGTGGAAGGTGGAATTGCTAGTGTGTAGCTGAAATATGATCCTCTCCCTCTCATAGGAAGGGGAAATGCTCAGATGCAACCTGAAGCTGTGGCAGAAGCGGGCTGGAAGGGCGGCAGGAGCTGTCGGGCAGGGGTGGGGGGTGGGGGGGGGAGTGCTAGGCCGGGTCCTGCAAGGGGCACTGGCCTCTGCTGCCGGGCGGGAGGATATCCCTGACCCCTGGGCTTGCAGTCAGGTCTGCACTGCGGGGGCATCTGTGGGTGGACTCGGCAGGCAGGTGGGAGAAGAGGACACGCAGGGATTGGGGGAGACAGGAGGTGGCGCTCTTCTCCCGGGACCCTTAACTCCTGACTGTGGAGCCCGCAAGATCTTGGTAGTGATCTGCTCCTAGCCTCCGGCTGACTCGTTGCTTCCTCCTCCGGAAAGAGAAAAGGCTTCCCCATGCAGACTCAGTATCAGGACGTCCTGTTTTCAGGGAAAATGCGGGGAGCAGACCTTTTGTTATGTCGTAGCAGTCACTGAAACCACCAACTCCTGTCACTTTAGAGCACCTCTCTGAAGACCAATGCAGGTGATCTTGGTCAGGATTGATTGATATTGAACTTGCCCCAAAGGAAAACAGTAAGGATGTTATCCCTGTACGCTCCACATTCCCAGACAGCAGAGGAGTTTTTTACAATGAGCGCAGATCACTTTTATAATCCAAAATACAGAAAAAAAAAAATTACTGACCTGAGCAACTGTTTCAGCACCACCCTTGCTAGTTTTTTGTCCATGGGTGGGACCCCAAAGCCCTGGCTGGTGCCAGGATGGCTGAAGACAGGTAGACTCCTGCCCCACAGAATGCAATTCACTCTCATTGCATTTGCATTTATGTGCTTCATAGAATTTGGGATTTGCAGGAGTTATGGCAGTAATTTCCTAGTCCAACACAGACACAAGATCATAATCATAATAGGGGATTTTTTATAAAGGATGAGACCGTGTACCAGGCTCTGGGCTGGGCACTGTGTGTGGGGTGGGGGTGGGGTTCCCTCTTTTCACCCTCACAGCCATCCTTTGCAGTAGGTACTGTGATCTGCCCATTTGACAGATGAAGAAGCTGCAGCACAGTGAGATATTGCCACTAAAAGTCTCTGAACTTATTTTTAAAACAAACGAAAGTTTAAAAAGGAAAAAAGGAACCTACACTGCTGGTGGGAATGTAAATTAGTGTGGCCACGATGGAAAACTGTATGGAGGTTCCTCAGAAAACTAAAAATAGAACTACCTTATGACCCAGCAGTCCCACTCCTGGGCAAATATCTGTAGAAAACCATAATTGGAAAAGGTACATGCACCCCAATGTTCATAGCAGGACTATTTACAACAGCCAAGACATGGAAATAACCTAAATGTCCATCGACAGATGAATGGATAAAGAAGATGTGGCACATATATACAATGGAATACCGCTCAGCCATAAAAAAGAATGAAATAATGCCATTTGCAGCAACATGGATGGACTTAGAGATTATCATACTAAGTGAAGTAAGTCAGACAGAGACAAATATCATATGATATCTCTAATATGTGGAATGTAAAAAATGACACAAATGAATTTATTTACAAAACAGAAATAGAAGACATAGAAACTAACATGGTTACCAAAGGGGAAAGGGGGTAGGGATAAATTAGGAATTTGTGATTAACATATACACACTACTATATATAAAATAGATGGGGCTTTCCTGGTGGCGCAGTGGTTGAGAGTCCGCCTGCCAATGCAGGGGACACGGGTTCGCGCCCCAGTCCGGGAAGATCCCACCTGACGCGGAGCGGCTGGGCCCGTGAGCCATGGCCGCTGAGCCTGCGCGTCTGGAGCCTGTGCTCCGCAACGGGAGAGGCCACAACAGTGAGAGGCCCGCGTACCACAAAAAAAAAAAATAGATGAACAACAAGAACCTACTGTAGGGCTTCCCTGGTGGCGCAGTGGTTGAGAGTCCGCCTGCCGATGCAGGGGACACGGGTTCGTGCCCCGGTCCGGGAAGATCCCACATGCCTCGGAGCGGCTCGGCCCGTGAGCCATGGCCGCTGAGCCTGCGCGTCTGGAGCCTGTGCTCCGCAACGGGAGAGGCCGTGGCAGTGAGAGGCCCGCGTACTGCAAAAAAAAAAAAAAAAAAAAAGAACCTACTGTATAGCATAGGAAACTATATTCAATATCTTGTAATAACCTATAATGGAAAAGAATTTGAAAAAGAATATATATTTATGTATAACTGAATCACTTTGCTGTACACCTGAAACTAGCACAACATTGTAAATCAACTATACTTCAACTTTTTTTTAAATGGTTAAAAAAAACCCTCTAAGAAAGGGTTTTCAACCAACATGGTATTGATCTGATGCTGAGTACTTAGGATCTGTGTTGATATCTTTTATTTTAGTCAGTCATGTGTTTCTTTTGGAAACTGTTTAAGACAATGATTTTCAAAATGTGGTCCCCAGACAAGTATCACATCATTACTGTCACTAGGGAACTTGGAAATGCACATTCTCTGGCCCCGCCCCAGATGGACGGAAGCAGAAACTCTGTGGGTGGCGCCCAGCAAGCTGTGTTTTAACAAGCCCTCCAGGGGATTCGGATGCACCCAAAATTTGAGAACCTTGGTTTAGGCTTGAATTTAAAAGACAGTAAACCATTCATTGTTCCTGACTGAATTCTCATGGGATCTCTCAGAGCTAAGTAATTCCTCCAAACACTTGGAGCTAGAGATTAGTTCAACGCTTCTCACACTTGAAGATGCACAGAAACCTCTGTGGGGCTAGCTGGGCCCCACCCCCAGAGACTCTGATTCAGCAGGTCTGGGGTGGGGCTTGAGAATTTGCATTCCTGACGAGTTCCCAGGCCCTGCAGGTGCTGCTGATGGAGGGGGAGGGGGCAGGGGGAACACACGGAGGACGACTGAAGGAGTGAGTGCCCAGGGAGGACCTTGGCAAATTCAGACAGGTCTCTTTTTACTTTTTTTTTTTTTTTTTTTTTTTTTGCAGTACGCGGGCCTCTCAGTGTTGTGGCCTCTCCCGTTGCGGAGCACAGGCTCCGGACGTGCAGGCTCAGCGGCCATGGCTCACGGGCCCAGCCGCTCCGCGGCATGTGGGATCTTCCCGGACCGGGGCACGAACCCGCATCCCCTGCATTGGCAGGTGGACTCTCAACCACTGTGCCACCAGGGAAGCCCCCTTTTTACTTTTTGAATTAAGAAACTGAGATTTCTAACTGCTGCAAAATAAGATCTGATTCAGGCACATCCAGCTAGAAGAAGTGCATCTGGGACACAAAGTGAAGGGTCGGGGACGTCCCTTCTCCGCAGGCTCCTTTCTGACAGCCCTGCATGTCCCTTTGAGGCTGGCTTCCCTGCCCATCTCAGACTCCCTTGTGGGAGGGAAGGCATATCCAGGAGACTGTTCTCTGGTGCAAAGGGCCGGGGGAAGATGGTTTAGGGGACTGTTGTGGAGCATCTGTGAACAGCCGGGAAATAACAGGTCCACACAGGCCTGCACACAGACTGCAGCTGAAAAGCAGATAGAAATGCCTCCTTCCTGCAGGAAGGGCCACGCAGGATCCTCCCGTGGGATACAGGAGCATGCCGAGGACGGGGCCTAAATGACTTGCTAAGATCGCACAGCGGGTCCTGTGCTGAGTAGGCCTAGGAGTCAAGAGAAGAGTGATGTGAAAAGAGAAGAGCCGTGCATGGAAGACCTACTAGGTGTTAGATGCTGAGACCTTGGTCCCATCTTTGAGGAAGACCAGAACTGAGGTTGCTGCATGGCTGTGTATCACAGGTGATGGAACAGAGGTCAGCATACAGGAAGGGGTCTAAGGCGGGGTGTGGGCAGTGGGCAGGGGACACAGGCCTCTTGGAAACAACACAGCTGAGCCTGGTTAGATGAAGAGGACGGAGCAGGGGGTGATAAACAGGACGGGTGCCCTGATGAGATCTTGATCCTCTGAGAGGATCACAGCATTTTCCATGGCTGGAGGAGAGTGGGCGGTGGAGCCACTGGCTCTTGCACTGATGCTGTGGGGCCTGGACCAACACAGGGCTGGGCAGTCCGAGAGGATGGCTGACACAGGAGTGATGCTCATAGAACAGGAGGGAAGGGGGCAGCACAACTTCTAAAAGAATGACATAGCCGTTGATGACATGACAAAGACTAGTTAGAACCAATTAGATCCAAGATGGAGGAGGGTCAGCTTCCAGTAGACCTTGAGCCTCATTATACGCTCATTGTAATGCATTAGCTAAATGACACACCCACGGGCGCCATGACAGTTCTGAGGCCAAACACAAAGGGCCAAAAAGTGGGCAGTGGCCACATTCCTGGAAATCTCCACCTCGTCTGAAAAATAGTTGGACAAATCCTCCCACACATTAGCCTATGAAATTACGCAGCCCATAAAAACTAACCACCCCATGTTTTGGGGTCTCTTGCCTTCTGAGATGGCCCACCCTCTGTCTGCGGAGTGTGTTTCTCTCTAAATAAATCCACTTCTTACTATCACTTTGCCTCTCACGGAATTCTTTCTGTGCTGAGACATAAAGAACCTGAGCTTCAGTAAGTTCTGAGACCGTGTGTGTGATCTCAATTAAAAGACAGTGGGTTCAAGTTCCAATGTGGGTTGTGTCATTTCACTTAGGGGGAAAAGGCTGAAGGACTTGGGAATTAATTGGATGTGGAGCAGGGAGGAAAGGAAGGGCATCAGGGGAAGTCTTGGATCCACTAATCATTCTGTGTCTGCTTATTAAGCTCCTGCTGCATACTAGACCCTGGATGACAGCACTGGATTTCTACACTGGAAGATTCCAGAACTGCAGCCTGGTCCAGGGGTGTGGCTAGGGGACTCATCTTTAAGCAAACACAGTTTTATTTGAATTTCCTGTTTATTTGGGGTTGGAAAGAGTGCAGGTAACGAAGATAGCAGATGTCTAGACTCTCCCAAATCAACCCAAGTAGGACCTCCACTAGGTCCTAGGGAGATTGAAATGTTCTCCCTGCCCTTAACAGCCTCACAGTTTAGTAAGAGAGAAGTACCAACAGATAATTAAAATGTAATGTGTCGAGTATGTCGAAGAGACACACACATCACGGCAGGAGAGTCTGTTGGAGAGTTATCTAATCCACTGGGAGAGGAAGAGTGATCCAAGAAGACTTCCTGGAGGAAGTGACACTGGAGTTAGTTTTACAGCTTTCTGCTCAGGGCCTCCAGGTGTGGGGCTTGGCTGAGGGTGGGCCATTCACTGAGGTGGAGAATGCCAAAAGAGGAGCAGGTTGGGGAGAAGGGTGTCAAGTTCAGGTACAGACAGCTTGAATCTGAGGCTGCTGTGGAACTCCAAGAAGTGATGCCCAGGAGGTATTGGATACATGGGTCTGGACTGCCACTGTTCCCATTTTATAGATGGGAAAGTTCAGGCTCAGACTGGTTAAGGACACTGCTGACAGTGACATGGCTGGATAATGGCAGACTTGGGCTTCAAATCCAAGCAGAGTGGAGCCGAAGGCCAGGCAGCCGTGCTGTGGCCCTGCGGGGGTCACCCTCGACAAACGCTTGGTATCCTAATCAGCTGACCCATAGGTCTGGAAGGGCCTGTCAGAGAGTTTCTGAAGATGATCAACAGAAGGGAGAGGAGTTAATTGATCAGAACCAGAGGGCCAAAAAAAATACTCCTATTAGAATGAGCTCACACTCTTGTCTGATTTCCTTTCGATGGTGAGATTAGAAGGAAAATGGCAGAATTTCAAGTTCCACCCAAACCACCAGGAATCCTTCCCAGTACCCAGCAGCCACAACCTTCGCCCCCCACGTTGCCCGCCCACCAGCACTGCACCTTCAGGGCACCCCCAGTCCCACCCTCTGTGCCGTGAGCCAGAGCCAGCAGCACCTCAGAGAAAGGTCCAGGAGGCTCTCCCAACCAGCTGCACCAGAGGAGGTGGGCGGAGAGCTTTGCGACGCCCCGTCACTTCCGTTTGGAGGAGAGGGAAACTGAGGCCCGAGTCACGGGGACTTGGGTCCCCAGCCAACATGGCTCCGGTTATGGGCGTATGTGACCGACACATACTCCCCTAACTGGAGCCATGCGGTCCAGCGAGAAGGGCGATTCAGGAGGCGGGCGCATTCTTAGTCAGGACCTTGGCCAGGTCATGTGGACTAAATGATCCCCTCTCAGAGAACGTTTAGCTTCCCCCCCCCCGATTAACATTAAATTTCCTTTTGTTTTTTTTTTTTTTGGCCACACCGTGTGGCACGTGGGATCCTTGTTCCCCGACCAAGGATCTAACCCGTACCCCCTGCAGTGGAAGCACAGATTCTTAACCACTGGACCGCCAGGGAAGTCCTGACGTTAAATTTTTAACAAAAACCAAATTGTTCTTCTCCCCACGACCGCACTATGAGATTTTTTTCGCCTCCATTTTTGCTGGTGGTCTCGGTCTCATTAAACAGTAGTGCTCTCAGGGGACCCTGTTTGGGGCTGGCATGTGGGCCACTCACCCCTTGTGCTCAGAAAGGCTGCTTTCTTTACAGGACGCAGCTTTACGGGAAGCTCTCGGGAGCTCTGTGCACGTGCCAAACACAGAGCCCTCATCCTGCCACCGTCAGGGCAGCGTGGCCGGCGTCCAGCAACCGGGTTGCAAAGGGAGGGCTGGGGATGAGCAATTGCCTTGACAATGGGAGCCCGTCACCCATGCTCACATCCTCTATCTGACGACGCACGGCATCACCCTGAGCATCCCCAGATCCTGATTCAGAGGCTGGGCAGGGGCTTTGGGTTGGCCCCTGCCCCCCAAGTCCCCAGGGTTATTTTAACATGCTCCCCTTGGCACCCTCCTGCCCTGTGAGACCAGCCTCCCTTGCTCTCCCCTGTCCCTTAGCTTGGGTCCTGACCCCGAGATGAAGCTGCAAGTGCAAATACTTTACCTGGCACGTCTAGAAAACACCAGCACGGGGGAGGTTTTCCTATGCCAGAGCTGCCATAACAAAGTACCACAAACTGGGAGGTTAAAACAATAGGAATGTGTGGGCTCACGGTTTTGGAGGCCAGAATTCCAAAATCAAGGTGTCGGCAGGGTGCGGTCCTTCTGAGGGCTAAGCTTCTGGTGGTTTGCTGGCAGTCTATGGCATCCCTGGGCTTGTGGGAGCATCACCCCCATCTCGGCCTTCACCCTCACATGGTGTTTCTCCTGTGTGTGTGTGTGTCTCTGTCCAAATTCCCCCTTTTTATAAAGACACAGTCATATTGGATTAGGGCCCATATAAATGACCTCATCTTAACTAATTACATCTGCAGCAACCTATTCCAAGTAAGGTCCCATTCTGAGGGACTGGGGGTTGGGACTTCAACATGTGAGTTTTGTGGGGGGAAATAAGTCAGCCCATAACAGGGATGGAGACGTGAAACGGGGGAGGGAAGGAAGCCGATACAGAGCGTACTGTCCCGCAGTTTTCCACTGTGGGCAGCTAGCAGCCTGTGGGGACTCGGGAGGCGGTGTGGATCCCAGGTGTGCGGGTGCTGAGGGACTCACACACCAGCTTGCATTTATCCTTGGTGGAGGCTTCTCCCAAGGGACAGAATTCCTGGGGGTTTCCAGCTGCTGTGCAAGCAGAGGTCCCCAGTGTCCAGACGGACCCCCAGGCCAAGAGTCAGGGGTGCTGGACGTCAGGCTGAGAGGGGCGTGCCCCAGATGGGAAGGGTGAAGGGATGCACTGACATGTCCCCACCCCTGCCCCAACTCCCAAAGCCTTCCCGGTCACCAAGTCCATGAACACAACTTAGGGGTCTGGACGGTCACACTTGGTCCTCAGCAGCCTCACCAGGATCTGATACATAGCCACCATCTACTATGGCCAGAGCCAGTGCTCACATTTCTTCGAGGGAAACCACACTGGGATTTTACGGGGGAGGGGCCGTGGTGAAGGCTGACACTGACTCACCAAGCCTTGTTCTTACTACACGACAGCCCGGCCCAGCATCACTCCCTGGGCGCCCCATCCTGGCCGCGCCTGCCATGTGCCTCGGGAAGGCAGGCAGGGGAGGCACCGGAGGGGCCCCGTCTTCCAGATGAGGCTCCCAGGGCAGCAGGCAGCGGACCAGGCCCCAGGCCCCGGGGTGCCGCCATCTCATTCGAGCTCCATCCTGGCATCAGCCTGTGCTGGACCCATGCCCGCCAGAGCAGAAGCAGGGCGGGGAAACTGAGGCATCGCTGCAGAGACGATCCCGTTCCAGTTCTACCCATTCATTTTAGATGTGGAAACAGAGGCCCTCGGAGAGAAGAAAACTTCTCACACTGACGCCATCGTGATCTATGATTGCCGTAGCTAATAATCAAACCCTTCAGATCTCCTGAACTGGCCCTGGCATATTAAGTGCTTGTTAGAAATGTTCTGATTTTATCATCATGGCAACCCATAGGTAAGTGTTATTTACTGTCTCTGTGTGACAGATGTGGAAACCGAGGCCCAGATGAACTTGGCCAAGTGTGGCTCTGAGCTTCTGGGGGGATTTCACTCTGCGGACAGGGCCACCCCAGGATGAGCCATGCTGCTCTGGCACGATGGGGAGCCCCAGACCACGCCGGCTTCCCACATTCCACCTTGGCTCGGACCCAGCAATGGGAACAAACAGGGAGCACCCCGGGGCCTGTCTGCCGCGGGATCAAAGCACCAGGGTGGGAGGCTGCAGGCGCTGGCGTGCAGATCAGAGCAGGGTGGCAGCCTCTGGGCCAGGGAGGCCCCAAAGCGGCCGGCAGAGAGCCTCACCCACGCCAGGCCCCTATCTCACCCGGTCCCCCAGGAGAGGGCCTGGGAGGAGACAGGGAGGCCGCAGTAGGCCTCTTCGAGGAGTTCTGCTTGCCCAGTGGAAACCCAGCTCCCAAGCTGCTAACTGAACCCTGCCCCACGCCCTTCTGGGCGGCCAGCAAAGTGTGGCAGCGCGCACGCACGCATCCACGAGCAAACGCTGACCTCTCCTTGAAATGCAGCTGCGGGAAATAAAAGCACAGCCGGACACCTGCAGTCAGAGCTCACTGGCCCCTCTGGCCTCGCTCTCCCAGTGTCCCCTCACCACCCACAGCCCAACAGTCACCTGGTGAAGGAGGCTAGGGGTCTGTGCTTTTCTAAAAAAGGTGTTTCATTTTTTCCGAGTTTTGTTGAGACACATGACATTGTATTAGTTTCAGGTGTACTGCACGATGCTTTGATACATGTAGACGTTGCAAAACTGATCCCCATGTTAGCTAACATCCATCACCTCGCAGAGTCACAGAATAGCTTTTCTTGTGATGAGAACTTTTAAGATGTACTCTCTTACCAACTTTCAAATATACAGTACAGTCTTGTTAACTATGGTCACCATGCCGCACTTTACATCCCCTGCTGTACAGGACTTATTATCTCATAAGTGGAAGTTTGTACCTCTTGACCACCCATCTCACCTGGTCCCCACTGCCCACCTCTGGCAACCACCGATCTGTTCTCTGTTTCCAAGAGTTCACTTTTTTGAGATTCTACATATAAGTGAGATCATGCACTATTTGTCTTTCTCTGTCTGACTTATTTCACTAAGCATAATGCCCTCAAGATCTATCCATGCTGTCACTAATGGCCGGATTGCCTTTTGATGGCTGAATAATATTCCATTATATCTGTAAATATCACATCTATATATGTGAGTATATACATATACACACACATATATATCTATCACATCTTCTTTATCCATTCATCCATTGATGGTCACTTAGGTTGCTTCCATGTCTTGGCTATTGTGAACAGTGCTGCTGTGAACACTGGGGTTGTTTCCATGTCTTAACTATTGTGAATAACACGGCAATGAACAGGAGGCATCTCGTCCACGTAGTGTTTTTTTGTTTCCTTAAGATGTATTCCCAGAGATGGGATTGCTGGGTCACATGGTAGTTCTGGAATTGTTTGAGGAACCTCCATGGGATCCTCTGCTTCACAGCAGGGTTTTTCCTCTTTTTCCTCTTTCCTCTATAACATTCAGGGCCAATAAAGTACACGTGCCAAACAGAGCGTCAGAGCAGAAGGGGCTAAGAGATTACCCCTGCCCCGAGTGGAAGGAGGGGTCCAAGGCCACACGGACACCCAGTGGTAGAACCAGGTCTGGCCACCATGTCCTGACCCCAGCCCGTACTCTGTCCATGCCTGCATTTGTTTTCTACTACTGCCATGACAAATCGTCACAAACTTAGTGCTTAGAAGGACACAAGTTTATTATCTCACCATTTTGTAGACCAGAAGTCGAGGACAGGTCTCATCAGATGATGGAATTTTTTTTTTTTTTTTCAGTACACGGGCCTCTCACCGTTGTGGCCTCTCCTGTTGCGGAGCACAGGCTCCGGACGCGCAGGCTCAGCGGCCATGGCTCACGGACCCAGCCACTCCGCGGCATGTGGGGTCTTCCTGGACCGGGGCAGGTCTCATCAGATGAAAATCAAAAAGACAGCAGGGCGGCATCCCATCCTGGCAGGTCCAGGGGAGAATCTGTTCGCTGCTCATTCAGGCTGTTGGTGGAACTCAGTTCCTTGTGGTTGTAGGACTAGGGTCCCCGTTTTCCTGCTGGCTGAGAACTGAGAGCAGTTTCTATCAGACTCCTTGCCTCGTGGCACCCTTCCTGTGATTTCACAGCCAGCCACGGCCAGTGGACCCCTGCTCGGTGCATCTCTCTGACCCACTCATTGGCCTCCTCTTCCCCTTGGAAGGACTCACGTGTTGAGGCTGGGGACACCTGGATAATAATGCAGGGGAATCTCCCCACCTCAAGGCCCTTAACTTAACCATTGCTGCAAAGTCTCTGTTGCCACGTAAGGTGACATAATCACAGGTCCAGGGTATTAAGGCGTGGATATCTTTGGGGAGGGGCATTATTCTATCTACTGCATCACCCTGCTCACTTTCAAGGGGACCAAAAACATAAAAAAGACGCATAAAGAGTGGACCGCCAGCCTCGCCAAGCAGTTTCCTGCAGCCACACCGGACAGGCAGAGTACACGGTGGCGGGGGAGGATGGGGGGGAAAGAACTGTCACTCAGCCACCCAAGCCAGGCTCCGCCCACATGTGCCCGCCCTCCCCACTTTCCCCATCTGCTAGCCTGCTTGCTGTGATCCAGCGAATGGGCTTTTCCATCACGAAAGAACTACATGAGCATGAAAGTTTGGAAAATACAAAACAAGTACAAGAAAACAAAAACAACAGTCCCCCAAATAACCACGGTTAACAAGCTGCTTACTAAGTCCAGCCTTTTATACTAAGCATGGGGTGACACTTTAAGACTAGAGTTATAATCATATTATACAAATAAAATTGTATTTTGCTTTTTTCACACAGCATTCTCTTAGCTGTATCTTTGCCACATTGAAATAAACTATTTGCAAAACCTTTTCCATTGCCTACCTAATATTCCATTATGTGGATGAACAGACTACAGCTTACTTAATGATCCCCCCCAATGTGGGACATTTAGGTTGTGGTCATTATAAATGACATTTTGATGAACATCTTTTGCATAAAGCCTCCCCCAGATCTGAGAAGCATTTTCCAAAAGAAGGGTTGTTGGGTCTGAGGGCATGAGCCCACCTTAAGGTTTAAAATGAGCTGGGCTTGGGGAATTCCCTGGCGGTCCAGCGGTTAGGACTGGTGCGCTTTCACTGCCAGGGTCCAGGTTCAATCCCTGGTCCAGGAAATAAGATCCTGCAAGCTGCACGGCATGCCCCCCACCCCAAAAAAAGAGCTGAGCTGAATTAAACGCCCTCAAATTTTTCTTTTGTTTCTCTCTCCCTCTTCCACAAGCATCGCTGCTAAGCCACATCTCTCCAGTTTTTCTTCACGGGATGGGTTTTCTGAAGCTCAAAAATCTAAGATCTCATTTCGCCAGTTTCTTTTCCTTCTTCCAGGTTGGTGAGGTCTTATCTTTTCAAATTCTGATCCTGCATATTTCAATATGTATGTCTAAAAGATAAGGACTCTTAAAAAAATAATCCCAATACATTATCACCTCCAAAGAATCAATAATAATTTCTTATATTAATAATTCTGCCACCAGGGCTCAAATTTTCCCTATTGTCTTACTTTTAGCCCTTTTGGTTTGATATTAGTTCAAATCAGGGTTCACATAAGGTTCATCATTGCAACTGGATGTTATGTCTCTAAAATCTTTTCTAATTTATAGCTCCTTCTCCAACCGTTTTTTCTTCCTTGCAATTTATTTGTTGAAGAAACTGCATTGTTTGTCCTGCAGTTTCCCGTGGTCTGGATTGCATCTCATTGGTGGTGTTCAGCATGTACCTCTGTCCCCTACATTTCTGCTAAATCACAGTTAGATTCAGAGGTTTGATCAGACATAGGTTTGATATTTTTTTAGCGGGAGTACTTCATAGGTAAGACTATTTTTTTCAGGAAGTACAAGGTGTTTACTGATGGGATGTCTTTCTTTTTGCCATGCATCAATTCACTAGGGGGTATGAAATGGTGATATCCTGATTATGCCACTCCTTCCTTGTTTATAAGGCTGGAATGCTCCTAAAAAGAGAAACTTCATATATACGTGTATATTCAATCTGTCCTCACATGGAGATATTTGGATTGTTTCCAATTTTTTGATATTATGAGTAATGCTGCTAGTAATAGTCTTCTGCATATGCCCTTTTGTACTGTGCCTGAGATAGATGCCTGAAAGTAAGATGTATAGGTCAAAGGGGTAAACGCATATGAGATTTTGCTAGATATTCCAAATTTCCCTCCGTCAGAGTAGTCCATTTTGCATTTCCATAAGAGTGCCTATTTCTCTACAGTAGAGCCTCACTGACAGAATAAGATGTCAAACTTTGGGTCTTTGTCAGTCTGATAGGTGAGAAACAGTCCCTTGTCTAGTTTTAATTTCTAGTTATCCCAGTACAGCTTATGAGAAAGCACCTCTTTCACCCACTCATCCCTGATGCCACCTTTATCGAAACTGAAATTTCCATACGCAATCAGGTCTGTTTCTGGATTTTGTATTCCATCCCATTGGCTTATCTTTTTATCCACTCATCGATACCAAATTGTTTTAATTATAGATACTTTTTAAAAGTTGAAGTATAGCTGATTTACAATGTCATGTTAGTTTCAGGTATACAGCATAGTGATTCAGTTATACATATATCTATTCTTTTTCACATTCTTTTCCCTTATAGATTATTACAAAATATTGAGTAGAGTTCCCTGTGCTATACACTAGGTCCTTGTTGGTTCTCTATTTTATATAGAGTAGTGTGTATATGTTAATCCCAAACTCCTAATTTATCTCCTTCCTTTTCCCCTTTGGTAACCATAAGTTTGTTTTCTATGTCTGTGAGTCTCTTTCTGTTTTGTAAATAAGTTCATTTGTAGCTTTTTTCTTTTTAGATTCCACATACAAGTGATGTCATATGATATTTCTCTTTGTCTGGCTTACTTCACTTAGCATGATAATCTATAGAGACTTTCCATTATGTTTTAAGGTCTGATAGGTCTGCCTGTACCCCCTCCCATTGCTTTTCATTTTCAGGGTTTTTCCTTGTCTAGGCCTGCTCCCCACACCCACCAAGGAAAGATGGTATTTTTATTTGGATCACAGTGACTTATACATTAACCTAGGGAGAACTAACTCCTTTACGATGCTGAATGCTGAATCTTCCTAACCAAGAACACATATCTGTTTGTTCAAGTCTACTTTCATGCGTTTCAATAGTGCTTGACAGTTTTTCACATACAGGTTTTGAACATTTCTTTTTACATTTACTCCTAGCCAGTTTATACCTTGTTCCTCTTTGCTATTACAATCTTGCTAGCTTCCGTTTTATTTTCGAACTGGTTTTGCTTATTTATATGAAAACTTTTGACTTGTATGTTAATTTGGGGGGGAAAGACTTGCTATCTCGTACACCCTGTGGGTTAGCCTCAGCTACAGATCAACTCGCACCTGCGCGAACCAGCTTCCTGCCTCCACCTTGCTGACACCCTCTGCCACACGGCCTGACCCTGGGTGGCCCCCAAACCATCTCCCTCCTTCTTGGATTGATTCAGAGTCCGTGGGAGCTTGCTCTCCCCGGCTGACTTCTGACATACGAAGCTCCCCAAGTAGCCCAGGCACAAAATAAAACTCTGACACCAAACATTTTCAAAGACAAGTCGCGAGAATTCCCTGGCGGTCCAGTGGTTAGGACACAGCGCTCCCAAGGCAGAGGGCATGGGTTCGATCCCTGGTCAGGGAACTGAGATCCCGCCGCAAGGCCAAAAAAAAAAGACAAGTTGAAACATTGAAAGAAATAACGGATAAAAACAGAGGAGGTATCACAGGGGAGAAATGATGTGTATGCATTTGGGAAGATTTGAGTGTGAATGTTCCCAAATGCATACCATCATTTTCTTTTTTTTTAGCAGAGGTCTTCTTAGAAGCCCATATGATTTAAATTTATTTATTTATTTATGGCTGTGTTGGGTCTTCGTTTCTGTGCGAGGGCTTCCTCTAGTTGTGGCGAGCGGGGGCCACTATTCATCACGGTGCGCGGGCCTGTCACCATCGCGGCCTCTCTTGTTGCTGAGCACAGGCTCCAGACGCGCAGGCTCGGTAGTTGTGGCTCACAGGCCCAGTTGCTCCGTGGCGCGTGGGATCTTCCCAGACCAGGACTCGAACCCGTCTCCCCTGCATTAGCAAGCAGATTCTCAACCACTGCGCCACCAGGGAAACCCGTGAACGTTCTTTCACTGAAGTCCATAAGTAACCTCCACATCATCTTCTTTCTGTTGGAGAGAATGGAGTGGACGGAACCCCAGGAAGTGGATGCCTTGGAAACCAGCCATCTTCCACACTGAGTCTCCATTGCTTCCTGGTAACTCCTTAGAGAAGCGACTAATTTAAGTTAAATTCAATACACCATGGGCAGGGAGTGTCTATCCTTAAGATCAACGTGTGGGTCAGTCCAGTATCTTGTAAAGATTTCATCACATTTTAATTAGGAGCCTTTAATAATTTCTCTTTTTTACATATAAAATATTTTTTATATACATCCAACAAATCATCACCACAATCAAGATAATGATCTAGATTCACCCACAAGTTTCCTTATGCCCTGCCTCTTTGTTACCCATTCCTCCGTCCCCAATTCCTCTGTCCCTAAGCAGACATTGATCTGATTTTTTTTTTAACTGAAGCATAGTTAATTTACTATGTTGTGTTAGTTTCAGGTGTACAGCACAGTGATTACATTATATGTATATATATTCTTTTTCAGATTCTTTTCCCTTAAGGCTTATTACAAAATATTGACTATAATTCCCTATGCTACACAGTAAGTCCTTGTTGGTTATCTATTTTATATATAGCAGTCTGCGTATGTCAATCCCAACCTCCCAATTTATCCCTTCCCCACCCCTTTCCCCTTTGGTAACCATAAGCTTGTTTTCTATGTCTGTCTGTGAGTCTGTTCATGTTTTGTATATAAGTTCATTTGTATCAAATAATTTCTTTTTAAATTGTCTTAAAATAGTGTCTTTCGTTATTATGTGATTGGTGAGGGCTACTGATATTCCTTAGAACCACTGATGTCTGTGAGATGATGCTACCTCTTTCACTTCGGTTAAGAAACCCACAAGGGGACTTCCCTGGTGGCACAGTGGTTAAGAATCTGCCTGCCAATGCAGGGGACACGGGTTTGATCCCTGGTCCGGGAAGATCCCACATGCCGCGGAGCAACTAAGCCCATGAGCCACAACCACTGAGCCTGCGCTCTGGAGCCCGTGGGCCACAACTACTGAAGCCCGTGTGTCTAGAGCCCATGCTCTGCAACAAGAGAAGCCACCGCAATGAGAAGTCTGCGTACCACAATGAAGAGTAGTCCCGGCTCGCCACAACTAGAGAAAGCCCGCGCGCAGCAACAAAGACCCAACGCAGCCAAAAAAGAAAAAAGAAAAAGAAAAAAAAAGAAACCCACAAGGCATCTTGAGGTAAGTTCTTTCAAGGGCTGGCCCTGAGATGGAAGGAAGCCTGACCAACATTTGCTGGATCTATGAGCCCTGCTGATTTTGCTGCCTGCTCTCCACCCCAATGCCCTTCCGTTCTCTCCCCTCCCAGGATGGCCGCATCAATGTCCCTTGGTCCCTTTCCCCAGGTCTTTCCTTTCCTAATCTACCCTGCACTTGGAAATCTTTCAGAGCCCTTATTGCTCTGAGGCAACACAGGAGCCAGTGGGAGTACCACCCAGACAGGGACTAGAAGGTAGAAGAAAGCAAGGGCTGTATCTCATTCATCTTTTCATCTCTGAAGTTCATGGTACATGGTAGAAGCTCAACAGAGCCGAATGAATGAATACATGTGTGTTCATGAATGCACCCATTAGCCAAAGAGTTTTGGTCCTTCTGCACTTGACTCCCTCCCCACTGTGTCCTCTAGGGTAGCCCTAAGAGGGAAAAGGATTTTCGCTGGTTGCTTCTGTGGGAAGGGCTTCCGAACATCTCCCAACTTTGCACAAATCCCCTGTGTGAGTCTCTGTATTGCTTCATCCCACAACGTTGTCTGGGAGGGGGTTGAAGAGTTGGGCTATAAATCAGAAATGATTGTTGGTCTTTGGCCCGCCTGGCATCCTTCCTCTGTGTACCTGTCCTCCTATTGGTGCCTCTTCAGGTGCCATCGTTATGTTGCTTAGTTCTCCTATAGAAGCTGGTTCTTTGGAAAAGATCTCGTAAGTTTATTCACCGTGGTAAGGAGTATCCCCTAGCAAGGGTCTGTGTTAGCCCAGGTATACTGGGATGGAAGGAGCAGGCGAGACTGAGGGCCATCTCAGGACCCCTGGAAGAGTAACAGGATCAGTCTCCTTTGGGGATTGGCCCTTGTTCTTCTGAGGCCTTCTTAGCCACTGCCCACCCCTCACTTACTAAATCATCTTGTGTCCTTCAGTTGTCGCCAAATCTGCGTGTCTCCTGATGAAAGTGTAGCTTCCTTAAGGGTAGGAATTGGGTGTCTCACTTCTTTCTAGTGTGTCTAAGTGCTAGCTCCTGGGCTCTGTGGCCAAGCCACAAAATGACACACCTGGTGGGCTACCTCAGAGCCCTTTTCTAGTCTTTTCTGTCTCTTCTCTGTGTGGCGGATTGTGTGTTTCCAAAAGTAGCCCCAGCACTGTTTCTGCCCCCACATGCTCTTCAGAATCTTGCCTTTTCCCATCGAGAAGCAAAGTCTAGTTTTCCTGCCCTTGCATCTAGGCAGGACTTTGGGTCTCAATGAAAAGCATGCAGCCAAGTGATGCTGGGTGACTTCCAAAGTTTCCTAAAAAGCGATAGGGTTTCTGCCTGGCTATCTTTTGTGATGCCTACCCTGGGAACCCAGCTACCACCACGCTGCGAGGAAGCCCACACTAGTCTCAGTACTGAGACCACATGGAGAGGTCCAGACCAAAAGGAACCGAGGCCCCCAGCCCCCAGCCGGCATGTACAGCAGGCAGTGTGAGGGGGCAAGTCTTCAGATGACCCCAGCGCCAGCGTTGGAGTCTTCCAGCTGAGGTCCCCACACTGTGAAGGGGAGACAAACCGGCCTCATGGTACTCTGTCCAAAACCCTGACCCACAGGATCTTTGTGCATAATTAATGGTTGTTTTACACCGTTGAGTTTGAGGGTGATTTGCTACACAACCCTAGTAACTGGAACACTGTGCAAAGATGCACAAGCCACTTCTCTTTGCGCCTGGATTTTCTTGTCAACAGGTTTCTTTTACAGAAAGAGAAAAGAGAGAATCGGAGCACTGCTTCCCCCTCTTCCCTCCCCTCACTGACTCTCCCTCAGCCCTTCTATTCCCGCCCCCCACCCCAGCTTTACTGGGGTAGAATCGGTGCATCAAAATTGTACCTACTTAATGTATACAACTTGGCGAGTTTGGACATATGCATACACTCGTATTACCATCACCACAATCCAGATAACAAATATATCCATCACCTCCCAAAGTTTCCTTGTATCCCTTTCTTTTCTGTGTGGTAAGAACACTTGACATGAGATCTACACTCTTACATTTTTTAAATAATTAATTAATTTTTGGCTGCGTTGGGTCTTCGCTGCTGTGCGCGGGCTTCTCATTGCGGTGGCTTCTCTTGTTGTGGAGCACAGGCTCTAGGTGCACGGGCTTCAGTAGTTACAGCACACAGGTTCAGTAGTTGTGGCTCGCAGGCTCTAGAGTGCAAGCTCAGTAGTTGTGGCGCATGGGCTTAGTTACTCCACAGCATGTGGGATCTTCCCGGACCAGGGCTCGAACCCGCGTCCGCTGCATTGGCAGGCGGATTCTTAACCACTGTGCCACCAGGGAAGTCCCTTCCTTCTTTTTTAAGGAGGTTATTCCATAGTATGTTTACACCACAGTTTCTTTATGCATTTCATCTGATCACATACATTTGGGTCGTTCCCCTATTTTGATTACTGGGAGTAATGCTGTGATGAACATAGGAGTGCGGATATCTTTTCAAGGTCCTAATTGCAATATTTTTGGATACATACCCCGAAGTGAGATTGCTGGATCATATTCTATTTTTAATTTTTTGAGAGACCACCATACTATTTTTCATAATGGTTACACTATTTTGTACCATTTTAATTTTACTCAACATTACTTGTGCACTGACATTCCCACTGTCAGCGCACTAGGGTTCCATTTTTTCTACTGCCTCGCCAACACTTGCTAACTTTTGTTTTTTTGATGATAGCCATCCTAACAGGTGTGAGGTGATATTGCCTTGTGGGTATTTTTGGTTTTTTTTTCCGGCTGAGCAGCATGTGGGATCTTAGTTCCCTGACCAGGGATCAAACCTGTGGCCCTTGCATTGGAAGCGTGAGGAGTCTTAACCACTGGACCGCCAGGAGGCCCCTTGCCTTGTGGTTTTGATTTGCATTTCCTGGATGGTGAGTGAGGTTGAGCATCTTTTTGTATAACTGTTGGCCATCAGTATGTCTTCTTTGGTGAAATGTATGTTCAGGCCCTTTGCCCATTTTTTAATCAGGTCATTTGTATTTTTGCTGTTGAGTTTTAGGAGTCCCTTACATATTTTGGAAGTGAACTCCTCGCCAGTATATGGTTTGCAAGTATTTTCTCCCATTCCATAAGCTGCTTTTTCACACTGTGGATTGCTTCCTTTGCTGTGCAGAAGCTTTCTTGCTTTAAGTAGTACTATGCATCGATTTTTGGTTTTTTTGATCCTTCATTCCGTCTTCCTATCAGTGCAGCCTCATTTCCTCAGGGAAGCCTTCTCGGCGCCCCCAACTGCTGCCTCCTGCTAGTTCAGGTCACCCATCGTAAGCTCTTAGAGCACTTGGTATTTTTTCTTTACCCAGTTTGCAATTATGTATTTGTCTGTGGTTATTCATGAAACATTAAGCTCCATGAGGGGAAGGATCTCGTTCATTCCATTCACTGTGATGTCACATCACTTAGAATGGTACCCGGCACACAGAAAGTTGCTGACTGAATGAACTGGCACTCCCCCAAGGTCATACATTTAGCTCTAGACCTGGGGCCAGGACCTTGTGTCCAGTGTTCACTTCTCTGCTCTACCAGTTTGCCTCCACTCCAAAACTTGTTGTTTTCGTTCAGTGCCCAGACTTCTGACCATCTAGAGATCAAGGCGTGATGTTTACACTCTCTCCTCAAACCAAAAGATTCCATCTTCTTCTCAACAGCCACCTTCTTGCCAAAATAAGCCAGGAAAGGTTATGAGAGTGCCTGGATTCCAGCAGGAGTGGAGCGGGTCTGAGAAGAAAAACAGAGAAAAGGAACTATCTCAAAATGTCGATTTGTTTAAACTTCTTCGCCAGCTTAACAACACAAGGAAACCAACAGAGACGAGCTTGTAATGAAGTAATCAGCCAACGCTGCTAATATTCCAGTAACACGAAATGATTCTGCACATTTCATGGGGTAGATATGAATGGGGTCATTAAAATATGGCCAAGGAAGGGAGGGAGAGTTTACTTTTTCTGTCTCCTTAGTCTGTGTCTGAAAGCTCAGCAGGAATTTAAACAAATAGCATGGAGGAATGGTGAATCTGATCAGATTTAAAGAGAAAGTCCCTTCCAAACTTCTCTTCCTTTTAATAAATACATTGATTTCTGCAAGTTTTGCTTTTTTAAAAACACTGCAGGTTTTTTTTCCCCCCAAATCTGGAAAGCCTATTTGAGAAATTGCATCAAATTGTCGTGATAGTGTTCTGCATATACATATTTTTCTAGATCAAGAAGAAATTGTTCTGTCACGTAAATGAATGTAAGGAGAATAAAAGGAAGGTAGGTAATAGGGAAGATAATGCTCCCTCTTTGATTAAAAAGTGAAAAATAAAGTTAGAGGAGGGTTAATGGCAAATGAAGAGAGCTACTGAGAAAAAGGGATTACATCAGTAAGATAGGCTGGTGAACGGAGGGTAGAATTGGGCCTCTGAGAACTTGGTCCCCCTGCATTCTAGACAAGATCTAACCGTAGGAAGAAGGGCTGAAGGGAGAGAGCTGCTCTCACCCCCACCCCCTACAGGGTGAATTTAGTTGAGCTAATGGTTCAACTAAACCTACTGAACTCGTGCAAGATGGCAGTTCAGTGCTCTGGCCTTGGACAAGTTAGTTCACTTCTTTAAGCCTCATCCTTCTCACCTGTAAAATGGGGGAGAAGAAAACCTACTTCACAGAGTTTTGTAGGTTAAATAATGTAAAAGAAATATAACGTGTCACCCAGCACATCATAAGTGCTCCACAGACATTAGAGAGAAAAACAAAAAACCTCCCTCAGTGAGGCACTCTTTGGGGGAGGACCCTCAGCCCTAGAGAGGCTGGGGGCCAGCGATGGGTTGGGGGACACTTCAGCCAGCTGCCCCCCGCCGCGCTTCTCCAAGCGGGGCAGCTCGGTGCTGGGCTGCGGTGCGGCCTGAGGGCCCAGGGCTCGTCACCTAGTTTGCTTAAGCAAGTTCTTTCACACACACACCCATACACACTTTGGCCGGAAAATTCAGTGAGGTTTTTTCTTCCTTCTTCCTCTGTTGTTGTTGGGTTCTGATTACTTCCATCTGGTTGCGGCAGCTTGACTGGAGTCTCTAAAAACAAAACAAAACAAACAAAAACCCTTCCTACCAAACACACAGGCACCGAACCTAGAAGGCTGCTTCGCTTCTCACCACCAGGCGCCCAGAGGGCGACTCGCGCAAGTCGCGGCGGGGGGTGCGCAGGCCGCACCCCGGCACCTGCGCTCGCCGCTGACCGCCAGAGGGTCGGCGCAGAACCAGCCCCCCTAGAGCCAGCCTCCCTCCCCGCCGCCCTCCCGTCCCCCGCTTCCGCCCCGGCGCCCGGAGAAGCGGGCGCACTGGGAACGGCGACCCGGGCATCTCCCGGCGGAGGGGAAGAGGGAGGCGGGGAGGGCGGGGGATTTCAGAGATTGAAAACAGAGCCTTCCCTGCGCCTCGGCTCCGGAGCTCATCTGACTTGAGTTAGCGACGCAACCCCCCCGCCCCCGCCCCCAGCGCCTTAAAAAAAGTGTTGGAGACTGGCGCGCTCCTTCGTTCTCTGCTCGAACTTTCTTCGTAGGTGTGCTCTCTCTCCCAGGCGCTGGGGAGGAGGGTCCTCGGCCGCCCCTCCCCTCCGGGTCCCTCGGATCCCCTCCGGGCGGGGGCGCGCGGCGCGGGCGGGGGCCCGGCGCCCGGTGTGCTGCAGCCGTGCGCGCGGGGGCGCTGCGCCGTGCGGGCGCGCGGCGGGCTGGAGCGCGGGAGTGCCGCAGCTCGCCAGCCGAGGCAGCAAGGCTCCGCGGACTTTTTTTCAAACTCCCATCAATGAGTCTTCGAGGAGGAGCGGGAGGCGGTGGCGGCGGCGGCGGCGGCGGACGCGAAGGAAGGCGAGGAAGGAGCGCGGGCCGCGCGGCGCGCCGGGGCCTCGGGGAGCGGCTCGCTCGCCGGCGGTAGGGTGGCCCGGCCCCCGCCCGCCTCTCGGTCCCCTCCCCTGCCTGGCCCGCCCCGCCCCGGCCGGACTGAGTCCCGGCACACGGCAGCCCGCGGCGGCTCGCCGCGCCAGCCAAGTTGGGATGGGGGCCCGCAGGCACCGCTCGGCGCCCCGGAGGCCACCTGCGTGCTAGAGGCAAACTTTTGTCTCCTTCGGTAAAGTGGCTTTGGCCTTCTTTTGCTTGCTTTTCGTCGCGAAGTGCCCCCTACTCCGGCCGACCCCGGGCCGAGGGGATGCTGCGCCGTCTCGGAGGGTCCCTCGGCCGGGTACCCGCGCCACGGCATGGGGATCCGGGCACCGGGCTAGCGGGCGGCCCGGGTACGGGTTCCGGCCAAGCCGGGCGGGGACGTAAGGGGGGGTCCGGGGAACTCGTGGCCGGGGGGCGATTTTGCATCTCCCTTCCCACCTGGGGGAAAGAGCCAGTCTTCTTGGGGTGCGCAGCCAGCCGGCCTCCACCCCGTCTCCACCTCGCCCGAGCCCGGGGCTGTTTTCTCGGGAGGTGGGGGTAGCGCCGGAGGCTGGGGTGCTGCGAAGCTCCAGAGGTGGGCGGTGGGAGTGTGTCTCCGGGTAGTGTGCCGGGGGTGGAGGGGCTGCAGCCACAGCCGCTGCGAACTTCTAACTGCACTTCTCGGCGCAGCCCGTCCCGAGCCCTGCCTTTCTTTCTTTCTCGCTCCTTCCTCCCCCTCGTCAGGCCCTGTTGCCCCCTCCCCCTCGGTCAGGCTCTTCCCTCCGGCCTCCCTCCTCGCTTCTCTCCTCCGCCTCTATTGCCCTCCGCCCCGAGAGCCGCTTGACTTCCCGAAGGGATCCGCGCGTAATCCCTCGCCCTTTCCTCGGGTCCCCCCAACCCCGCACTTTCTTCCCCGCCCCCACTCATCGTTCCCCCCCCCCCCACCCCGGCAATCTCTCAACAAGTATATTTGCTGAGGAATTTGAAAAATCCACTACTGCAACTTGATCTGTGTGTGATGGATGGGGAGAGGCGCGGAGAGAGTTGGGCGCCAATCCTATTAAGGGTTTAGAAAGGGGAGCGTTTTACCCGGACGGGGGCGGGGGGGCGTGTAGAGGTGGGAGGAGGAAGGGGCGCGTGCTTGTGTGTGTGAGTGTGAGCGCGCCCGCCGCGTCGGGGAGCTGGAAGTCCACCCATCTCGGCGCCGTTTCAGCCCAGCAGTAATTGCTGTCATATCCTAGGAAATCCGACTTTTTCTGCGCGGGGAGCTCGGGATGGAGCCCGCGCGCTTCACCCCGGGTGACCAGCCGCAGGGACGCTCGTAGGCTTTGGGTCTCCCCCAGGGGGCCTTCCTCCACTCTCCTCTCTTTTGTGTCATTTTGATATGGTTTTCCGAGTTGATCTCGGCTGGAAAAGTAGACCTTTCCCTGGAGTCTGGTGCCGGGCCCCGGGGGTCCTTCCTGCGCTCCTCTGCCTTCTGGCCCGGGCATCCCGGGCGGTGCTCGGCCTGCAGCGCGGACTTTGCAGCCCAATGGCCGCGTCCGCGTCCTGGGCCCCCGCCCCGCCGCCCCCGCCGGGCGTGTGAAGGTTTAATCCCTACAGCTCCAGATAAAGGAGCAGTTGTAAAACGCTCATATGCTGTTTGCTGACGAGGCTCAGGGGGATGTTGGAGAATTTGAAAGTAAACGTTTCTCTCGCAAGCGGCATAAAATAGTGTTTAAGCAAATATTGTATTGGAGTGCTCAGGGGGCTCGGTGCCAGAAAGGAAAGTAAATAAACGGTGAAATCCAAAATGTACAGCCGTGGAAAGCCACGGAATAGGCGGGCTCGCCACCGGTGCCCCCGTGAGACCTGTTTGCTCTAGCCACCTCGCCTGCGAGACCCCTCCCCGCCCGTTTCCTTACCTTGCCTGGGGGTTTCCTTCCCTCGGTGGCTTCCCTTTGTGGGCGCCTGGGAGCGGCTTTGCACTTGGCTCTGCCGGGAAAGAAGTCATTGTGTGGCTCCCTGGGCTGGTCTCCCCAGAGCCAGGGAGGGCACCCTGACTATGCCTGGCTGCTTTGAGTTTTGGTGCCCTTTAGCCTCTCCCCAACTTCTGGTCCGCCCTGGGGCAGGATTTCTAGACTATAGCCTCTAGGCCACTGCAGCCACATCCCTGCGGAACCTCCCTGGTCCCCTTTCTTCCTTCATCGTTCTTGCTTTCGTTTTCCCAGACTTCGTGCTTCCCCCTTACAGCTGAGGGTTACAGGAAATCATGGAGATGTTCTCCCCCAGGTTTTAGGTCCCACTCAAGCCTAGACGCATGGAGAGTTGTCACTTGTCAGAGCGTTTCAGAGTTAGTTCAAGTTTGTGATATTTAGGGTGATTTGTATTTGCCCTTTGCTGGGAGAAATACGCTCATTTCATGAGGTTAGTTAGTGATTCTAGGGGGATTTAAACTAAGGCAGTGGAGGTGAGGGGCCCACTCGGCCAGGAAATAGCCCTCAGGTGACCCGGCGGTCTCTTGCTTTGGCATCTGAGTGACAGATTATAGTCAGAGCAGTCTGTTTTCAAAGTCAGTGGGCGAGGATACCAATGGGAGGGAGAGAAATACTTCCAAAGCAGGGCTGAGCTCACCAGAACAAGGCTGGACTGGCTGTTAGGGATGTTTTTTTATCTTCTGTGGGGATTGTTTGGAGGGGAATTTGCACAGGGTTCAGACTACTTCAGCAGGGCCTCCCAGGCTGCTTCCAAATTCACACTGACCCTGCCCGTGGCCTTGGAGGGGACTCTTGGCTTGGCCCACCTTGAAGGGTGTGTGGGGTTAGAGAGGCCCTTCTGGCTGGGCGGCCTTAGAAAGGCGGGCCCGTCCATGTTCTCAGGGATGCTCCAACCCACCTGTGGGGAACAGAGAGAATCCTTTGAGTTGCCTGGTTGGAAGAGGGGTCGCAGGGCCGCTGGTCAGCGACTCCTTGCCCGGCTGCAGGGGCCTTGGGGGCTGTGTACTGTAGCTGGCTTGTTTGCACTGCAGACTGAAAGATACACAAATACTTCATGCTTTGTGTACTCCCACACGTGCCCTGTACACAGTGCAGCCCCTAGGGCTGGATTAGCCAACCCGGAGATTCAGCAGGCAGACTGACAAAATTGAATATTTGCCTAATAAACACCCTTCTTCCAGCAGGGCCTCTCTTGACCACCCGGGGAAGGGCGGGGGGGGGGGGGGACCGTCACCCCACAGATGCCAGCGATTCCCTCCAACTGGGACCAGGAGGTTGTCATGCACACTTTGAAAGGCTGTGTGACCCCTACACACCCAGCTGGCTTGTTCAAGCACAAAACCCAAGTCCCACATCCTTGTGGACTCAAGGGGTAGGGCAGCCTGCCTTTTCCTTGGGCAAGTGTGTGTTCAGCCGGGTTTCCTTTCATCTGAATGACGCTCGCTCCTGCTGGTGACGCTGGCTCCGGGGAGGTGGAGCCACCTGCCCTGCTTCTTTAGGATGGGGACGGGTTCTACCTGTGCCTGGGCCTGTTTCCCGGTACACGGGGACAGCCAGGCCAGGCCAGGTGGACCTAGCTGTGGACCACTGCAGCTGTTCCTGCTGGACCCTTTGAAATGGAACCCCGGGGAAGCAGCTCCCCGTCCCCCTTCTTCTTTTCAGTAAGTGTCAGAGGCTCGCACACGTGAAACACGTGAAGAATGCCAGAGAGAGAAACTGTATTCTCAGATTCCAGAAAATACAGAGAGGCTGCATAGGTGATTGTACTAGCCACCGGAATAGGCAGCAATTTCAGTGAACAAGGCTCGCTGGCTTCTAAAGAAGGCTCCCGGGAAGGGAGGCTTCTCTGTAATTGTAGCCTTAGGCTTGTTTAAAAGACGCTTTGGGAAGGGGTCCTGTTTGTTGTTAGGCAGTGTCTTTTGGTAAAGAGCAACAGCTTCGTGGGTTTTAAATAAATACTTGCCACCAGATTCAATACAATTACGTATTCCAAAATGAATTTGAGTGTTTGCTGTGGACTGTAAAGGATTAAAAAAAAAAATCATTGATCATTGTTGTTAGATTTTGAGGGTGACCAAAACATCCTTAACCTACAAAACTATGTTTAAACCCCTGGGAAAATGCAGCAGCGATACCAGCAGACTTTCTGCATGTTTAGTATATTATTTTCCCCAATTCCTTCATCAACAAAAGCATCCTCAGTATGGTGGTTTGTGCTTTGATTCTGGCTTCTTAAAAAAAACACACGTGGGGGAAAATAACTCACTTAAGATGTGACCAAAGAGTTCATATGAAACTGTTGCTGAGATTTTTGGTTTCAAGTGAAAAAGTTAATGTGGTTTTATGTGTGTGTATGTGTGTCGTTTAAAAAAAAAAAAGGTTGCTGGGAAGTGTGTTTTAACTGCGAGTGCCCTGTTTCATGCATTAGCATAAGAAAAAAGTTTTAGTGCATTTCCTATTGTCTTGAATGAAGAGTTTCAGCAAAGGGAGGGGAAGCAGCAAAAGGGTGATGGTGCATTGAGATTCTTCGGCAGCCCGGGCTCGTCATCTGCCCCTGAAATCTGTGATCGGATAGCACTTTTATCTCACTTTTCCATTCTCCGGCCTTTTTCACACGTTCACTTTTTGTCAAGGTTTATTGATTATGTTTTCTTCTCTGCAAATCTGTGGAAAATTTAATGAACCAAACACAGCAGTGAGATAAAGGGGGCTTTTTATTCATTAGCAAGGGATTGATTTCCCCCCTTGGGCCGAGGGCCCCCTGGCCGCCAGCAAGTGAGTGGAGGGGGTGGGAGGAGGCGGTGGCCCTGCTCCGGGCTGAGGCGGGGCTTCCCCGCAGACCGGCCCCGGCGAACATCAGAAGCTTCCTGATGGGTGTTCCGGGCCAGCCCCAGCCGCTGCCGCTGCAGACGCCGGCCTCGAGCTCGGGGGCCGGGCTCCTCCGCGATCGGGGCTCCCTGGGCTTGGGGGCGGGTGGAGGCGGAGTATACTTGTCTTCCCCACCCTGACAAACCTCTCGAGTGCCTGGGCCTTCCCGGGGACACAGTTAAGTATGGCCCTTCCTCCAGCCCCGACTCTCAGACCTGTAATTAAGCAAGGCCCCTGGTGTGATTATGCTTCGCTGACTCTGCTGGGTTTGGAGCCACTTCCCTCCACGGAACAGGGTGAACTTTAGCTCTTTGCAGAGGCTTCCTGGGCAGACTGCACATCTGTCTGTCTGTCTGTCTCCCCTACTCCCCCATCTCCCTTCTTCTCTGCCCGCTTTGTCTTCTTCCCTTCTTTCTTTCCCCCTTTCTTCTCTCTTGCCCCCTCTCTCTCCCGCGCCTCCCCTCCCCGCCCTGGGTCTTCCTTCTCTCCTCCCTCCTGTCTTTTCGCTCTTTCCCTCCCTCTCCTCCCCGCCCATCTCCTCTTTCCTTGGGCATCTTTTTCTTTCGCTCCCCCTCCTCCCCCCCTTCCTCTCCCAGCCCCCCTCCAGTTTCTGCCCCGCGGAGGGCTGGCCGGGAGGCCTCCGGGACGCGGCGTGCCCAGGCCGTGGGGACCGTGTCCGCGTCCGGGGACCCCTCTGCGCTCCGAGAGCCCGCGCGCCGGCCGCGCCGCGTCCCTCCCACCTGCCCGCCCGCCCGGTTTGTGGCGCGCGAACAATGGCCACATTGTCCCGGCCGCGCACCGGCCGCCCCGGCGAGTGGCGGCAGGCGGGACCCTGCTCGTGGCGGCTCGGGAAGAAAGCCAGCGGCCCAGATCCAGATCGGCCGCCTTTGTCGCCGGGTGGGAGACCGCAGCGCCCGGGGGAGCCGGCGCCCACCTGGGGAAGGCGCTTCTCCAAAGGGCGCCCTCCCTGCCCTCGGCCGCTGGTCCTCCCAGCCCCTTCCCCGTGGCTCCCCTCCCCCTCCTCCGAGAAGGGATTCGTTCGACTTTAGGTGACAGTTTGCAGAGTGAATTGAGAGCATTTCGCTAGAGCCAGGAGAAGAGGGGCCACGTTACCGAACTTCTGGCGGCATCCGAAACTTTTTCTGTAAGGCATCTGCGCTGGTGCCGAAGGCCCCCTTTTGCCCTGACCCCCACCTTCCCCACCGAGGCAGGAAAGGAATGGTGGTCTCTCAGAACAGTATCCCCCCCTCAACCCATTCGCCTTGACCTGTAGGGACTCAAGACCTCTTAGCGCTTAGAAAAAGAAGGATCTTTGAATGCTTAGGATGTTAAAAGAGCATCCGTCCCTGCGTCCGAGCAGACGCTTAGCAATGCTCCTTTGTGTGCTGGACAATGCAATAAGTCAGCCCGACTTTTGAGCCACGTTTATAAGGAACTGTAAGGGCCGCTCAAGTACACTTGTGCTAAGTTGAATTGATTGAAATTTAATGGCGGTTAGTGGCGATGAATGGTAATGATTTCCCAGCGTATCTTTGGCATACTTGACATTAATAACAGTGTGTGTGTACCCGCACCGGGAGCCTGCCACACACGTGAGGCGGTAGCATTATTCATTTCTGGAGGTGCCAGTCCTTTGCCTCCTTCCTCTCCTGAAATCCTTTTCCTTCTCACCATAATTCAGTTGTTCAGATGATTTTTTAAAAACAGCAAAGGAAAAGGAGGAAAGAAACATCTTTCTGCATTGAGTTTGTACATCATTTCAACATAATTTTGTGCTCGTGATTTTTTTCCAATTCCTACGTAAATCAGCTTCTCATATACCAAATATGATGAATTTGTTTTAGCTGCCATCATGAATTAATGTTATGCAAATAGAAGCTTTGCAGGTGAAATGATTTACTTAATAATTTCAACTTCTAATATTTAAACTCATTCATTATGTTGGGAGTTTAAAAAAAAACAAGTACATATTTTTAAACCTGCGTTGGGGGAGATTGCTATGCAAGTATTTGCAGTGTAGGCAGGCCTTGAAGGCCAGAAAATAGCTCTTCATGTGTTGATTCTTTCTTGGAGAACCTATAGTTCACCACGCGGTGGCTTAAGAAGCAGGGGATAGAAGTCTTAACAAGTGCCGTCTGTGGGTGGGATGACACAAAGGCATTGAAATAAATCCACGGTGACCATCACGGTGATAGACCCCCAGGACTGAACGTGCTCTGCTCTGGGAACTAAGAAGGGCTTCGCTTTTGAACTGGTCTTGACTGAGCCGGGTGGTGAAGGGTGAAGGGGCTCCAATGCCCCCTGCCCTCATCTTTGTCATTTGCTGGTTGAGACCATCTTAAGAGCAAATCTTTAATGCCTGCCCGTGAAGGTAGCAGAGATATAAAGAGTTGGGCAGAGGACTGCCACTCCCTGACCCCGAAATGCTAGGAAGACTTTCTTACGTGTGTCATCTTTTCAGGATGCTTTCTTCTGGAAAAAGTTGAGGAAGAGAGTAAAAGGGATGAATACATGCCCTGTGATAAGTAATGAGCCGAGGCCCTGGGGGTTACATCTGGGAGAGTGACACCCATCACTCAAGAGCTTGGTGACCCTGTGCCAGTCGGTTGGCCTCTCTGTGGAGGGGGAGGGAGCTAGGCAGATGTGATCTCTCAGATCCTCCGGCTTCACCAGCCTGAGAGCCAGCACACCCGGCCTCTCAAGACGTCAGGCCAGGCGGGGTGGAGGGACCAGGGTCTGGGCAAAGTGGGGGTTCTGGGTCTTTGCCTCTGCTTCTGGGGAGAGTGAAGTCCGAGGCCCTCTCAAGGAATCTGCCCCCGCTTCCCATCTCCCCCTGCCTGTCACCCTGCCTACTCAGCTGTAGTGCTCGGGGCAGGTCCTGGATGTGGTCACAGGGGGAGCGGGGATAGAGTGGACTAGGGGACGTTGGTGGAGGGTGGGGGAGGCACTCGGCAGTGCCTTTTCAGACTCTCCTGAAATGTGTCTCGGATCTCTGACTATCGATAAGGGTCGGGTTTTGACTTGCTGTCTCCAAAAATTGAGATCATCGTGATCGGACGATGGGTTGAAGGTTCATCACTCAGCCGTTTCTGCAGACGGCAGTGGGTTGTGTGCGGTTGATACATTGTGTGTCCAGGCAGCGACAGCGTATTTAGGGCTGGCCCTCGCCGTCTGCGGAGATCAAGGTGAGGGGATGTCGCTGGCGCTCGTTTCTGTAGGGAAAGAAGGAATCTGACTCAGCAGTTACTCAGGAACTGTCAGGTGTGCTGATGGTAGGATGGCAGGCTTTGAATGTAACTCAGATGTCTTCATCTTTAGGAGATGTCACACACGTGATGTCATATGTTACTCACACGCGTGATGTAGTATGTTAGGCTGCCCTTCCGGTTAAGTGTGAATGTGGTGTGTGTGATATCTGTTTATGCTGATGTACGTATATACCAGGAAGTCTTTTAACTACCAGGTCTCTTTATGAATTAGATATTTTTCTCCTAAGATGCACTTAAATAAAAAGAGAAATAGCATAAGAGAGTGAAGTCAGAACTGGAAATGAGCTATAGCGGCAAATCTAAGAAAGCCTCCAGCGGGCTTCCAGCCAGGGATTCAGATGGAAAGCTGAGAAAATATGCAGATTCTCGGGCCCCCACGGAGACCCTATTGAATGTGAATTCTTATGGAGGGGACCCTGACATCCGCATTTTGTCAAGACTTTTTAGGGTGTGGTGATGGGAATTTAGTGATTTCTTTCTGTGATGTCCTTCACTTCCTGTGATTTTTGCGTTAACAAAGGGAGAACATTTGCTTCTTTAAGCCTGGATGGATAACTCAGGATTTCGACTTTCCAGCTACTTGCTGGACTGGAGGTTGGGGCACACAAACTAGCTGAGAATTGAGCTGCTTCTCCTCCAGAACAGCACAGAGGAGTGGGCTCTCTTTCTGAGACTGTCAGGTGGCTCTGGCAGTCCCCTGGTTTGCTGTGAAAGATACCTGAAGACCCCAGGAGAAACCACAGAGCAGCGAGCTTATTAAATCAGCACCTTCGTTTCTGTGCTGTGGGTTCTTGGCCGGAGGGTCCCTAGGATCGCTCCTTTGTTTTTTCCTGTATAAGAAACTACCTGTGCATCGTGATGGCTGTCTCACTGCTTCAGTGACCAGAAGTCAGTCCCTATTTGGGTCCAGTTCTGTGTTGCAGAGTTTTTTCAGATCTTTCGGAAGTGTGACCCCCACTGAGGTTTGACCGAAAGGCTTACCTGTGGTGTCTTTATGGTTCCTGAGAAGGACAGGAAGGATGAGTGAGGGGCTGGTGCGGGCTGTCATGCCTCCCAGCCGTGATGGCCTCAGGCCTGGAGCTGCAGGAAGTCTGCCTTGAGGAAGAGGGGCTGGTGGAGTGGCCTGGCCTCTCCTTTGCCCAGGTCCACGGTGAGGGAAGCTTGTGGCTGAGGTGATCCGCGGTGGTGGCTGGCATCTCGCCCCCAGCTCACAGCATCCGCTGCCTGCATCCTAGCCTTGGCATCAGCATATTTCGAGAACATCCCGTCTCCTCACTAGGACTTGAGTCGCCTTCAGAGTGAGAAGGCAAGAGAGATTCCAGAAGGAGTCTTTGACGAGTACAGGGCAGCTGGGTCATCAGGGAGGGCGTGGCTTCTCAGCTTAGAGTGGGCGTCCTGACAGCTGCCTTCCAGGTGTGTCTTAGTGTGAGACGGGGCTCTGAGTGGGAGCCTGGCGTGGCCCTCGCTCAAGGGCAGGGTCTTGGGGGTGGTGGCCTTTCCTGTCCCTGAGGTCCAGCTGGCCTTGGAGACTTGGGCTCTTGGGGGAGCGTTGCGATGTGTACTGTCCTGGCCTGCACACTGTTGGCTTTCTGTTAATATTTCAAGTGCATGTGGGCAAGGACTTCAGGAGGGACTGGAAAAGGACCGCTTCCACACAATTGAAGCTGGGCCTTGTGGACTCACCCCGTCCACTCTGCCCTGGGTTCCGACTGTGGCTGCTTGGAGGCATTGGGCTGATGGGGAAGTGCGGTCTTCTTTCCACGTTAGCCCAGTTCCTCTGCTCGGTCTAGACCCCCAAGGGCAGATTGAGGGCACACTGCCCGGCGGCACCCCTGGCACTAGGAGCCCAGTGGGAAGTGCAATGAAGGCTGGTGGCATTTCCATCTCCCCTGAATCTCTGGTGTCCAGCATCGGGTGCCAGATCGGGCCCTCAGTCCTGGGACCCTCGGGCCCCCAGGGCCCAACCTAGCTGTTTTACCAAGAACAGCTAAGGCCCCACGCTCTAGGGCGGTGCTCCTTCATTGACACCCCTCTTCCCATCCTCCAGGGACCCCCGTTGAGCAGGCGGTCGCTGGTGGGCAGGAAAGATGGAGGTGCCATCAGGCTGAGGGCTCCTTTGGAATCTCTTTTTAAAAAATAAATTTTATTTATTTATTTATTTACTTCTGGCTGCGTTGGGTCTTCGTTGCTGCACAGGGCTTTCTCTAGTTGCGGCGAGCGGGGGCTGCTCTCTGTTGCGGTGCGCGAGCTTCTCATTGCGGTGGCTTCTCTTGTTGCGGAGCATGGGCTCTAGGTGCGCGGCTTCAGTAGTTGTGGCACGCGGGCTCAGTAGTTGTGGCTTGCGGGCTCTAGAGTGCAGCCTTGGTAATTGTGGTGCACCAGGCCCAGTTGCTCCGCGGCATGTGGGATCTTCCTGGACCAGGGCTCGAACCTGTGCCCTTGCATTGGCAGGTGGACTCCCAAGCACTGTGCCACCACGGAAGACCCTATCTCCTCAAGGGTCTTATTTTATTCTCTTTATTACGTTGTTGGGCATTTAGGTTTTTTTCTAGTTTTTGTTATTGTAGATAACACTGGAATAGACATCTTTGTGTGTAAATGTTTACCTGAGATTCTAATCATTTCCCTAGAATAGATTTTTAAAAAAATATTTATTTTAAAATTTATTTTGGTTGCGTCGGGTCTTAGTGCGGCAGGCGGGCTCTTGGTTGCGGCATGTATGCGGGATCTAGTTCCCCGACCAGGGATGGAACCCGGGCCCCCTGCATTGGGAGTGTGGAGTCTTACCCACTGGACCACCAGGGAAGTCCCTAGGATAGATTCTTAAAAGTGGAATAACTTGGTAGAAGTACTTGGACAGCTGTTCTTGAGGCCCTCAGTAGGGTTTAGAGGATTTCCATTAGTAGTTTTCTAGCTTTTGGGGAGAGATGTGAGATGTTAGATTGAGGTTCTCAGAACAGCTGTGTACAAATCAACGTAGAGCAATTAGTTGCGTGCCTTCTGCCTGCCCAGTGACTTGCAAAATATGGCCTCATTCTGCAGATGGGTGAACTGAGTCTCAGAGACATCGGATAATCCCTGCATTTCCCTGAACAGTGGGAGGAAGAGCCCTGGGCAGAGAGGCTGGTGCCCCGACCAGGACCCTCTCCCAGAGCTGGCTTCTGAGTGCTGCCCTGACCCACCCTGTGCAAACGCTACAGCACTGATTCTCAACCATGGCTGTTTGTTCCTCAGGGGATATTCGCCCATGTCTGGAGACGGTTTTTGCTGTCATAACTGGTGGGGGGGGGTTGCTCCTGAGATCTAGTGGGTGGAGGCCAGGGATGCTGCTTAGTGGCCCGCAAGGCACAGGGCATCCCCCGTGACACAGGATGGTCCAGCCCAAATGTGCCGATGCTGCGACTGAGTGACCCTGGGTGGAGGTCCCCAGCAAGGCCTGCTGTAGTGTTCCCCTCCTTGGCTGACACAGCAGCATGCCGGAGCCGGGGCTTCGGAGAGGCAGTGGTGCTTTTTTCACACCTCACTCTCTCACCAGGCTAGAAGTCTTCAACCTTCTTTTCTGTGCCCTGAATTTGAAACAGTGTGGCAGTTGCCATCAAGAGGAGTTCCTTGTGCAATCCATCAGTCAATCAGCTAGCACTTACTGGAGCATCTGTTACGGGCCTGGCATATGTTAAGCTCACTGCTGTAGGCTCACACCTTGCTAACTTGGTTAGGAGCTGGCGGCCATCGAAATCCCAGCAGATTTCTCCAGTGTGCGTCTATCTTCCTCCTGTATCCTCCATGTCTAGCAGGAGGCTACTTTAGGAGAGCCAGGAATTGGCTGGTGTGACCTCAAAGGCAGTTACCTAGGAATATGAACCAGGAGCAGATACTGCTGTCATCTGAGAGAACCTGTCTGCTTTCCTGGCTTCAGGCTAAGTTTCCTACTTAATGAATTTTGTACCGGCTCTTCTTGGCTAGTCAGGGATCATAGAGTCCTGGGTCCTAATAGTGAAAAGCCCAGGGGTGGGGGCCATTGGCGGTGGCTCATTTATTTAACCAAACAGTTGTGCCTGAGTAAGTCCGGGAAGGCTTCCTATAAGAGGCCAGTGTCACTTGGAGGATGAAGTGTAGGGTGGGGACCCAGCAGGATACAGAGGGGCCCTTTATGAGAGCCTGGGATGCTTTGAGGGGGTGGCTTTTTGATCCCAAGGATGGCTCCACCAACTTATTGTCAGCCGTGGTTTATCTTCCTCCAGGACATGAGGTATACACATGCAGGGGACTCAGGTTCTTTCTGGGACTGGAACATTCGGGACCTGATGTGTAGTAAAGTGATTATCACCTTTGCCCTTTCATTTTCCTCCTTTTGGGTTTGGGCCAACTTCATTTCTCAGGTTATTTTTTTTCTTACAGTTAGGCTTTTCCCTCTTTTGTGGAAAAGAGGGAATTCCCAGCAAATATGCACATACCTCTTCTCATCCCACCAACCCTTGCCCATCTGTAGGCAAGGATATGGTGTCTGACCCTGCTTCCACCTATTCTTGACCTGCTCCCTGAAGATAACTCCCGTTCAGGGTCTGTTGGAGGGAGTGATGGGTGGAAAAGGGATGAGAGGGCTTCCTTGGTGGCGCAGTGGTTAAGAATCCGTCTGCCAATGCAGGGGATACGGGTTCGAGCCCTGGTCCAGGAAGATCCCACGTGCCGCGGAGCGGCTGGGCCCGTGAGCCATGGCCGCTGAGCCTGCGCGTCCGGAGCCTGTGCTCCGCAACAGGAGAGACCACAACTGTGAGAGGCCCGCGTACCACAAAAAAAAAAAAGGGATGAAAAGATGAACCTGGTTTTCAGAACACTCTTGACTATGATCCTCAGGAACACCTTCAGTGATTTAAGAGTAGTAGTTGTCGTGCATCCCACCATCCGTCCATCCGTCCATCCACCCACCCATCCGTCCATCCATCATTTATCATCCACTCACCCATCCATCTTCCACCCATCCATCTATTGATCTGTCATCATCCATTAGCCATCGACTGTCCATCCTTCATCCTACATCCACCCACCCATCCATCCATCCATCCATCATCTGTCCATCCATCATCATCCATCCACCCATCCATTATCCATCATCCATTGATCCATCTATCATACATCTATTCATCCATTGATCCATCTATCTTCTATTCATCCGTTATTCATCCAGCCATCATCTTCCACCACCCATCCATCCATTTATCATACATCTGTTCATCCATTCATCTATCCATCTTCTATCCATCCATCATTCATCCATCTTCTGTCCATTCATCCATCCTCTATCCATTCATTCATCCATCCGTCCATCGACTACAGGAATTTTAAAGGCCTTTGCTGTTGGTCCTTGGCATACCCTTCCTCTCCTATCCATGGAGCCAGTAACTCAAGGGTCACATCCTCTGTGGAATCATTCCTGTCTCAGACCTAGGCTTCTGCTCGTCCCTGGGGTTTCCCTTACCTATAACACTCATTGATACTGTCTTGCCATTGCCTTTTATTTGTGCTTAGTAATTGTTTGTTGATCAATGGATTCTAGGAAATTTCTCAATGGGAGAAAATGGCATTTGTTCAGTTTCCTCTGACAACTCTCTAAAGAAATGAGCCCACCAGGCGGTCTCCAGATCGGCTTCCTTAAGACAGCAAGAGTGCTTGTTTATAAAATTAGTTTGTAATACGTCAGAGTTGTATCTTATATAATCCAGGTATGTGTTATAGTTCATTTGGGCCCCCTACATAATCTCTGTGTACAATGTTTTTATAATCACTCTGAGGGGGTTTTGGTGGGAGACAGGGTGTTTTAGCGGTTAAGGCGTTGGAAATGTAGTGAGGTAACCGGGGTTCTAGTCTGGCTTTGCCTGGAGGGTAATAGGAGACCTTGGGTGAGCCATTGTCGCCCTCTGAGCCTCTCTTGGTTTATTCCTTGTCCATCAAATGAGATGGTTGGAATAGATCGTTTCAAGTAACCTTTAAGCCATGATATTCAGGGCCTAGGATCACAGTTTCTCTACTTTAGCAATTAGAGAGGGTTGAATTTGGGGGTTTTAGACTCATGGGTGGTCACATCACTGATTTGCTTGAATAAGGAAGCAGCCCTTGGCCTTGACATTCCCATAGGAGGTTCTCCGTCTCTAAACACCGTGATGGCCTCTGGTGGCAGGGCCTCAGAGACCGTGCACTGTCTTAGCACCATCCCCATGGGTTGTGCTAGGATAACAACCCCGTGCAGGAGGAATCATCGTGTGCATTTTAAAGATGCTGTGGAGGTCGTCTGGTTTCACTGGACTTGCCCGAGGTCCCAAAGCAACAACAGTCAGGGTCATTTTCCCATTTGTGGGGGGCTCTGCCGTATCCTCGGAGGGCAGAGCAGGGCACAGTCTTTGTCTCTGCAGAGACCCCTCTGTCTGGGAGGCCTGTCCCTGGCAGTCCTGATAGTGGGAATATATGCATGGTCCTTTCATCGGTCCCCACCTGCCTCTTGCATCTCCCGAGCCAAGAGGTGGTCCTTTCTGTGGAGTCCAGCTCGCTGAGGGGGCGCAGTGAGCCTCTTCCCTGGGCTGGTTTTTCCCCAGAGAGCACCCCCTTTCCGGGGCAAGTCTGGACTCTCTATGTTCCACATGACACAGCTTGGCATCCCTTTGGTGCCGTGGCCAGCACTCCGGAGGGGGACCGTCCAGATGGGAGCTAGCTGCTCCAGCTGTGGTGCAGCCATGTGGGGGGGGCGGGGGAACGGGTACATCAGCCCTTAGTCTGGAAGGTTCAGGGGAGCAGGGGCTTCGGATCGGGCACAGGGGACAGACTGCGCATCCCAGCTCCGTGGCTCCGTTTTCTCATCTGTAAAGTGAGGATATCTGTGGACCCATATCCTGGGGGTTTAATGAGGATAAAAGGGTTTATATGTATCAAGTCCCTGGTACATAGCATGAAATCTTTTATTTTATTGAAACATAGTTGGTTTATGATGTTGTGTTAGTTTCAGGTGTACAGCAAAGTGACTCCGTTATACATGCATATATGTATATCTATATTCTTTTTCAGAGTCTTCTCCATTATAGATTATTATAAGGTATTGAGTATAATTCCCTTTGCTGTACAGTAGGGCCTTGTTGGTTATCTGATTTAGATACAGTAGTGTGTATCTGTTAATCCCAAACTCCTAATTTATCCCTCCCCCACCTTCCCCTTTGGTAACCATAAGTTTGTTTTCTATGTCTGTGAGTCTCTTTCCATTTTGTAAAGAAGTCCATTTGTATAATTTATTTTAGATTCCAAGTATCAATATAAGTGACATCAGATGGTATTTGTCTTTCTCTGTCTGACTTAACCTCACTTAGGATGATAATCTCTAGAGCCATCCATGTTGCTGCAAATGGCATTATTTCATTGTTTTTTTTTTTATGGCTGAGTAATATTCCATGGTATATATGTACCACATCTTCTTTATCCATTAATCTGTCCATGGACATTTAGGTTGCTTCCAGGTCTTGGCTGTGAAATCTTGATTACTATTAAGAAGGCAGTTCAACGGGCACCATATTTTTGGCAGCTACATCGTACTAGCGACTCATTTAAGCTCCAGTCAACCCAGATCCCCGTTCTCATTTGCACATTCTGCTAGTTTAAACCAGAGCCCCCAGCACAGTTTCTGCTAAAAGACCTCTTGACAGGGGCAGAGCCTCTGCTTACCAGCACCTGGACACTTCTTGTGCCCTTGTTTCTGACTGGGAAAGCAATCAGTTCGTTAGCAGTGGGAGTTTCTGAGAGGTGCCTGGTTGTGTCCTGTCTGAGACCAATGAGGCACCCCCTGGACCTTACCTTCAGGCCGCCTGAGGGTGCTGATGCAGCCCCGCGTCTGTCCTGCCATGCTCCACAGAGGTCTTTCCAAAGCAGGGCTCTTGGCCACATCCCTTCACAAGCCAGGACGGTGGCCACGCTCTTCAGCTGATGGACCTGCTCAAGGTTGCAGGTAGTTGCTGCTCAGAGAACATGCGGCTTCACGAGGCCACTGATCACTTGGCTCCCACAGGGCAGCCAGCCCCCTATGGCCCCTCAGGGGTACTCTGCCCGACAGGACTCCCCATTCTCACCCCAGCTCAGGGCTCTTGATGGCCCCAATATGAAAACAACAGATTTGTTCTGGATTTATCAAACATTTTGTTTTGCTTTTTGGTCTACTTAATTCTAGTCTGTTTTTCTGTTCCTATCCTTACCTCCCTCAGTATTTTACAGATTTGAGATTGTATGGTTTATAGCAGGGGTCCCCAACCCCTGGGCCAGAGATTGGTACTGGTCTGTGGCCTGTTAGGAAGTGGGCCGCACAGCAGGAGGTGAGTGGCGGGCGAGGCAGCAGAGCTTTGTCTGTATTTACAGCCGCTCCCCATCGCTCGCATTACCGCGTGAGCTCTACCTCCTGTCAGCATTATGGTGAGTTGTATAATGAGTTCATTACATATTACAATGTAATAATAGAATTAAAGAGCACAATAAATGAAATGCACCTGAATCATCCCAACCGCCCACCCCCCAGCCCTGCCCCGGTCCATGGGAAAATTGTCTTTCATGAAATCGGCCCCTGGAGCCAAAAAGATTGGGGAATGCTGCTTTATAGTTTTGACCCTGCAATTTTTACTTGATACCTTTTGTCAGCATTTGTTGTAGGCTCTGTCAGAGTGTTTCTGCTTGATCCCCCTCTTTTGGGCATAGTTATTTTTTCACTATCATAAGTAACTCTTCTAAAAACACCTTTGTATATAAATGCTCTAAGTTTCTTAGTCTACTTCACTTTCCTTTTAAAAAAACAACAAAAATAGATCATTTGTAAACTAATTGTGAAGAAAGATTTAAAAAGAAGGAAGTTGAAGCCACCATGACCTTGGGTTTCTGCTCCCCACATTTTCTGTGGGGACCCCCAGCACCTTGGTGGATGTTTTTCAAGACTTTTCTACTTATGTTCACTAATATTTTCTACACTCAGGGAATCACATCACAATGTTGTTTTATTGTGTTTTTTTTAAAAATTATTTTATTTTTGGCTGCATTGGGTTTTTGTTGCTGCACGCGGGCTTTCTCTAGTTGCGGCGAGCGGGGGCTACTCTTCGTTGCGGTGCGCAGGCTTCTCGTTGTGGTGGCTTCTCTTGTTGTGGAGCACGGGCTCTAGGCATGTGGGCTTCAGTAAGTGTGGCACGCAGGCTCAGTAGTTGTGGCTTGTGGACTCTAGAGCACAGGCTCAGTAGTTGTGGCACACGGGCTTAGTTGCTCCGCGGCATGTGGGATCTTCCCGGACCAGGGCTCGAACCCGTGTCCCCTGCATTGGCAGGTGGACTCTTAACCACTGTGCCACCAGGGAAGCCCCACACATGTTGTTGTATAATCTAGTTTTTCACTCACCACCACATTTGTGTGTATGTTTTCCTGAAGATGTAAATCTTTGACTGTATCTGATGGCAGTCTTTGGATAAATTTCTAGAGGTAGAATTCCAGATCAGAGGTGAGGTCATATTTAAACTCTTTTCTCCTGTTTTTAGGTAGGTGGTTAAAAAATGTAACTGCCCAGAGGTGGGTTCTTTTTTTTTTTTCTTTTCTGATACTAATGAAAGTAATATATATATATTTGTTATTCCGATTCAAACCTATACCAGTAAGAAAAATATCAGTTTTTTCTGATACAAACGTAATACAAATAAAAAAGCTTAAACATTCAGAAACGTATAATGTGGAGAGAGGAGGTACCCCCAAATCCTATTCCCTAGAGATAACCACCAATTATGGGTATACGTGAGTGTCCAGTGTTTTTCAACTGACATAGACCAATATTTTATTGTCATTATCATTTATTTTTACACAAGTGGGAACATACTACTAGTAGTGTCCAACCACTTGCTTTCTTTGTACTCACTTAACAATACTCCTTGGTGTTCTTTCTACAGCTGTCCGTGATACAATAACCTTACTCATTTTATTTTTTACTAATCATTATTTACACCTATCCATTCATTGAATAGTCGCGTATTCACATGGTTAATAATCTCAAAAGGCATAAAGGGTTATCTATACACATATATAAAGTCTTTCTAGCTCTGCCGTAGCCCCGCCGCCCACATAGGTTTCCCACGGCCAGTCGGTGATCCTGGGTTTTGTGTGTATCCTTCCAGAAATAAGTTTTCTGCAAGTTGCATGCAAATGACTAGATAATCTTTTTCCCCCTTTTTATACCTAAATGGAAGCATAGGATGTGACCTGTACTGTAACCTGCCTTTTCACTCACCACCCAATGTGAGCACGTAAAGAGCTTCCCATTCCTTAGGTTAAGGAGGTATACCTTTTTTTTTTTTTTTTTTTAAATCTAGTTCCTGTTGATGGACACTTGCCACTGTGAACAGTGTTATTTTAATTTTATTTTTTAAAAATTTTAATTTATTTTTGCGTTGGGTCTTTGTTGCTGCACGTGGGCTTTCTCTAGTTGCAGTGAGCAGGGGCTACTCTTCGTTGAGGCGTGTGGGCTTCTCATTGCGGTGGCTCCTCTTGTTGCGGAGCACGGGCTCTAGGCTCACAGGCTTCAGTAGCTGTGGCACACAGGCTTCAGTAGTTGTGGCACACAGGCTCAGTAGTTGTGGCGCACGGGCTTAGTTGCTCCGCGGCATGTGGGATCTTCCCAGACCAGGGCTTGAACCCGTGTCCCCTGCATTGGCAGGCGGATTCTTAATCACTGCGCCACCAGGGAAGCCCAACAGTGTTATTAATACATTGAATAACCTTATAATAACGTCATTTCACACACATGAGTATGTCTTTGGAGATGACTTCCTAGAAATGAAAGTTCTGGGCATAGAGGTGAGAGTATTTGTAACTCAGGTAGATATTACCAACTCACTTTCCATAGAAGTTTACATTTCCACCAGCAACCAATGAGTGCATATTTCCCCATATCCACCCCAGTAGAATGTTAGAATCAGACGTTTTGATCTTTGCCAATCTGATAGTTGGAAGGAAAGCTACATCTCAGTGGAGTTTTTTTAAAATATAAAATTTGATAAGTTTTGACTTATGTCTGCAAACCACAATCACAATCACAATAGCGGCCATATCCATCATCCCCATAAGTTTCTTCCTGCCCCTTTGTAATCTGTCCCTCCCACCTGCTCTCCTTCCTCGGGCAACCGCTGACCTGTGTTTGGTCACTATAGACCTGTTTGCCTTTTCTAGAGTTAAATGGAACTGTACAGGTTGTGTGCTTTTTTTTTTTTTTTTTTTTTTTTGCTCTGTCTCTTTCACTCAGTGCAGTTGCTTTGGGATTCATCCATGTTGCACAGCGCAATGGTCCATCCTTTTTATTGCTGAGTAGTATTCCATCATATGGATGTACCCTAATTTGTTTATCCAGATGCCTGTTGATGGACATTTGGGTTGTTTCCAGTTTTGGGCTATCACACATAAGGCTGCTACGAACATTTTGCACAAGTCATTGTGTGGCCATGTGCATTCTTTTCTCTTGGGTAAATCCTGAGGGGTGGGACTTCTGGCTCAGAGAGTAGGTGTGTCTAGGTCATGAGGTAGGTATGACTGACTTTTCAAGAAACAGTAAGACTGTTTAACAGAAAGAATCGTACAATTTTATATTCCCACCAGCAGCATATGAGAATCCCAGTTTTACCACATCCTTGCCAACTCTTGGAATGGTCAATCTTTTGAATTTTAGCTATTAAAAAAAAAAACAACCAAATTGTTTATTTTCACTCACATATAGATAGGCCTCTTTTTTTTAACCATACTATTCAACCATTTAAAGTGTACAATTCGATGGTTTTTTGTATGTTACATTATTTTGTAATTGTAGTAAAATATATGTAATATAAAATTTGCTATTTTAACCATTTTAAGGGTACAACCCAGTGGCATTATTACATTCACAATGTTGTGCGATCATCACCACTATCTATTTCCAAAACTCTTTCATCACCCCCAAGCAGAAACTCTGTACCCATCAGGCAGTAACTGTCCATTCTGCACCCCCATCCCTGTCACTTCTACTTTTTTTTTAAAAATTGAAGTATAGTTGATGTACAATATTACCCAAGTTACAGGGGTACAATATGGTGACTCACAATTTTTTAAGGTTATACTCCAGTTATAGTTATTATAAAATATTGGCTATATTCCCCTTGTTGTACAATATATCCTTGAAGCTTATTTTATACCTAAGAATTTGTACCTTTTAATCCCCTACCCCTATTCTACTTTCTATCTCTATGAATTGCCTATTCTAGATATCTTATGTAAGCAGAATCATATAATATTTGTCCTTTTGTGTCTGGCTTCTTACACTTAGCATAATGTTTTTTTTTAAATGTTTTTTTTTTTTTTTAGAAGATGTTGGGATATGAGTTTTATTAATTTATTTATGCTGTGTTGGGTCTTCGTTTCTGTGCGAGGGCTTTCTCTAGCTGTGCCAAGCGGGGGCCACTCTTCATCGCGGTGTGCGGGCCTCTCACTATCGTGGCCTCTCTTGTGGAGCACAGGCTCCAGACGCGCAGAGCATAATGTTTTAAAGGTTCATCCTCATTGTAGCATGTGTCAGAACTTCATTCCTTTTTGAGGCTGAAGAGTATTCTATTGGATTGGATGTATAGACCACATTTCGTTTATCCATTCATCTGTTAATGGACACTTGGGCTGTTTCCGACTTTTGGCTAGTCTGAATACACTGCTGTGAATATTGGGGTACAAGTGAATTTTAGCTATTTTAATGGGTGTGTGGTAGTACCTCATTGTAGTTTTAATTTACATTTTCCTAATGAATAGTGTGCTTTTTAAAAAAAAATTATTTAAAAATAAATTTATTTAAATTTTAAATAAATTTATTTAAAAAAAAATTATTTATTTAAAAAAATTTATATTTTTTTCGTTGCTGCGCGCGGGCTTTCTTTAGTTGCGGCGAGCGGGGGCTACTCTTCGTTGCGGTGCATGGGCTTCTCATTGTGGTGGCTTCTCTTGTTGCAGAGCATGGGCTCTAGGCGTGCGGGCTCCAGTAGTTGTGGCACGAGGGCGCAGTAGCTGTGGCTCACGGGCTTTAGAGTGCAGGCTCAGTAGTTGTGGCACATGGGCTTAGGTGCTCTGCGGCGCCTGGGATCTTCCTGGATCAGGGCTCAGAACCCATGTTCCCTGCATTGGCAAGCGGATTCTTAACCACTGTGCCACCAGGGAAGTCCTGGTGTTGTGCTTTGATGTGCTGTATTGCCATCTGCGTTTCTTCTTGGTATAGTATCTGATTTACCCTGGCAACTCCCTTTTTTTTAAACCTTGGTTTGTTTTTTAATTATTCAGTTTTGAGAGTTCCTTATATATTCTGGCTACCAACTTTCTTATCAGTTTATATGCTTTGCAAATATATTCTCCAAGTCTGTGGCTTATCTTTTCATTCTCTTAACAATATCTTCTGTAGAGTTAAATATTTTAATTTTGATGAACTCCACTTTATATACAGATCATGCTTTTGGTGTCGTATCCAAAGAATCTTTGCCTAGACCGAAGCCACAAAGATTTTCTCCTGTGTTTTCTTTTCAGAAGTATTAAAGTTTTAGGTCTGTGATCCATATTGAGTTCATATGTATACAGTACAAAGTATGGGCCACAGTTACTGGTTTATTTACAGACATATCTCGTTTTACTGTGCTTTGCTTTATTGCACTTCACAAATATTGTGGTTTTTACAAATTGAAGGTTTGTGGTGACCCTGCATCAAGCAAGTCTATTGGTGTCCTTTTTCCGACAGCATTTGCTCACTTTGTGTGTCTGTCACATTTTGGTAATTCTTGCAATATTTCAAACTTTTCCATTATTATTATATTCGTTTGATGATCTACGATCAGTGATCTGTGATGGTACTATTGCAAAAAGAATATGATTTGCTCAAGGTTCAGATGATGGTTACACTTTTTAGCAATAAAGCATTATTATTATTTTTTTTTGCCGTACGCGGGCCTCTCACTGTTGTGGCCTCTCCCGTTGTGGAGCACAGGCTCCGGACGCGCAGGCTCAGCGGCCATGGCTCATGGGCCCAGCCGCTCTGCGGCATGTGGGTTCTTCCCGGACCGGGGCACGAACCCGCGTCCCCTGCATCGGCAGGCGGACTCTCAACCACTGCGCCACCAGGGAAGCCCCAGCAATAAAGTATTTTTTAATTAAGGTATGTATGTTGTTTTTTTAGACAATGCAATTGAACACTTAATAGACTACAGGATAGTGTAGGTATAGCTTTCATATGCACTGGGAAACCGAAAATTTGTGTTGACTTGCTTTATTGCGATATTTGCTTTATTGTGGTGATCTGGAACCAAACCCGCAAGAGCTCCAAGGTCGGCCTATATTTATTTATTTGCAGATGGCTATCTAATTGCTCCAGTACCATTTGTTCAAAAGATTATTCTTTCTGCACGAAGTTGCCTTTGCACCATTATAAAAAAAAAAATGTTTCCCGTATATGTGTGGGCCTATTTCTGGACTTTCTGTTTTGTTACTTTGATCTGTTTGTCTGTATTGGCTCCGACACCATACTTTCTTGGTTACTGAGCTTTATAATAAGTCTTGAAATCAGGCAGTTTAGCCCTGCACATTTGTTCTTCTTTTTTTTAATGTTGTTTTGACTCTTTTAGACCCTTTGCATTTTCATGTGAGTTTCTCCAAAAACCCTGCCTTTCAGATTTTGACTGAGAGTATGATGAATATAGATAAATTTGGAGAAAATAACAATACTGAGTAATCTGATCCATGAACAAGGCGTGTCCCTCCATTTGTTTAGGTCTTTTTTAAATTCAGCAATGTTTTATAACCTTCAGTGTACAGGCATTGTATGTCTTTTTCAGATTTATCCTGAGATATTTTATGCAATTTGAAGCTGTTACAGTGATATTTTAAAATTTCAATTGGCTAGTATTTAGAGATATAAATGACTTGTGTGTATTGTTCTTTTATCCTCTTTTGTAGATGTTATCAGATTTTGTACATAAATGATCACATCATCTGCAAATAACCACGGTTTTATTTCTTTCTTTACGATCTGGATGCCTTTTATTTAGTTATTTTGCCCTCTTTTACTGGCTGTAGACCCTCTAGTACAGTGTTGACTAGTGGTGGTAACAGCAGACATCCTTGTCTTTTTTTTTTTTTTTTTTTGCGGTACGCGGGCCTCTCACTGTCGTGGCCTCTCCCGTTGTGGAGCGCAGGCTCAGCAGCCATGGCTCATGGGCCCAGCCACTCCACGGCATGTGGGATCTTCCCGGACCGGGGCATGAACCCATGTCCCCTGCATCGGCAGGCGGACTCTCAACCACTGCGCCACCAGGGAAGCCCCTTGTCTTGTTTTTGATCTCGGACGGGATAATATGGTGAATCACATTGATTGGCTTTCAAACCGATTCTTTCAGTTTTTACTTCCTGTATTTTGAAGCTCTGTTGTTAGGTGCATACATGTTTAGGATTGTTATTTCCTCTTGATGAGCTCACTCCTTTGTTATTATGAGTGACTTTTTTTTTTTTTTTAATTTTGTTTTTGGCTGCGTTGGGTCTTTGTTGCTGTGTGTGGGCCTTCTCCAGTTGCAGCAAGCAGGAACCACTCTTTGCTGCGATGCACAGCCTTCTCATTGTGGTGGATTTTTTTGTTGTGGAGCACAGGATCTAGGGATGCGGGCTTCAGTTATTGCGGCACGTGGGCTTCAGTAGTTGCGGCGCACAGGCTCTAGAGCGCAGGCTCAGTAGTTGTGGCACACCGGCTTAGTTGCTCTGCAGCATGTGGGATCTTCCTGGACCAGGGACCGAACTCATGTCCCCTGTATGGGCAGGCGGATTCTTAACCCTGTGCCACCAGCAAAGTCCTGAGTGGCTTTCTTGATCTCAGGTAATAATCTTCACTCTGGCTGTTTCTGTTTTTTCTTTTCTTTTTTTTTCAGTTTTTCTTTGCATTTGTAGTTTTCATCAAATTTGGTACATTCTTAGCCATTATTTCTTCAAATATTTCTTCTTTCCACTCTCTCTTCTCCATTTCTTCTTTGGGGACTCAAATTACGCATATATTAGGCAGCTTGAAGTTGTCCCATAGACCACATGCTCTTTTCTTTTCTTTTGTAATTCTCTGCTTTTCATATTGGTTAGTTTCTATTGCTGGTTCTTCAAGTTCATGAACCTTTTTTGTGCAGTGTCTAATCTGCCACTAATTGCTTCCAGTGTATTTTACATCTCTAGAAGTTGGATTGGGTCTTTTTATATCTTTAGTATCTCTGGTTAACTTTTAGAACATTTGAAATCCAGTTATAATAACTCTTTGAAGGCTCTTGTCTGCAAGTTCTAATGTCTGTGTCTGCTCTGGTTCAGTTTTGATTAATTATTTTCCTCATTATGGGTTGTATTTTCCTGGGTTTCTTTTCATGCCGGGTTATTTTTTTTTTAATTTTTATTAATTTTTTTAAAAGCATTAAAAAATTATTTATTTTTGGCTGCTTTGGGTCTTCATTGCTGCGCACAGGCTTCCTCTAGTTGCGGCGAGCTGGGGCTACTCTTCGTTGTGATGCGGGGGCTTCTCATTGCGGTGGCTTCTTGCAGAGCACGGGCTCTAGGCATGAGGGCTTCAGTAGTTGTGGTGCACGGGTTTAGTTGCTCCGCGACCTGTGTTATCTTCCCGGACCAGGGCACAAACCAGTGTCCCCTGCATTGGCAGGCGGGTTCTTAACCACTGCGCAACCAGGGAAGTCCCCATGCCTGGTTATTTTTGATGGATGCTAGATATCGTAAATTTTTTCTTGTTCAGTATTCAATATTTTTGTTGTTCTATAAATATTTTTGAGCTTTCTCTGAGACATGGTTGATTTACTTGGAAGATTTAACCTTGCTTTTAAGATTAGTTAGATGGGACCAGAGCCCAGGGCTAATTATTCCTCGCTCTTGAGGCAAAATCCCTCTGAATTCTCCACCCAATACCCTGTGACTTTTGAGGTTCTCCAGTCTGGCTGGTGGGAACAGGCAGTGGCCCTCTGTGTGCTGGGCACTGTCCCTCTCATCCTTTCCTCTGTGTCCCTGGCCCTGGGACAGAACTGCATGTGCTGGTTGTATTCTGCAGTGATCCCAGGGGGACCCCTGCCGATCTCTGGGGTTGTCTCTCGGCATCCTGTCGTTCAGTCTCTTGCTGCCTTGGTCTCCCTGCACTTCAGCTCTGTCTCCTCAGGTCAGGGGACCCACCAGGTCCGCTTGGGTTCCCTTCCCTGCCCTGCACCCTGGGGCATTCTAGTTAGCGCTCCCCGCCTTGTGTATTTATGGCTCTCAGGACGACTTTCCCTCTGTTGCCTGCTGTTCAGTGTCTTGAAAACCATGATCTCAAATGTTTTGTCTGGCTATTTGGTGGTTTCGGGTAGGACCCTAAATCTAGTTCCTGTTATTCCATCTTGGCTGGAAGCAGAAGGGTTGATTTGTGTTTTTCTCCCTCGGAGGACCTTTCCCATTTTAAATGGCATAGAGAATTCCACGGCACGGATAAACCTTCCCCTGAATATGCTCATGGCCTGACTTGAGAGTCTGGCTTGACCAGAGGGTGGCTGGCGAAGGGCCTGGTGCCGGGAGGGGCAGGGGCACCTCCCTTCTCATCCTGGCCGGTCCCGCCTGGGGGCAGCGAGGCCTCCGAGAACATTTGTGTGGGCCGGAGGCTTGTGTTTCACTGCTAGCACCACACACAATCTCGGCAGCCTGTCCAAGGGCTGTGTGCACAGTTGAGCGTGGGAGCTGCGTTGGGGCAGAAAAACCCCAGAGCGCTCCGGCTAGCCAACAGAGGCTCTCGTTCATGATGTTGTCATGGGGAGAAAGTGGGGAACGGAAGTGGGGAGGGCCTGGTGTGGACCACGCAGGCTGGGAGGCCTGGCCCTCCCCCGCCCGGGCCTCTTGGGCCTGGCCGCGGCACCTGGGCTGGGCTTCCTCCTCTCCTGTGATGGAGTGCTGATTCCTAGGCACAGAGTTTCGGCCTGGGCCCCTGGCCTGACCGCGCACTCAGGAGATGGGACACTGGGGCCAGGCCCAGGGCGCAGGCCCAGGGCGCAGTCCCAGGGCCCCCTTGAACATCGGAACTCGGCCGCGGCGGTGATAGAAAATGTCTGCTGGGCCTCAGCCTCGGGCAGGGCGGCCGGAGGAGGCTGTAAATCAGGCAGCCGGCCGTCAGCTGCCTCCGCCTTCCTTGGCCTGTGGAGAGGGCCGCGGGCAGGCCCTGGGGAGCCCATCGTCTGAAGGCTGGGCTAGGCCGGCTGTGGCCACGCTGCGGGGCCGGAAGCCCAGAGGGAGGGGTAGAGTGAGGCTGCGGGCCCTGGTCCTGCCACTCTGGTCCTCTCATTGTGCAGAAGGGAAAGCCGAGGCCGGCCATTGGCAGTGGCCTGTCCAGAGACAGCCTGACCCAGGGCTGGGTACCGCTGGCCTTCCCCCTCCTGTGGAGCAAAGGGAAAGAAAGGGACACAGTGACTGGGGGCTGGGCTCTTTCAGGGCCTGATCTCGCATGAATCGCCCCATCCCCCACCCCGTGGCAGGTTTCCTTCTTTGCTCATCAACGTGCCATCGCTATGTGCAGCCACGCGGCCAGAGGGTGCGGGCGGAACTGGGCATTCCCGCATCTGCACCTTCGGGTGAGTGGCCCACCGGATGGCACCTTGCGCGAGTGAGGGGCCTCAGTCCTGGGGGCTGCCTCTGGTGATCGCAGAGGCCCTCCGGCGGCCTTCCTTCCTGGGCCCTGTCGGTTCAGCCCCTGAAGGGCAGGGTGATTCATGCTTGCTGTGTGCTTTTGGGCAAGGCCCTTGCCTCTCTGGTCCTCAGTTGTGCATCTGTCAAGCGAAGGGGATATGACCATCTCAGGGCCTACACCAGCTCTCAAACTCTTGGAAGCTCCCTTTGCCCTGGCGTGTGAGCTGTCCTTGGGATGTCCGGCTGGGGAGTAGCCCTGGAGTGGGCTCGGAGGAGGGCCTGAGGCCTCCCAGAGGACATCATTGTGCCTTTGAGGCAGTGCCTGAAAGTCTGGACCTCCAGGGATCAGAAGGGCCGAGGCTTCCCCAGGGTGACCTCTGGAGGCTGTGTTGGGAGATTTGGGGGAATTTTTCCCCTTTGGCACTTGTGTGTGTGTCAGAGGGCTGTCTTCAGGTTATTCTGTGCAGGTGACCGCACTTGAATTGTCACCTGTGGTCCTTGGTGACTTGTCCCCGTGAGCCCCTAACAGCCCCCGCTGCCTCCCCGCTAGCTGGGCCAGCCCCCCACCCCGCAATGCCTCAGTCAGCTCTTAGACCACTGCGGAGTCAATCTTTCCTTCTCGGCGCTTTCTCAGACCTCACCTCCGTCTCTTTCTGCTCTGTTCTCATGCCCTGAAGTTGTGTGTTTGCCTCTTTGCAAAAGCCAACCAAAACAAACTGCCACAATGTTTCCAGGTCCTTCTGGAAACCTGCCAACTCGTTCCTCTTCATTAGACACACTTTCCTCCTCTAAACCCTGTCCTGGGAAGTTCTGACCCCGAATGCCCTGTTGTGCAATCCTGAGGGGCTGGTCCAGCGCAGGGAGAGTGGGGCCGGAGGGGGCGGGGCTGTCTAGACTGGGCCGCACCTTGGCTTTGCTGCAGCCAGTACTGTTGCCAGACATTTCTTCCCATCGATTGCTGGTCTGGATCTTGGTACAGTTTCACAGCTGTTCAAAATAAAGGAGTTGGGTGACAGGAGAAAGGCAGATCCCCAAGGAGGAAGCAGTACTCATGTAGCCATCTTCGGGCTGGAGTCTGCATGAGGTGGGAGAGTCTGGGCACTGATCGGGAGGGAGGATGTCCAGGCTGGGGCTGTAGCGTTGGGCTTGTGGGGCTCTGGAGCCAGGGAGTGGGCATCGGGACCAGCATGTCCTCATCACGAAGCCCTTGTCCCTGGCCACGGTGCCCCATGTGGCCCCAGCTTGGGATGGCTGCCCCCTCCCTACCGGCTCTAGCCAGGGCCAGTCTGAAACCCAACGGTGAGGGCTGCAGCGGGGTAGAGAGGCTGGAGGGTACGGACGCCCCCTCCCCTTCCCCTCAGCCCCCTCCCTTTTTCTTCTCCTTCTCCACCCATCTGTCTGTCCGTCCATCCATCCGGTGAACACTATTGAGCGCCACTGGGAGCCAGCATTGTGCCCAGCTTTGGGGACGTTGACTTAGACCTGGTTCTTTCCCCCCGGTGGTGAGGCTGGGGTTGGGGAGGACCCTCAGGATGTCAGGGGGCAGAGGCTGTGCTGGAGGGGGCTTCCCATGAGATGAGCTGTCAAGGGCCTGTGGCTGGTCCAGACTCAGCACCGAGCCCAGGCCTCCCGGCTCCATCATTGCCCTGTCCCTCCCTCAGGGGAGCAGAGCCCAGACCCTCTTGGGCCGTGGGTTCCCCATCTGGAGAGTGAAGGTGGGGGTCAGAGGCACTGAGGGCCCTGGCTCTGACGTGAGGTCCTAAGCTGATGCCGCGGGGCCGGAGGGATCTGAGGAGGAAAGGCTTCCTGAGCTGGGGGCTGGGAAGGGCTTGGGGGCCACGGTTGGAGTTTGGATGGAGAGAAGGGCAGGGCGTTCCAGATCGCAGAGTGCTGGGACAGAGCCCTGGAAGGTTCTGGAGCTTGGCATGGGAGGTCCGGGGTCTGGCCCTGACGCCTTCTCTGGTCTCATGACTCACTGCACCCAGATGCTAACCTATTGCTCCAACTGGACCGGCCTTGGGATCTGTGGATATACCCGCACCGCTGGCCCAGCTGGCCATGCCCTCCCTGGCGCCTCACCCGCCCGCCCCCGCCAGGACAGACTCCTATCTGACTGTCACACTTTTGGTTGACTAACTGGGTCTCAGATCTCTGTGTCCCCTTCACCTGGCCAGAGCATTGGCTGTCATCAACCTCGGCTGAGGGAAGGAAGGAAGGAGTCGGGGGAGGGGAGAGGAGGTGATCACTTTGTAACATATAGAAACATTGAATCACTGTGTTGTACACCTGAAACTCACATAGTGCTGTAGGTCAATTATACTTAAATAAATTAACTTTTAAGTAATAAATAAATAAAGTAGACATTACATCCTGGGGACTACTGCTTACCATGACAGGCTGTAGTTAACTACAGTGTATTCTACATCTGAAAGATGCTGAGAGAGTATATCTCAAAAAGAAAAAAAATATGTAACTATGTGATGTTTGCTACCTAGACTTCTCGTGGTGATCATTTCACAGTACATACACATATCAAAATCAAATCATTATGTTGTATACCTTAAGCTAACACAGTGTTATATGTCAGTTATAATATGTCTCCATGAAATGAGAGTGGGGAGGGAGGGAGGGAAGGAAGGAGACATTTGTTGGGTTGAGAGGGTTTGAAGGCCTGGGACCCACTGGGCCGGGGCTGCTGTTAGAAAAAGGCTGAGGGGAAGAAAAGGAACCTTCTCGTTGAGGATCCAGGTTACGAAGGTCGAGTATGGCTTGTCCTGAGCCGGAGTGAGGAGGGGTGCTCAGGGGCGCAAGGCTGGGCATCCAGGGGGCACTCGGGGGTCCCGCTGCTGTCTGGCCCCTGGGGGGGGATGGGGGTGGGGGAGAGAGCCCTCCAGGGAAGAGCCAGGAGGGGCCGGCTCAGAGCGAGGGGACCGCCTTCTGATTACAGCCTCTGGACAGAATGACGAGGGGCCACGCTGTGTCACCGGCATGTGCCATCTTGTCCCTGGAGGAGACTCTGCGGACTTTGGGGCCTGCCTTTGCTCAAGGATCGGAGGCTGGATTTGGCGTGTCAGTCACGTGTCTGTGGGGTATGGCTGCGAGTGGCAAGTTGGGGCCAAACCCCAGAATCATTTTAAAAGGTTTGGGGGCAGGTTCTCTTCTCAGAGGGTTTTGTCAGCAAGGGGGCCTTTTATGTTTTCCCCAGCCAGCCAGGGCTTTGCAAAGCCCGTCTCCTCTGTCCGTGGAGATAATCACAGAGACCTGGGAGGGCATCTTATTCTGAAAACTTTCCTGTCAGGTCCCAAGAAAAGCCACACTGGTGATACAGACCCTGAGTGTCCCCCAGACCTTTCCTGCTGGGTGGAAGTCTCCTGGGGCCTCTTGTGTTGTCACCTGATGTGTCCACCATCCTCAGAGCTTCAAGGAGGACAGCCTCTGTGTTCTGATGGCACCTGGCACAGAAAGACGTGCAGATGAGGTGCCAGAGCCGGTGTGTGGCTTGCGGTGCCCGGACTTTGGTGTCAGTCAGGTAGGACAGAGCCTCGGGCCGAGGTATGCGGTGGCCGCCCTCCACCATGGCCACCTTCCACGGAGCCACCTAAGGACATGCTAGGAAGGGCTGTCACAGGCTCGGGAGATGCCTGGAGGAGACCCAGGCTGCTCCTCCCAAGTTGTCAAAAGCAGGTTTCTTACCTCCAGAACCCAAGACTGTTAGGTGTGCCCCAGGAATTGGCTGATAACCCAGACATATTACATGTGTTAATGAGAATGTTTAATTTTTTTTTTTTTTTTTTAAGAACTGACGCTTTTAGGTTAGCTTTTTCATGACGTCACCCTCATTTACTTGTACCTCCACCCAGATTGGGAGTGAGGGGTGGGTCCCAGCCGGGTATCAGGTGGGCACGAAGCTTCAGGCCTTCCTGGGGAGAGCCCGGCCAGTCTGTTGTGCCCTGGGAGGGGGCAGGGAGAGGCCAGGACAGCTCCCTGGAGTTTGCTTTCTGCGGCTCCCCTTGTGCACAGACTCTGCAGACAGAAAGGGCCATGGCCCTTTTGGAGAAAGTCTGGGAGAAGCCACTTAGTCTGGGGCTTTCCGGGATCTTAAAAGCACGAGGTGCTATTTTGAAAGCTCTATGAAGTCCTCCGCTAAAGAAACTTGTTTTATGCTGACCCAGCATTTCGAAAACTCACCGCATGTGGAGCTGTTGTTCCCCTGAAAGTTCTTAGGTGTGTCTCCGATCAGAGGCTTCTGAGTTAGCCCTGGTCTGTCTGCCTTTGTGTCTCTTGAGGCAATGACGCGCTGTCACGTTGATTCATTGCTTCTTGCTGCAGACGCCCAGCGGAAGAGCTGACGGTCCTCCATCTAGTGTGTGGTGAGCGCTGCCTTGCTTCCAGCACTGAGGCCCCTGCCATCCACAAGGCCTGGGCTAGTGTCCACCCTGCCAGGGGTCTTTCCTTGAACCTTCTTCTGCCCTTGGGACAGAGGGTTCATCTCTGCCAGTCCCACCCTTTTCCCAGACATCCCAGCCTGGGACCACCGGGCCTTTCCCAGGTGCCCTTGGGGTCCAAGGCCCCATTCACACCCTGAACCCAGTCCTGGATGCTATGGAGTAGGTGACCTTTTGCCTATACCCCTGGGGACAGAGTCCCCTTCACTGCACGGCCCACTGCTGGCTTTTAGCCTTTGAGTGAGGCCTGTCCCAATGGCCGGGTTGAGGTTTTGGGAGTATTTTTATGGTACTTTAGAAAGCTTCAGAATTTGCAGGTTTCGAATCTTGTGGTAGGGCTTGGGGTCCTCTTGGAGATAAAAGTGGAGTTTCCTTCAGTGTGACAAGAACGCTGTGACTACCCTATGCTTACAACACCCCTGGTTCCTACCTGTCAAGACTCCTTGTGCTTGGAGACCCAGTGTCAATGCTGCCTCTCCCAGGAAGCCTTCCCTGACAGCCCAGGCTGCTGGCTCCTGCAGTGCCCACTCACTTCTGTGTCTTCCTTTTGCAGGGAATCTGTGAGGCCAGAACATTGAGGACCCCGGGGGGTGGGGGGTGGGGAACCGGCCTGAGTAGCCGCCCGCCCATCGGGGCGGGGAGGGGGTGTGCCTGACCCTTCCCCTCACCTGTGCTGTCAGTGAGCACTCGAGCCGTCCTGCCTCTGTCAGGGCCATCAGGGCTTGTCTGGGGGACACACAGGGGGTTCTGCATGATGAGATGGGTCCGGCTGGCCCAGCGAAGCTCCGGCTGCCTGAGGGGCAGCGTGGAGGTGAGTCGGAGTTCACGACGTGTGTCGGATACCACGGTCTCCTTTGTTTTTGAAATTCGCTGCTTGATTTCCTTCTGGCGTGTTCCAGTGCAGGGCATGAGATAGGAGATGTCGGTGCAGAGGGAGAATTGGGAGTTGAAAAAGCAGCAGGAAAAAGCTTCCTGGAATCCAGACAGCATTTCTGTCACAGTGATAACTAACGCCTGTTTTCCAAACAAGAGTCCCTCTGTGGACGAGGCCTCCGGCGTGTCTGGGTCCCCCGCTGAGCGCCTCGCGAGTGGCCGGTGGGGGTTTCCTTACATCCCATGTGGAGGGTTCAGAGGTTCACGCTGGCGAGGCCGGGCTGGGGTGAGTTATTCCTTCTGCTCCTCGGCACGTCTGCAGCCTGCCGACCCTTCCTGACCCCGTAGCCTTCAGTCCCGCTGTGGCGCCTCAGTCTGGACCTATCAGCCTCGCCGGGAAACGCAGCGGGAGGCACGGCCCTTCCCACCCCCTGGCAGTGTGCGGGCGGCCAGCAGGCCCCGCCAAGCACGTGCCCACCTGACGGGGACCCCCGGGACCTCCTCACTTGTGGAGGAATGTCCCCCAGCCCGTCGAGAGAGGATTCAGGGAGAAGCCCTGGGGTAGGTAGGAGGGCACGGAGGCTGCCCTCAGCGGAGAAGACAAGACGGTGGTCAGGAGGGACCCCGTCTCAGAAATGGGAGTGAGGGTCCCTTCCCCTGTAGCACACTGTGCTGTGTTCACTGTAAGTCTGAGAAAGCCAGGGAGGTGGCGAGGGCCGTGGAGGAGCGTCTCTGTGCTCAGGCTGGTCTGGTGGGATCCTGGCTCTGCTCTTCAAGACTTCGTGCCTCAGTTTCTGCATCTGTAAAGTGGGGATGTTATAGTGCTTCCCCCACTATAGCACCCGGGCAGGGTGATTTTCACGAGTCACTTAGCGTGACACGACAGAGTCGGTGTCTGGAAAATAAACAACCAATGGCCATCATCATCGTATTATTATCGGGAAAGATTCCAGCGATATTCCTGGGGCTGATTCTAGGGGCTCCAATGACGGGAACTCGCTGTGGGAGGCCTGTTCCCAGGTCTGCGGTGTCCCTGGGTGGGAGCTGTGACCGAGAGGCAGGTGCACCCTCCCACGAGAAGGTGGTGGGGGCCGGAGGGAGGCCGGGGCCTTCGGAGGCACACCAAGGTCTCACCCACAGGAACTCGGGCACCTGTCTCCTCACCTGTGTGCAGTGGGGGTACTCATGGGCTTCGGCAAGAGTGAGATGCGGAAATGGCCGCAAGGCCTGATGAACATACAGCTGGCTCTAAGTAAGGGCAGCGCATCTTTCCCTCTGTCCGCAGTGGGCCTGGGGCTCTGTGGGAGCTGACTTGCTTGGAGGGGTGCAGACCAGGGCCCCTGAGCACGTGGCTGTGGCCCGGTGGGCTCAGAGCTTTCCCACGTCAGAGCGGAGTCTGAGGCCAGGACCTTGGGTGCACTGAGCAGGGCGCGGGGCACAGAGGGGCGACAGCCTGCACCCCAGCCCCGTCCGGCACCGGGGGCCGGGCACGTTCGGTGGGATGTTCTTATTCCCGATCGGCCTCCGAGGAGACAGCCCCCCTCTCCCTGTCTGCTGCTGCAGAGAGGGTCACACAATTATGGGTCTCCTCATTTCCAAACCAACTGGGAAATTAAGTCACATCTTCGTCAGAGCGCTGTTAGTAATTTCCAAGGAAGGAGTAATTGAAAAGAAACGTTTTAATACCCTCAGCAAACTGGCATGGGGACACGGGAGCCAGGGGGCTTCTCCCCATCTCCCCACGGTCCCCCACCCCCCGCTGGCCTGTTCTCCAGCAGCCCCAACCTCAGCCCTGGCTCCGTCCAGCAACCTGCCCGACCTTCAAGTTCTTGTCTGTTCCCTGCTTCTTGTTCTCCATCTGGAAAAGGAGGTTGTGCGGGACCGCTCCCCGTGGGCGCCGGGAGGTGACGTCGCTGGAAGCCGGGGCTCCGTCAGGCACGTCCAGAGCCTCCGTGCTCGGTGGGGTGGCTGCGATTCTCCTGTCGACCCCGGCACCCTGGCTGCCTCCGCGCCTCCAGGCTCAGCCCGTGCCCATCGCCTCCCGACCCTCTTGGAACCCAGACCCACCCAGGCTGTTCTCCACTAAAGTCTTTTTACTTTGGTCTGCACCGCGTACTGGCGTGTTGTTTTATTAGAAGTGCGGCACCTCTGGTGATAGAGTAGCAGTAGTGTTCCTAACTCACGCCTTTCTTGGGCATCCGCTGGGGACCAGGCTCTGGGCTTGGTGCTCCTGGGCAGTGGGTGCATTTATCCCCATTTTACAGAGGGAGGCACTGAGGTTCAGAGGAGTGAAGTGGCTGGTGGAGCTGGGCTTCCTGGCGAGGCCCACCGAGCTTGGCCTGTGGAGCCTTCTCCCCACGGGAGGGCAGGGAGCTCTCTCTGGTCCTCTTTGCGCGTGAGAAGATGCACACGTTCAGACTGCCAGAGGGCAGAGGCCACGAAACCCGCTTCTCTGCTGCTGCTCTGTGCAGATCGTGACTTGAGCTGACTTTGGTGTCAGGCTGACCTGGTCACTTAGTGTGGCCTGAGCATCCTGTGTCCCTCTGTGCTTTCCTGTCCTTGCCTGTGGGATGGAGGTCCTTGTTCTTGCCTCATAGGCTCGTCATGAAGATGAAACAACAGTCGGCACTTGGATTGAAGGGTTGGGTGGATGGATCTGTTGATGGAGGAATGAAGGGAAGTCAGGAGAAGCTCCTGGGCCTTTAGACTTGCACTCAGCACTGCAGCTTCCTTGGTAAAGTGGGCGAAAGCCACCGCGCCCCCTACTCATCAGCAAGCATGCAGCCAATGCTGGGCAGTCGGCACTGCCCGAGTCCAGGGGGCTCTTTCTTCTGCAGAGTGGAAGTTTCCAGGGCTCCCTGGGACTGTCCCTGGGGACACCCGCAGAACCTCAGGGCCCTGTGCATTTAGGCCCTTGACTGGGAATTCATCTCTGCAGGAAGCCCCCTCCGGGTCCTAGAGAGCCTCTCAGCTAGGCTGGGGGGCCATCTGCACCTGTCCCCCTGCTGCCGAGGCACGTGCACCCGTGGGGCTGGAACTCCAGAGCTTGCCTTCTAGCAGCGATTTCCCCGAGTTACAGAAGGCAAGCTCAGAGGCTTGCCCCTTGGGGTGCTCCCGTGTGTGTGCACCAAGCGTGTGCCCCGTGTGCTTCTGTGTGAGGGCATGTCCGTTTCATCTGCATGTTGTGTGTGGCCGTGGGTATTTATAAATGTGCGAGTGTGTCTGTTATCATGTGTTTTTGTAAGTGCATCCATTGTGGGTGAGTGCGTTTCTGATCGTGCGTGGATTTGGAGTTTGTAGAAGTTTGAGTGCCCACAGCTGTGTGTGTGTGTGCGTGTGTGTGCGTGTGTGCGCGCACGCGCAGACATAAATGCACAGACGTTAGACGTCATCCCACGCAGAGGGAGGGAGTGGCCCGGAGCAGTCTGAATTGAAGCCAGCTTGGCCAGGGTGCTGGGTGGTGGTGGGTCTTGGAGAGCTGGCAGGATGGGGCGCGCAGGACTTGGCCTCTGACATCGGATCCGAGGCCTGAGGTGGGGTGGGGTTGACTGAGCCGAGTACTGTGGGGTCTGTGAGTCGCTGGGGCCGGTAAGCCTTGCCTGCGCAGGAGCCCTCCTACCCTGGGCCGAGAGGCTCTACCGCCCACTCCCAGCCCCGAGTCGTCTGCAGGCCTTTCCAACTCAAGCAGGCTCGGCTCCCAGGCCGAGGCCCCTGGTGGACCCCAGCAGCGCTCGTTCTGTTTCCCAGTCGGGGCCAAGTTCACACGGACTGCGATGGGTGGTGCTCCCAGGAACTGTGCGACTTTGCAGCCCCACGCGAAGCTTGCCGACCCTCAGCTTCCTTCTCCCAGCCCCGCTCCCCTCTGTAGACACTCACACCCTCTGTGCTGCTGGTCACTGGCTTCCCCGGCCTCCTCCCCTCCTGGCCTTGGCCTGGTCAGCTCCTCCTGCTGGCACGCCTCCCCGCCCCGTCGGCTCCCATCCTGGACATCGCTCTGTCGGGTACTGCTGCTGGGCCGCCGGTCCGTCTCCCCAGCTGGATGAGGGGTGTGCTGAGGGTGGGAGCAGCCCTGTCTTGGTCCTGCCTTGGGTGCCTGGTGCAGATGTAAAGGCACTCGGGGGCGTTGGTGAGTGACCAGGCGACCCGGGACAGTGCCCTGCATTTGGGATGTTAGTGCTGGGGGGCGGCTAGGTGCTGCCTGACGGGCAGGTGGTTTGAGGCAGGGACGATGCAGGGCGGGACCTGGGTGCAAAGTCCTGTGGTCTTGGGACCCTCAGTTTCCTCATCTTGCAAGTGGGCCTGGGAGCCCTCCGAGTGTCGTGTGGATCTGGAAAGGTTGCCAGTGGGAAACGCCCAGCCGTGTGCTGGGTGCCTGTGTGTGGCTCTGATTATAGTAGTATAATTGGGGCGCGGCCATCAGCGCTGGCCCCATCTGCCTGACAGATGGAAAGAGACCTCCTCTGTAGGCCCACCACACCCATCCACCTCCCACCTGCTGAGTCTGAGTTAATGTTTGGAGCCCAGGCATTGGTGCTGACATGTATCTCGGCCCTGCTCGCCCAGGCCCAGAGCCTACCAGGAGCCCTCGTCTGGCCCGGCCACCTGGGTTCCCTGGCGGCGAATCAGAGCGTGTCTGTGGAGAGCACAGCCCGAGCGAGCCCAAGGGCAGCCGTGCAATCCCAGCGCGGGTGCTGCTTTTGGGTGCTGCCTGAGGCCCGGCTCCCCCACCGGGACTCAGCCTCTCCACGTGTGCTCTGCACGAAGGGTGGGCTGGTGCACAGGGTGGCAGCCAGCGGCCCCGGGGCCAGTGCTCAGGCAGGGGGACCGATCCTGCACTGCCCTTCCCCCTATCCGTCTGCCGGTCAGGGAATGTTTGGGTGCTTCCTGGGTTCGGCACCCTGCTGGACTCAGGAGAGAGGCCATGCAGCGGGACACACGAGAGTCGGGGCCCTCTCTGGCTTTGCCCCTCGCCTGCTCCGACCTCGGGCAAGTGGCTCCATGTATCTGAGCCTGGCCCTCCACATTTGTAAGATGACCAGGTGAAGCTGGCTGGTTTCCGACTCAGAGTGCTTGGGTAAATCAAGGGCCATGCCCTTTCTTGAAGACATTTGCAGCCTCCTAAGGAGACAGGACATGTGCCACTGGGGGCCGCACGCTCTGAAAGCTGTTTCAGCGAGTGGCTCAGACACTGCGCCGGCTGGGGGGCCGTGAGTCTTTTTTTGGTTTTGTTTTGTTTTTGTTTTTGTTTCTTGCGGTACGCGGGCCTCTCACTGTTGTGGCCTCTCCCGTCGCGGAGCACAGGCTCCGGACGCGCAGGCTCAGCGGCCACGGCTCACGGGCCCAGCCGCTCCGCGGCATGTGGGATCCTCCCGGACCGGGGCACGAACCCGCGTCCCCTGCATCGGCAGGCGGACTCTCAACCACTGCGCCGCCAGGGAAGCCCGGCCGTGAGTCTTTAGGCAGGTGCCCGGGGCTGCCTTGGGGGTCCTTCTGCCCGTCCCAGCGGTGAGCGGCCCGGTGCAGCCTTTCTGTGCTTTCAGCTGCTTGGCCAAGCACGGAGTCTCTTTCGTTCCAGAGGGCTGAGCTTGCCAGGCCTCCCCAAAGTTAGGAGGAGAGAGGAAGCTGGGCTCAGAGCGGGCGGTGTGGCCCCGTCCCCTACCTCCTCGTCCCCTCTGCATCACTCGTGGACTGTACACTCCGGGGCTTGCACTCTTACACAGCTGTCTCTGGCTGGGTCTCTCTGCTGCCGGCCCCCCTTGCTTCCTGAGTGACCCGCGTCACTCCCTTCCTTAGAAGCCGCGTTGCCCACTTGCACAGATGAGGGTTTGTTGCCTGTGCCAGGGCAGTTTGACTGGGGGGCTGTTGGACGCCCTGCAGGAGAAGGACCCCCACCAAGGACTGCTGGGAAAAGTGCTGTGATTGATTAGCAATGTCTGCCTTGGGCCAGGAGCGGGGTTGGCGCTGCCGGTCTCGTTCACACCTTAGTCCGGGATAATGTTCAAACTCTTGGTAACACCCAAGGCTTCCCTCCTCCACTCCTTTCCCAGCTCCCAGAGACTGAGGTTCTTTTCTGCAGTTAATTACTGGTTTCCTTGTTTTTTGCTTCCACTAAGCAAAGCCTTTGGAGGGTACAGACCACATTCATTTGGTATCCACGGGGGCTGGTGTGACACCCAGCAGCCAGGGGGCACTCAGTAAATGGCACGGGCATGTTTTAGTAGAAACGACTCATTCTCAGTCCCCAGGAACACCCGCAGTGGCCAGTTCCAGGCTGAGTGGCTGGAAGGGGCTGCACTGATGCCCCGAGGCCTGGCCGTGGGCTCAGAGGCTCCCAGCTCCGGGGCACCTGTCACCTGGCTCGTGGTGGGGAGAGGAGAGTAATGTCTCTGCTGTGGATAAATGGTCTGGAATATATTTTTAATAATTATAAACGAACAACCCAGGCTCAAAGTGGAAAGTTGTTTAGGAAAGTATACATGAAGAAGAAAAAAAGCCCCAACAGTGCCTTTATTCAGCAGTGACGCGTGGTGACAGATCTGTTTCCTTCCAGAACCTGCCCCCCAACCCCCTGCAGTAGGTGACATCAGTGAAAGCATCCTGCTTCGTGTGCAACTTTGCAGCCCAGGTTTTTTCACTCAGTATTTTAACATAAGCCCTTCTCACGGCATTAGATAAGCCTGTAAATATGATTTTCAGTGACTAATATTCCATAGTTTGGACGTGCTGGGATTACTTAACCAGCCCCTTATTTGGGGCCATTTGGAATTGTCTTCACTGTTTTGGCCTTCTGCATTTTCCTGTGGCAAGCAACTTTGTAGGAATAGCTGTTGAGGTCTCTCTGTGGGGAGATTAACTCGAAGGGGAACAGGTGGGTCAGAGTGCAGATGCTATGAAGGCCTGAGTGAGATTTTTAGGGTACTTTGGAGGAAAGGGCGAGCGAGAGAAGGTCCTAGAGTGTATTCCTATAGAGTTGGTTCCAGGATTAGTGTAGCGGGGTGCCCCAAGGCGGGGCACTGTTCTGAGACTCTGCTTTTCTGGAAAGGGAAGGGAAGGCCTGTAGCTCGAGTGGGGAAGAGTCCCGGTGACCCTGGCGTTGTGTGGCATCCTGTTGCCTGGGATCATGGCTCGGGCAGGGTGCCGCCTGTCGGGTGAGAAAGTAGGTGTGTCTCATCCGGGCTGCTAAGCTCCATGTGCTGCCTGATGCCCCGCTGGCCCCCCTGCTTCTCCACCTCCCTCTGCACTCACCCGGGGGGTGCGCTCCGGGCCAGGCACTGGAGAGAGATGTTGATCACCATTCATCCCTTGTGCATACCCTCTGGGAGCCTCTCCTGTCCAGGGCCTGCTCCCCGTCGGCAGGGGGTGGGATGAGTGGCCGCGTCCGCAGAACTGCAGGTGCCATGAACACTGGGATGCTGGTGGCGCAACCTAGGGGCTCAGAGCTGCGCATCCACCTTTGTGGTGGAGAAGCTGAGTTTGGACTGGCTGTGGGAGGCTGGGCTCCTGACCAGAGGGGCCTCACCCTGCTCCCTGGTCCCCAGCAGCCACCACCCTTCCCTGAGGAGCATCCGGATTCCGAGTTGAGGAGGGAGCTCCCTAACACAAGCTGACGACTTAGCAAAGCGCCCCAGCCTCCACTGAAGCTGGGGGTGGGGCTGAGGGCGCCGCTGCTGTCTGCCCAGCTCCTGGCCCGGAGACGCCCTGTACCAGCAGCCCCTCAAGACATGTCTGAAAGATGAGTGACAGATGCATTGGTGAAAAATCGGGCAGCTGTTGGGTGCATTTGAGGTAAAAACCATACGTCTTTTTTTTGGTAACTGCCTTGTTGAGATATACTTCATCTACCATTCACCCTTTCAAAGCACATAATTCCATAGTTTTTAGCTGTGCACCTGAAACTAACACAACACTGTAAATCAACTATACTTCAATAAAAAAAATTTAAAAGAAAAAATAAAAATGAATAAAAAATTAAAAAAATAGTTCTTAGGTTATTCATAGAGTGGTACAACCATCACCACTATTTATCTTTATGACATTTTCCTCACCCCAAAAAGAAACCCCACACCCAGTGAGTAGTCAGCCCCCCATCCCCTGGCAACCATTAATCTACTTTCGATGATGACACCCTTTGGTGTGTATCTAGGTGCAGGAATTCCTAGATAAGAGGTCAAATACTGATAACCCTTAGGTTAGGCCTTTACTGTGTTTTAAAACTCGGGAAACCTGAACTAAAAATCCTATCCCTCACTCTGTTGAGAGTCTGGTACCCTGGGCCCTCACCCTCCCATGGGAAGAGTCAGCCAGAGGGGAGCAACGGCGGTCTGCCCTCCACAGTGGGCCTCCTTTTAGCCACAAGCCTCACCACTCTCTGTTGCTTCTTATTTGCCTCTCTGCATGACCCGGTAGGCATGGCAAGCGGGGGATCCTTGCTCTAGGCCCAGGTCCTTGCCAGGCTTAAAATCTCTTTTCCCAAGGGTGGGTCTGTGCAGAAGTTGAAGGAACCACCCTCCATTGCCGTCTCTATGCCTGGGCACGCAGCCCCTCGCCGGGACCGGCGGGCACGGGCGCGGGGCTCTGAGGAGGGACCTTGCTGTCCAGCCCACCTCCCCTTCCATGACGGGCATTCCACGCACTGAAGCAAGCCGCATGTAGACAGGCGCCTACTCAGCATCTCAGCTGTTTAACCTGCTGTGATGGAAGCTGCGGCAATTACGTTTTGAGATGCACGCTGCTTCAGCAGACTCGAGACAGCTACAGCTATTGCTAATTAATTTTCTTCCGAAATGACAGCATTTAATAATTTTGCTCCATGACGCTCACGTTATGGGTACAGTTTACCTCTCTGGGTGCCGTCCGGTGGTTTCTACCCAGAGGTGGCTGGGGGCGTTCTCATGTGCCCGCACGGTGGCTCCAGACGTGAGCAGCCGGTCGTGCCCCACAGGTGGGCAGTTCCTGGTCCTCGGGGCATGGGGGCACCTTGCTCCCCTCACCCCTCAGCACAGAGACCAGGGCCTCTGCCGGCCCCTGATCCTCTGAGGCAGGAGGGCAAAGTGACGGAGTGCCTGGGATCTGGAACGTCCCGTACGTAGACTTGGGTTTTAACTGTGGACTTGGGCAAGTGGCCCTCAGCTGCTTCACCTGTAAACGGGAATAATGGTGCTTCTCCTCGAGGTGACCAGGAGGCTGCACAGACCCCGTGTGAGCCACTGGCCCAGAGCGTGGGCCTTGTGGGCATGGGCTCTGGCTCTGGCTGAGACAGGGACACTGCCGACTGTGGAACAGCCGCCTGGAGCTCTTCCCATGGGCGCCTGACACTCCTTTTCCCCTGGGAGGGACCGGCTGAGGTCAGGTGGGACAGGTGTTGAGAAGGTAGGACAGGTGTGTGCATGTGAAGGAGGTAGTCAGTGTTTGTGGAACCCAGGGCTCTGGTCTGGGACCATCTCTGGCAGTGGGTCATGGAGACGCTGGTGAAAGCTGGGGTCCGCCTCCCAGCAAACACTCCGGGGCCATCTGCACACCTTGTATTCTAGTTGTGGGGCTCCCCCATCTGCCTCACCAGGCACCCGCTGTGCTGCTGTGTTGCCTGTGCTCTGTGACTCGTCCTGGAGGGCCTGGGGCTGTGTCCTGGGGGCCCCGCTGACAGAGGCTGGGTGGTGGGAGGGCTGGGGGATGTGGGAATGGACACCCAGGCACCCCCAGGGCAGGTCAGAGTGGGTGTAGGCCTCCTGACTCTTGCATTTCCTTGACCCCCACCCCCATCCCAGTCCTGAGCCCTGGATGTGCTGTGAGGGAGGCGCCCCTGCTGGGAGGGGGAGGGGAGTTCTGGGCCGACCCTGCTGTGCAGCACCAGGGAAGTGTCTTCCCCTCTCTGGGCTTGAGATCCCCACCTGGAAGATGAGGGTTTGGTGAGAGGCTCCCCTTCAGCTGGAAAGTACTAGGTGGAGGGCTGGGAGTGTGGTATCGAAGATAGCGGAGTCATGGCGGGGGGTGGGGGAGAGGGAGGGGGGCAGAGGCAGATGAAGGAGCTGTAAGCGGAAGTACGTTCTAGAATGGAGAGACCCGGGTGTTCCCTCCTTCAGAAAACTCGAAGGAGGCCTCTTCGTGTAATACGTTCTAGAATGGAGAGACCCGGGCATTCCCTCCTTCAGAAAAGGCCTTTTCCGTGAGCCCACCCAGCCGAGGGGTCGTGCAAGGGTTCAGAAAGGACCGAGATGCAGTCCTGGCCCCTGGGGGCTGCTCTGGGAAGGTTGGTCCCAGGTGGGTCCTGGAGGCCTGGCCGCTGCCCGCCGGCTGCCCCCGGGAAGGCTGCTCACTCGCCCCAGCGTGCGGGTGGCTGGAGTGGGTGGGTCTTTTTTTCCCTGTGCTCCCAGCAGACCCCTGGGCCTGCCCCCTGCCCTAGACCTGTGTGCATGGGGTGGGGGTGGGGTCAGATTGGGATGGGGAGCTGCAGCCCAGTGAGTCTTGGGTGGCAGCTGGGTCCTGTGGACGGAGAGTGAGACGCAGGGGGCCTGGCCAAGACCCCAGACTCACCGCTGGGCTCTGATCCCCCGATCCAGCCACCTGCGCGTCAGCAGGAAATGGCCGGCTTGGGGTCGTGGAGGCTGGGGTGGGCGCGTGGTGGGCAGTCATCTTGGTAGCCCTTCTCCCAGAAGGGGCAGAAGGGTTACTGGGGGCGGGAGGTAAGGGTGCTCTGGGGCAGCCCTTGTGCGGCGAGCAGGGGGCCTCGGAGGCCTCACCGGGAGCCCTGAGCAAGGAGCGTCCCTTCTGCCCCAGAACCTGGGGCCTCTCCCACCCGGAAACCCCCTCCTGTCTCAGCTGTGAAGCTTCTTTCTTTAGAGGGACCGCACCCGGCCCCCTCCCCAGCAGTTGCAGAAGCAGTGCTGGCTGGGAGGGCCCGGGCGTCCCACGCTGGGGGCGGCTCTGTTGGGTGTGTCTGTGTGTGAATGTGAATGAGTGTGTGACTGCAGGTCCACGTGCAGGTGTGTATAAGTGTGCCAGCATGAACCAGTGTGTAAGTGTGAAAGTGTGTGACTTTGTGAGTGTGTGCTTAAGGATCGTGTGAGTGTATGTGTGTAAGCGTGTGTGAGAGTTGCTGGGGGAGTTTATGAGTCTGTGTGCATGCGTGTGAGTGTGTGCTGGTGGGGCTGGGGGCAGGGGTCCCGTGCCCCCCGCTCTCTTCCCGGGTCCTGGCCCCATCGCGGCTGTGGGGCTGCTGCATCTCCCGGAGTGTGGGTTGGAGATGGGGGCAGGGCCTGCAGGCACCCTGAGCCCCGTGGATCTGCAGGCCCGTGCCCTGCACGGCCTGGTGAGGGGCAGGGCAGGGGAGCACAGTGGTGGCTGGAGATAAAATGCAGGGTCTCAAGCAGACATTTCCTCCAAGTGGACCCGCTGTTTGGGGGACAGGGGTGAGTGCATCTGGGCTTTAGCTTAGGGCACCTGAGCCCAGGGTGGGCGGGGCATAGAGCACAGAGACTCTCGGAGCGGGCAGGCAGGCCCACCTGGATGACTGATGGGTCCCCTCCTGCAGCCTCGCGGCCTCCTGAGCCAGCTGGTCCCCGTCCTCAGAGACGGGGGCTGGCGTGGGCTGTCCTGGCCTCCTCCCTGTCCTGGCCTCCTCTCCATCCTGGCCTCCCCGTCCTGGCCTCCACCCTGTCCTGGCCTCCTCCCCTCCTGGCCTCCCCTCCTGGCCTCCTCCCTGTCCTGGCCTCCCCTCCGTCCCGGCCTCCCTTCTGGCCTCCTCCCCATCCTGGCCTCCCCTTCTGGCCTCCTCCCCCCTCGTGGGGCACTGGTTTCAGCCTCCCAGCTTCCTGGCTGTCGTCTTCTGGCCACGTCCTACCCCTCCTGTGACTCAAACTGCTCCCCTGTTTGTCCTGACTCAGTCCCAGAAGCTCATGCTGCCGCCCACACAGCCAGAGAAAATAATTAAGGGAGCGAAGTGGGTTATCTGCCAGGTTCCCAGGGCAGGTGACGGAGGTGGGGGCTGCGCGGAGCCCTGGTCTCCGTGGCCTGTTTCAGGAGAGTGGAGGCAGGGCAGCAACAATAATAGTCATGGTTGGCGTCTGGCATCTACTGAGGGCTTTCTCTGAGCCAGGGGTACCATGTTATCTAGCTCACTGTATACAGAGACGTTAGCCAGCTCACCAAGGACACACAGCGAACTAGGGGCAGGGCTGGGGTATGACCCTAACCGCTGGGCTGCATCTCCAGACCTGGAACCACCGCCTCTGTTCTCCTGCCCACACCTGGCGGAGCGCAGGTTGGTGCTGTCTGGGGTCAGCGTGTGTTTGTGTGTGTATGTTGTGTCACGGGTGTGTTTGTGTTTAGGCAAGTGGGGAAAGAAAACAACACCCGCATCCTTTCTCAGACCCGTAGACATCACCACATGGGGAAGGAATGTGGATTCGGCAAAACATTTATTTCTCCGTAGTACGTAAATATCTTGGGGTTTCTCAGTTCTCAGAAAGGCATCTATTACTCAGGTCTTACTTAGCATCATGAAAAGGGAAGCCTGGTGTGGACACACACACACGCACACATGCACACACGCACACACCCTTTAGCAGCTGGAAAGCAGACGCTCCTTGGATTTGGATGAGGCAGGCGTGTTGAGACCAAGGTCTAATTGCTGGGCTCCGGCTGGGAGGTTGGCAGCCACCAGCCTTGTGTCGTCTTCCGTTCCTTCTTTCCGTTAAGCAGACGGCCGTCTCTACGGACACGCAGGGCCTGGTGGGCTCTCCCATTGCTGGATGGGAAAGAAGGAAGGTTGGGAGAAGAAGGGAGAAAACAAAGAGAAAAAAAAGAATGAAAGAGAGTAAGGAAGATAAGGGAGAGGGATAAAGAGAGAGACAGGTTGACTGCTCAAAGCAGACGCTGCAGGTCTTTCCAGCGGCGTGGGGGTGGCTGTCACTCACTCCACCTCTCCAGCAGGAAGATGGATTTCCCCGCAGGCGTGTGTCCCGGGATCCAAGGGGGATGACGAACGCGGAGGCCCTGGTGCCCTAGGAATAGATGGAGTTACTGATGGATACAGATAGGAAACCTCAGCTCGGAGAGTGAAGCCTCCTGCCGGGGTCCCCCAGCTGGTAGGTGGCAATGCTGGGCCTGGGAGCCTCATCTGCCTGGCCCTGGCCAAGCTGTCCCCTCCCACTAGGAGGACACTGTTCCCCTGATTCAGATCCCCGTAACCCTCTCCGATGGTCCCTCTCCGGTGAGCCTTCCCCATGCTCTGGGCGGGATGGCCCTGCCCGTCCTTCACCAGGAGTTACCATGACAGTGACACTCGCTGGTGGACCTGCCCTTCAATCCACCCTCACAACTGGATACCTCCTGAAGGGCTCAGAAACTGCAAGGTCAGGGGCTTGGCCCAGTAGAGGTAAAGTGAAGGGGCTTGTGGGGGACCCAAAGGCCATCTAGAATATGCCATTGGTTGCCAAGTGTCAAGGAGCATTGGTATCAGGATGCAAAGCTTCACCGTATAAACGCATGTTAATCCTGTCTCCCCTTTGCTCAAAGCCTTCAGTGGCTCCCAGTTCCTTCCGTGTCAAATCCAGACTCTGGCCCCTGTTCTCCTTCTGTGCAGCCTGGTCCCTGGCTGTCTCCTGCCACCCGCACTTCTCAGCACCTGTCTTACCTTTCCTACCTGTTGTGGGTGTTGCCTTGCCCTGAGTGCTCCGAGGGTAGGCTTCAGGGCTGGCAGGCTCCAGGGACCCTTTTTCTGTCCCCAGGGCCTGGCCCACAGACCCCAAATATGCCGGGAACAGAGCCAGCAGCCAGACCTTGGCTCTCTCTTAGCTCTTCCCCAGGCCCTGGGAGCTGAGCCCAAGGGGCCGGGGGTTGGGCTCCCCTGCAGGCTTGTCTCTGAGCGCCCCTGATGTCTCCCCATGCCCGCCCTGCTCAGACGCTCCTTCCCTTCCCTCGGTTCCAGCAAGTAAACCCGAGCCCGAGGGGGCTTGGAGGGTGCACGGAAGTACTGGAGATGTGGAAACAGAGGCCCGGAGCGGAATGTGAGTTCTCCAGGCGGTCGTGGCAGAGAGGTTCCCAGGGCCCGGTTCCTCTCTCCCAGTGAAGCACGGTATCAGGCTCTGGAGGCTTTTCTGACGTGTTTCTGAGCAATGTTACGTCTCAGGAAGCTGGCGAGGTGACCCCCGCACCCCGCACCCCCCCCACCCCCACCCCCCCCCCCCCCCCCCCCCCCCCGCCCACAGCTGTCAGGCTGTCTGCTGACCGCAGCGAGGCATCCTTGCTGTCCGGGCCTGGACCTGGCTCTGCGCCCTCCTGATGCACCCGAGTCCTGAGTGGCTGCAACGTGTCCCCCACACGTCTCTTTACTCCCCGTTGGCTCTCGGCAGAAGCCTCTTTCTGCCACGTTTCCTCCTCTGGGAAAGGAGCCACTAGCTGTGCCCACACCTGGGGCTGTTGGGAGGATGGGGTGGGAGATTAAAAGTCGAGCACCCAGCAGGAGCCAGGCCCTCCCGGCTTCCAGGGCCTGTGTGGAGGGGCCAGGCGTGCGGGACACCACCTGTGGGCGGTGGGTGTGATGAGTTCCCAGGGAAACAGGGCTGGGACTTTGGAGCCAAACCTGACCACACTGGCACTGGCTCTGCAGCTCTGGGCAGTTTACTGTTGACCTCTCTGAACCTCAGTTTACTCATCTCTAAAATGGGGATCAGAACAGTACCTCCGTCGTGGGCGTCAAGATGCAAACCAGTGACGTGGAAGGGGCTCTTATACGGGAAGGAGCTCAGTAGCTATGAATCCCCCAACTCAGTTTTCCTCTGGATCTCTTAAAGGTGTGGCCATTTTAGCCAAGCCTCTTGGAACCGAAAAACAGGACCCAGATCGGTAGCCTCTTGGCCGTGGGATTTCAGACCCTGGGCGTGGGGTAGATCCTGGGGAATTCAGGAAAGGCGGTACCTGTCAGAAGCAGCAGTCATGCCTGAACCTGGAGGCCTGGGCCGGAGGCATGATGTCACCCGGGCATGGTGCTGGGTCTTTCTGGCAGGTTCTTACCTGTGAAGGAGGCTGACGGCCTCTGCCTTGCTGGTGCCTGGTCGCTATGGATGGGTGGGCGCTTGGCTGCTGGTGGCAAGAAAACAGTTGCATTGTTGGCGGTTCCTCTTTTACCCTTAATGATTCTCTTGTTCTACGAGGAGTGGGCATGCGGCCCCCAAGTCATTATCCCCCTTGGGGTCCCCTCGTCAGGTTTGGGAGATAAGGCATGTCCGGTCCCCTTTGAGGAAGGAAGCTGGGGGTTTTCTATAATATCAGCTCCCGCCGGCTCTTCCCCAAATCTTCTCCACTTGGCTTTTTCTGGATCTCCTGCTCGGTTTCTGGCCCCTTCCACGCCCAGCACTCTGTGGCCATTGTCTCTCCTGGTGGGAAGGTAGGCAGGGGTCCAGAGGGTCCACCTCCACCTCCGAGGGTCTCAGCAACAGGCTCCCCCGACCTGGCCGCACTCCAGCCCTCGTGGGGCCTTGGTCACGGGCAGGGATGGTTCAGTGGCTCTGGCTTGGGTGCTCTGGGCCACAGGAGAAGCAAAGCAGTTGGCACAATTCTGGGCTTTTAAACATTTCCTTTGGGGATGATTGGAGTGGGTCCTTGGCGGGAGGGGAGATGCAGGGGAAGACTGAGGTTTTGAAGACCGTTTTCACAGTATTTCTGATAAATTCATCTTGGGGTTGCCCAAGATTTGGGGCCCGCCTGGAGGTTTCCAGCCCAGTTTCCTGGCCTCTGAAGGAGAGGGGCCTCATTTAGGATGGGAAGCCAGACACCCTGGTGGATGCTGGACCCCGTGGGGGCTGTGAATGGAAAGTGCCGAGACCCCCAGGCTGCGTCTCCTGCCTGGCTTCTCTCTGTCCTAGTGTCTCCTCTGTAAGAGGAAGGTGGTGATGATTCAGAGTGAAGTTGTGGGAAGGGAAGCTTGCTCTGGTGGCCCTTGAAGGGACCTCCTCTCTGCCGGCAGAGGAGCTGGGTGGGCAGACCGTCCTCCTTTGCCCTGCTGCCGTTGGGGCACTGGGAGCAGTAGCCCCCTTTCTGAGGCCTGGGAGGCCACGCCCCCTCAAAACTGGTCACTTTCCGAGATTACTCCTACACCCCTGTCCTTCGTGTTAGAAGCAAGGCTAGATTTGTAACGTCTCCTGGCATTTCCTCTATTTTCATTACTAAATAGCATTTTAACGGAAAAAGCAGTATGACTTTACATTAAGGAACATTGCCAGAACCCAGCATGACCCCAAGTCCCATCATCCTAACACAAGAGATTTTTTCCTGTATATTGTCTCCAGTTTATTCTCCAGTTGGAGTTATGGGATGCATTCAAGTTTGCTGTATTTTCACCTCCCGCACGATCTCAAACATTTCTGTCTTTGTAACAGTGACCTAAAATAGCTGCAATACTCTTCCACTGTGTTGCTAAAGTATAATGTATTAGAAACGATCTCCCTCCTGTTAACACGGAGGTGGCTGCCAGGGCTTTGCAAGTGTGGATGGGGGGACATGTTGCATGTGGTCTGGTCCACGGCAGGCCAGGGGCTTAGCAGATGCTTTCCTGCAGGTGGTGGGCTTTTAGTAGTCAGGCTGGCTGCAGTTCTGCTCCCTGGTACACCCTAAAGCCACACGCCACCCAGCAGGTCTCCTTTGCTTTAAGTGCCTTCTGCTCGTGAGGCGCTGTCTAGATTTTTCGTGGTCATGAAATCACAATCATTTGTAACAGCCCTGGAACATCAGATCCTTGGCTCCGTTTTCCATCAAGAGATTCTAAAGTAAGGAGGAGCTGGGTCACGTGCCCACAGTTTCCGGCAAGAGGCCGACCCGGGCTTTGGATCCGGTGCTTCACAGCACTGCCTGTCCTTTGGTGAGCTTCCCATCCCCGGGGGGTGATCATGCAGAGGCTGGATCATGAAGTGTCTAGAGTACTTCAGATCAGGGTTTCTCTACCTTGGCTGGGTAATTCTCTGTTGTAGGCGGCTGTCCTGATCATTGCAGGATGTTTAGCAGCACCCCTGGCCTCTACCCACTAGCAGCTAGTCACGGTATTGGAAACGATAAAAAATGTCTCTGGTATTGCCAGACCCTGGGGGTCAGATTCACCCCCAGTTTCTCACCTGCTGGAGAGGATTCCTGAGTCGGATGGGAGGTTGGTGACTGGATCTCTGAGGACCTCTGGGACCTTGTGGGGCTCCCCACATGGTGGGATCCCTTGGTGGACTCTGTCCGCATCTGTAGTGGTTGATTGGAGAGACTGGGTATGGTGACATTGTGGAAGGAGTGGTGGGACCCAGGTTCAGAAGTGCCTCTTCTACGTGTGGACCCAAAGTCCAGACGCAAAGCCTCCCAATCATGGGATGTGCCCTGGGGCGGGTACCCTGCTCCCAGTAACGAAGGTGGGTGACAGTCCTGTGACTGGGGGCCCCTAACCCTTTACCTTCTCTGTGGCTTCTGGCCATTTTGGAGGACTCGCCTCATTTGAGGAAACCTTGCGTGTCACCCTGGTCTCTGACAATGGGCTGGGACGTCCTGGAGCATCTTCCCGGGGGCGGTGCTGTCAGGAGTCCAGAGCCGAGCCTACCCGTGGCACCTCGACTCACACATCAGGCCGGGGTGGGGGGCGGCACTGGCAGAGAGACTGTGATTTGCGGGGCTGCGAGTAGACTTGGGCTTTAAAGAGTCCTCTCATTTCCTCTCCGGAAGCCTTCAAAAGGCCCTGGGAACAAAAGGAGCTTGATTGAGTGTCCCTTGGAGAGCTTCATCGAGAGGGGGGGAAGAACAAGCAGCACACACTACAAAGCCACTTCATTCTGCGTATGGTGTCATGCCAAGAAGCACTGAAGTGCGGGGACAAGCAGAGAGGCGTGCTCTTTTTATCAAGAGAGTGTGGATTGGCGGTTGGAGCCGAGGACAGCCATCAGCAAACTGTGCAGGGATTTTGGCACCCCTCACTCCTCTCCAGCCTCCTCCCTCCAGCCTGCTCCATTCCTGTTCCCTTCTACTTAGAGACATTAACTTTTTATATGACAGCCACTTAAGGCCTGACCTTATCCCAGGGCACTTTGCATTTCAATAGGCTGTTCTTGAAAAATGAAAAAGCTTCAAATAAGTGAGTCTCTAATGGTAGAATTTCAGGTAGTGAGTAGGAGGTGACTTTTTTTTTTAGCCAGAGAAGTGACTCTCTAATGGTAGAATTTCAGGTAGTGAGTAGGAGGTGACTTTTTTTTTTTAGCCAGAGAAGTGACTCTCTAATGGTAGAATTTCAGGTAGTGAGTTCTGTCAGGCACCTTCTAGGCTGCATCTTTCTGTCAGACTCTCAGGGACAGTTAAATAACTTTAACAGCCATCGACTGTGTGGCAGGCAGTAGTAGGGGACGGTTTAGAAGACGGCTGACTTCAGAACGCTGGGTTTATTACTCTGATGGCTCCCACTCATTGCATATTTGTAGGACACTGACCATGTGTTGGGCAGTGTGTCAGGGGCTGGGAGCAAACGTCAAAGAGCCAGACCACCCGGAGAGATGGTTAAGCAGACTGGAAGTGTCTCCCGAGCACTGTGTGATGTGGGAACCCTGGAGGCCCTCCTGGGGGAGGTGGTGCTGGCCTTAGGCTTCAAGGTGTAAATAGGAGTTCATTGGGCAGGGGTGGGGAGAGCATGATCGCAGAGGCTGACAGGCAGTGTCTGGGGGTTGCAGACTTCTGGAAACACCACAGTGTGAAGGACGAGGTCTGAGTTGGTGGGAACAAGGCTGAAGAGGTAGGGAGGGCGTGGGCCTTGGGGGTTCCCTGTGCCCAGATGTGCAGTTTTCCACAGGCTCTGAGGGTCAGTACTCACCCTCTGCTGGACACTGGCCTCAGGCTTCCCTCTCGCTGCCCAGACACTGCCCTCCATCTGCTTTAGCAGACCTTTCTGGACCTCGCCTGTCCTCCCTTTAAAGATGCTTATACACCTGTTCCTCCAGCAAGCCCTCCCTGACCTCCCTCAGGTTAGCCCAGACCCCCTGTGGCCTCCTGAGCTAGTCTATCAGGAAGCGTATTCTCATTGTCACTGTCTGTTTCGTTTCAGGACTGTCCCCCCTTGGCTGGGCGCTCTGGGAGAGCAGTGCTGTGTTTAGTTCACCTTTGCGATCAAGGTCACAGCCCAGGCTTGCCACACAGTGGGCCCTTGGGAAATGGTGATCTCACTCTTGTCCTGAGTCGTGGAGCCCTGGGACTTCCCTGGCCTCCCTGAGTGGGCATGTCCTCAGGCTGCAGCCCACCTACCTAGGGCTGGGTGGGTGTCAGGTTCCAGGCCTGAGGGCCCAGACAACCGGTTAGGGCTGTGATGTGTGACGGCCAGGGGACGGGAAGGGAGTGTGCAGGCATGTGGTCTCCCAGGCGTGCAGGAAGCCCAGGAGAGGTGGGGACTGCCCGGGCAGGGTCCCGGCCCCACCTGGGACAGCTTAGCAGGTGTGCAAAGCTGCCAGCCAAAGGCGGGACACTCCTGTTGGCTTCAGTGGCCAGGGTGGTGCTGGCACAGCCTGGGGAAAACCCGTGGCTTAGTCTGGCAGAGACACCGATGGAAGAGCTGGGTGCGGGCATCGCCTGGGCCATGTGGGGAAGGCCGTGGCCGGGCAAGTCAGAGCAGGGTGCTGCGCAGGCCGAAGCAGGAGATGCCGGCCCACCCACTGGCCTGTTTTCCCCCAGAGCCTTGAGGGCAGAGCAGCGGCCCTAGATCTGCAGCCAGCCCTTCCCAACCTGCTCTGCTCCCTACCCCAGGCCCAGCACCACCTGCGGAGGGGGAGACCTCAGGCCTAGGAGATTGTTGGTGCTCAGTATACAATTGCTGGTCCATGGATGCAGGTGGCTGCGGTCTGTTTACTTGTGTCCTGTCTGTGCTCCCCACGTGCCCCAATTCCTGTTTCTACCCAATTGTGGCATGACGTGACACCCCCCGGGGGGTCCTGCCTGCCCATCTCGCTGGTGGGGCGCTGAGCCCAGAGATGGGGCGCTTACCCAGAGTTGCACAGCGAGCGAGTCACGGTACTCAGGGGAGGGATGTGGCCAGCTGAGGCCAGCCAGCTGAGGCATGAACTGGTAAGGAGCCTCGTGGTAGCTCCTTTGCATCGTTGGCAAGGAAGGGGCTGCTCTGTATATGAGCTGCCTGGGCAGGGGACGTTACCAGGTGACCTCTGGAGGCTTTTCTTGGTGCTGGACTTTGGGATCAGAGGAAGATGTGTTTGGGGCCCTAGAGGGGCTCCTTGCCTGGCAGCCTCGTGATTCCAAGGGTCCTCAGCAGGCCTAAAGCGGGGAAATCAGACCAAGGTCCTCTCCACCTCTGGACAAGTTTAGCCTCTTCCTGCAGCCAGCCCAGAGCTGCCCCTGCCACCCAGCTGGGGGCCAGCGCTGCTCAGGAGAGCCTCTGTGACTTTGGTCGCTTGCGTCGAGATGTTTGGACAGATTTGTCCAGGGTCTGCAACAGCCCCACCCCCACCATCCCAGACCTGGGCCGAGGCCGGGGTCCCCCTGCACCTAGGGGCCGTGGTTTGGGTTATGATTAGAAGGACATGGAAAGCCACCTGTACCGTGCCTCTGACTCCAAAATGCCATTCCCCAGCCTACAGTTCCGCTAGGAGCAAAGAGCTCCTTGGGATGCGTAATGGCTCAGAAAGCAACCTTTAACCAACAAACACTCAATTTTTTATTTGTCTTGAAAATGGTGTGCGCTTACAGCACAGGAGGTAAGTTTCCATACACTTGGGTCCTCAGCACTGTCCGTGGCAAAGCCTTCCCTCCCAAGGGTTGACGCGTTACGGGAAGGGGTGCAGTTCATATGCCAGTAGCGGTTTTGCCCTCGAGCTTTTCCATCACTGAGCTGGCAAACACTGCCTGTGACAGGCATTAGGGGTTGCTGACAGCCCCGCCTCCTGGCCTCACAGCCAGCCTGTGCTGTCGTCCACCTCCCCTGTGCTGCTGGGTCCCAAGAGCCCCCCCAGAGCCTTGTGGGCAACGGGGCTTGAGGTGAGGCTAGAAGAAGAGGAAGGTTCTCTCAGTTTGTGTGTTGAGTCGTCATCAAACGTGGAGTAAGCCTTTGTCCGGGGCCGGCATAACGGGCGTGGGCACGGCAGTGGTACTCAGAGTACAGCCACGTTGGGACTTCCCTGGCCGTCCAGTGGTTTAAACTCCACGCTTCCAATGCAGGGGTGCAGGTTTGATCCCTGGTCGGGGAGCTGAGATCCCACAGGCTGCGTGACCAAAAGAAAAAAAATAAAAGAATACAGTGACGTGGGAGTTTGCCCTCGGGGGGGCACAAGGCAGAACTGGCCTGGTCGGGGGCTGGCAGGGCAGGCTCTGGGGAAGTAGCATTGCAGGCAGAGCTGGAAGTGTGTTAAACTGGGCGATTTCGGGGTGGACCTGGGGGGCGGTGAGCCTGGAGGGGTGGATGGGGGCAGATCCCGGAGTGGGGCCTTGGTGCCATGGAGAGTATTTGGACCTTGTTATGCAGCCACTTCCCCGCCTTTCTGGTCCTTTTCCCGCCTCAGAGCCTCCTTTGGGGGGTTTCTCCACTCACTGGGTCTCTTTCCTTGACTCCCGCCCGTCCCCAGGCTCGGATGAAGGGGCCTTGGTGCCGGTGATGCCCGTACGCCAGGCCTGTTCCTGCCATGCCCTCCACCACCGGGCCCCTGCGGGTGGGTACCTCCCCGGCCTGCAGCCTGCCCAGGGCCGTCTGTTTTTCCTCCTTGGGGCAGAGGCAGAGCTTGTTTCTCCCCCGCGCCGCTCAGGAATCGCGCCTCAGAAGCACACAATGCAGCTGTTAAAATATCTGGGTCTGGCCTGGCGGCTGCACAGCAGACCCCTTGTTCACCTCGCAGACGGCGCGCCCAGGGGCCGAGCTGGGCCTGCCTCTGCTGGCCGCCTGCTGGGGGCGGGGCGGGGAGAGACCCCGGGCCTTGCTCGGGACTTCTGCTGCTTTGGGCCTGTCCATGGAGGAAGGGGACAGACAGCAGCATTTGGAATCGGCAGGACAGCACGTTCCAGAGAGATGCCAGCCTGAGCGTTTGCACGTTAGAGCCCAGAGGCCCAGACACCTGTGGTGGGGCGTCAGAATGGAGAGGAAGGGGGGCCACGGGCTGCCTTGTCCAGTCTCGGACAGGCCTGCTGCCGGTGCCGGGGCTCCTGGGTCAGGTCTTCCTGCCCCAGTTGGCAGACAGGTGGGTGGTCTCGCTGGGGCTGCAGTTAGGATAACGTGTTGGGCATTTGAGTCGGGACCCCTGTATATGCCAGGCCCTGTGTTCTTAATCCTCTCCATGAGGGACACGCCGTTGTCATCCCCATTTTACAGATGAGGAAACTGAGGCTTGGGGGGACTCAGTTCTTATTCATCGCTCTAGGTAGCCCTGGGATGCAAACGTGGACCTCCTTTCTCCAGAGTCTGCCCTTCCCGTGTGCCCTCCCCCCCCCCCCCCCCCCCCCCCGCAAGGTGCCGGCTGCTGCTGACATGTGCAGGGGGTGTTGTCAAAGTCTCAGAAGCAGCACCAGGAGGTGGGTTGGCTCTGACTAGGGTTCAGGTGGGAGGGCGTTAGGGCAGGCTTCCCAAGGTTTAAAGCGTGGCTTCCTTGCATAGAGCAGGGAGGAGAGAATGTTCTGGGCAGGAAAGCAATGGGACAGAGGCAGGGGGATGGAGACGACCTGGTATTTTCAGGGAGTGAAACCACGTGCAAGGGAGTGGAAGCTGCAATGCCATCTGAAGGGGGAGCTCTTACCCACACCCTTCTGGAAAGAAAAAGCCTCTTGCCCAGCTCCGGGCCCCCTGACGCCCATCTCCCCTTATCTGAGCCTGGCTGCTGCATTTCCCATCGTTGGGGCCTCCCTGGCTGCTGTTCTGGCCCAGCAAGTCAGTGCATTGGGGTCATGATCTGTTTTCCGGCGCACCAGCAAGCCCAGGGGCTGGGCACATGAGGGAGCTTTCCTACTTGGAAAAATACATTCAAGGAACGATAAAGAAGCAGGTGCCCCGCTAGGAGAGTGGTTTCTGCATGGTGCCTGCCTCTGGCCACAGCGGGTAGAGGGGAGGCCTTTGACCTGAAGCTCCTGGGAGCAGCTGGGGTTGTGGCAGCCAGGGTGGCTGGCTGGCGCTGCAGAGGTGTGTCCGAGACTCCAGAGGCACAACTCCTCGCTAAACCTCGGTCTCCCCCAATCCTGTCTTCCTTGGAAAAGGGTGCCCGCTTGTAGGGGTTCGCCTGCCTGGCCAGCCTTGGGCCAAGCCCCATTGGGGACCCTATGTTTGCAGAGCCACTGCTGCAGGGTGTTCACGGCCCTGCGGGGAAGCTTGACCGCCTTCTTAACCATGCTGGGAGTAGGGAGGATGCTCTGTGTTACAGGGGAGGGGACGGAGGCTCAGAGAGGGAAAGCCGCGTGGCTGGACACACCACTGATGTGGACCGCGCTACCCCAAGCATCAGCGTCTCTCACTCTGGAGAGGAAAATACACACATTTTAAAAGAAGATTATTTTGTCCCTGGCCGTGAAGGGCAAGCAGAGCGTCCCCAGCTTGGCGCCGTCCTGGGGAACCCTCCACTCACCCCCGTCCCGGTCCCTTCAGGATGGGAAAGCGAGTGTCAGTTTGATCCAGGGGGTCTGAGCCGAAGCCCATGTCTGGCTCCCTCATGCCTTCAGCATGACGGGCTAGGACACCCTTTGCTTTCCCGTGGCTGCCCTGGCACTGTGGTGCTGGACGGCTGTCCCTAGGGTCTGGAGCGCCCTTTAGAATGTCCATTTTCTAGGTGGCAACACTGAGGTGACGGGAGATGGAAAGACTCAGTCATCCACTCAGGGAGGATGTTGACGAGTCCTCGGGACCTTGGGGCCATGAGAGAGAGAGTCTGCTGCCATCTTTTTAGTTACAGTGTCGTTAAAATTATCATTACCAGAACTTCCCTGGTGGTGCAGTGATTAAGAATCCGCCTGCCAATGCAGGGAATACGGGTTCAAGCCCTGGTCCGGGGAGATCCCACATGCCGTGGAGTAACTAAGCCCATGTGCCAAAACTACTGAGCCTGCGCTCTAGAGCCCGCAAGCCACAACTACTGAGCCTGCGTGCCACAACTACTAAAGCCCGTGCACCTAGAGCCTGTGCTCCGCAACAAGAGAAGCCCCCGCTCGCCGCAACTAGAGAAAGCCCGCGTGCAGCAACGAAGACCCAACGCAGCGCCCCCCCCAAAATTAATTAATTAAAAAAACCCCAATTTTTAATTATTATTACCTTTCATCAGTGTTGCATTGGCGACGCATTTTTCACTCCAGGAACTTTCACGTGTTTTATCTCATTTGATCACAAAAATAAGTCTATGATCAAGGCTGGCCGGGTGTTTATTATGTGCATGTGTATCCAGGGTATGTGTGTGTGTGTCTCTGTATCTCTCTACACATACGTGTATGTGTGTGTGCGTGCATGTGGTGTGCATCTGTATGTAACTTTGTGTGCACTTGTGGGTGGCCCTGTATGAACGTGTGACTGTGTATATGTGTGCCCACGCTCACACAGGTGACTGTGTACATGGTCATGGTTGTTGCTGTAGGTTGTGTGTGCTCTCAGTGTGTGCCCACGCGTGTGGGGCCCAGGCAATGTGCCGCACGGGTGAGATCAGACAGGAGGTGAGAACACCAGGGCCCCGAGGTGGCCAGGATCGCTGGGAAGCGAGGTTTCACCTCTCTCCCTGAGGTTGATTTCGCCTGGGGAAGCTGCTCTCATTCCTGTGACTCACTCATCAGGAGAGCTCAAAGCAGCCAGGTGGTGGGATTGCAGGGTTCAGAGCGATTTGGTCATTCTCCTCTGATTATTTTTTTTTAACTAATTAATTAATTAATTTATTTTTGGCTGCTTTGGGTCTTTGTTGCCGCGCGTGGACTTTCTATAGTTGTGGCGAGTGGGGGCTACTCTTTGTTGCGGAGCACGGGCTCTAGGCGCGCAGGCTTCATTAGTTGTGGTGTGTGGGTCAGTAGTTGTGGCTTGCAGGCTCTAGAGCGCAGGCTCAGTAGTTGTGGCGCACAGGCTTAGCTGCTCCGCGGCATATGGGATCTTCCCAGACCAGGGTTCGAACCCGTGTCCCCTGCATTGGCAGGTGGACTCTTAACCACTGAGCCAGCAGGGAAGACCTCTGATTATTAATTTATTCTTCAAGCCCGTCCTTTCACTCCAAGTTCTTCATCTTTGCTGTGCTGTGGCCCCCTCCTCAGAATAATGCTGTAAATGCATAGGATAAAATGCATAGGATTGGGGTGGATAAATTAGGAGTTGGGGATTAACATATACACACTACTATATTTAAAATAACCAACAAGGACCTACTGTATAACACAGGGAACTCTACTCAATATCTTGTAATAACCTATAAGGGAAAAGAATCTCTGTGCTAAAAACCTGAAACCAGCACAACACTGTAAATCAACTATACTTCAGTAAAAAAAAAAAATGCATAGGATTACGAAGGAGGCCAATTGTACTGACTGCAGCGATCATAGGTTAATAGACGTGCTTTGCTGGCACAACTGGCAAGGTCGGGGGTGGTGTCTAATGCCGACCTTGACCTTGAGCGCAGCGCCATGGTGAGCACAGGCGAGGCCCCATGACGGGATGTGAGCACCCCCGTGGCTTGTGCTGGCGGCAGGCTCACAGGCACTATGCCTTTTACCCACCTTCATGTCGGAGGGAAATACCAACTTCCGGTTCCAAGTTAACAGAGATAAAAATACATTTATTTCCATTCATTTGCTTTAATTGGAACTTACCGATTATTGGGAAGCTGGAAGCAATCTTAGAAACACCCCATGTAGTTTCTGCTGAACCTGCCTGTGCATCAGAAACAGCCGTGGAGCTTTTTTTAAATTTAAAGTGTGGATATTTTGCCCCCCGCCCTGTGCCTGAACCTGTGGTGTCAGAATTGGCAGGGGAAGGACCAGGAGTGTCTCCAGAGGCTCGGGGTGCTGCCAGCACCCCCAGGGGTACTGAGACCCTGGGGGGCAGGGGTGCTGTGTGCACCTCCAAATGGAAGGGAGCTTCTCCTGGCTGCAGGTCCGGTGTCTCCCCTTTCCCGGGCAGAAGCCCAGGAGCGTGGCCTCCCAGGTAACGTGGAGGTGTTGACTCTCTCCTTGCCCTGTGGGCGCTGTGCTCTCAGCCCCTCTTGTTCTGGAACCTTTTGTGGAGCCCATGGGCCGTTCCCCAGCATATCCCACAGGCCGCCAGCTGAGGTCTGGGGACCCGAGGCCCCGCTCTGCTGTCCCCAGCTGGGCTTCCTGGGACCCTGGGTGCCTGGTGTTTACCCAGAAATTGTGCTAATTCCGGTAATTCCTGTGACTTACGCAGCCTCTCGGCTCTGTCTGCTGCTTTCCTCTCCTGGAAGGGAGGGGGAGGGGGAGGGCCGTGGCTGATCTGTGGAAAATGAGGCCTGTGACGCAGTGGTCCCTGCAGGGGACACCCCGCACCCCGACTGGGTCAGCTCCCCATGGGCGCTCGTGGAAGCCCAGGCACTCCCGGGCCCACTGCTGTCTGAATACATCCCCTCCCTGCTGCTCTGTCCACCTGGTCCTGGGGTGGCCTCGCTCTGAGGCTTCGGGCAGCATTCCAGCCAGAGGACCTGGCTCTAGACCTGGACCCTCTCCCTCCATGGAGAGTGGCTTTGGGCAGCTCACCTCTTCCTCTGTAAGAATCGGGAGGATGCCGTTCCCTCTGACAACGTGGCCGGGGTGGGGGGGATGCTGGCGTGAGGCAGCTGAACCTCTTTTTGGCCCTGGCATCCCCGATGCTAAAGTTCAAGGATTCTGAGTTGCTGGCCTCAATTTCCCATCTGCCTTCGGGGATGCTTCCCAGCAGCCTGGGTTTGGTCACTTGGGCCGACCCTGTGGGTGCCTTGAGTCCTGTCCTGGTTTCTGGTTCTTCAAGCCTGCTGCCCTCCAGATGCTGGCCTGGTTCCCTGGACCCATCCTGTCCCATCAGCAAGGGGTCTGAGCACGTGCTCAGCTGGACTTGGGGACCCAGGGGCGCGAGGCCTGGCCCTGGCCTGGAGGAGGTCATGGTTGAGCGGGGAGCCAGGTGGGTACATAGCAGGTTTTGGCCAGGCTATGTGAGAGGTGCCAGACCCGGGGGAAGGGCACCCAGTTCGTTTGGGGTGGAAGCCAGCTCCCAGCCTTCTGCAGTGTGAGGCACAAAGCTGATTGTTCGTAAAGAATTCTCCAATGAGGAGTTAGGGGAAGAATGTACAATTGCCAACTCCTCCCCCCGCATCCTGGTCAGCCTCAGTGGACAGTGCCACCCGCAGGGGCATGGTGTTGGCAGGCGGTCCTGGACAGAGCCTCAGCTTTTGCCTATCCATCGGCTGGTGGTCCCCGTCCACAAGTCTTGCTTCCTTGGGTGCAGCACTAGGACAGGGCCTGTGTCGAATCCTCCTGGGCTTCTGGCATAGGGTTCCTCACACTCAACAGGCACCTTAACGATGCCAGGGAATTCTGGGGCAAATCCCTTTGCACTGCAGGGTCCCCACTCGAAGGACAGCTCTCTGTGATGCTCCAGTGTACAGCTTTGGGGCCAGACAGCCAGGGTTCAAGGTCTGGCACCGCCACTTTTAAGCTGTGTGTCTTTGCACGAGTTATCAACCTCTCTGAGCATTGGTTTCTTCCTATGTAAAGTGTCGTGAGGATTAAATGAACTCACTCTTGCGAAGAGCTTGGCCCCTGGTAAATGCTTGTTCAAGGTTTGTCGTTCCAGCTATCATTTTGATTTTTGTCCTTACTTCCAAATTCAAGGTGTGTTTCGAAGTTGAGCCTAAATTCCTTCACCTGAGCTTCTTGGGAAGAAAACCCAGATTGTTCACAAAATCACTCGTAGATTTCCTGCCTCAGAGGTGCACAGTCCTTGCCCCGGCATTCCTGAGCTGTTGCTCCGTGCCAGCCTGAATGGGGAGCAGCTCCGGACCTGGTGGTGATGATGAGTACAGATGGGGGTGATGGGATGCTGTAGGGATCTGGAAGCAGAAGTTACCTTGATTGGGGAGGAGCTGGGGGGCTTCCCAGAGGAGGTGACATCTGAGTGGCATCTTGAAGGAAGAGTAGGAGTCCATCACACAGAAAAGGGTGAAGGGTTTCTGGTGGGTGTTCCAGGGTCAGGGCTGGCTGCTTGTGAAGGGTGCGGGGGGGTGGGGGGAGATGAGGCTGCAGGTAGACCCAGGAAGGCTTTGCCCGAAGGCCCCAGGGGCTCAGCGAGGCCTTGGCCAGATTTGGTTCGGGGAAGGTGCCTGGCTGTAGGGTAGAGGGGGACCTGGAGGGGGACCAGAGGAGGCGTGAAGGTGCCCAGGACCCAGAAGGGAAGGATGCCTGGCAGAGCAGCCAGCTGGGAGAGGCCCCGCAGGCCAGGTGCTTTGCGGGTGAAATGATGGAAATCGCAGCTGATCAGATGGGGGGGTGAGGATGGGGTGGGACGGTGGCCCAAAGTGCCGGCCAGGTGGATGGGAGGGTGGCCCCTGCGGCCAGGCTAAGGGGGCAAAGAAGGTGGAGCAGGCGTGGCCCAGGGGCTGTTGCTGGTGGCTGCTCAGCCAGCCAGCTTCTTACAGCGCAGATTATACAAATAGGCTTAAAGGATCAGCTGGCGATCCCGAAATCTTCAAGCCAGAGGAAACCTTATAACTCACCAGAATCCTCAGGGAGATTTCCCTGTCCCTTATCTATCTTGGGTTTTCTGGACAGGGGTTTTGAAAGACTGGAAACCATACAGTCTGGTGGGTGAGGTAAATCTGGGAGGTCCAGAGCTTGGGCTGTTCGCTTAGCAGGCTGGCCCCGCTGCAGCCACCTCTAGCTTCACACCCATCACTCTTGTATACTCCCGCTTTTTGCTTAGAAAACCATGAGAGTATCGTGCAGACTTTTAAAAGGTGAGGTTCTGGGGCCTGCGGATGTAAGATTTGCAGCCGCCGGGGATGGAGCTGACCATCGCCTTTGGTTTCTGCCACCCGCGATCCACGGGCTCTGCCCAGAACCCTCTCCTCCCACCAGCGTGCAGACCCACCTGCCTTCCTTCTGAAACAGCAGCTGATCTTCTTTTCATGGCAAAGATTCCTGACTAAATGTCTGTGCCTCTGTCTCTCCCTGAGCCCACCTGGGCCCTGGTCACCACCGTGCAGCGCCGGGGCCTCTTAGAGCCTGTGATGGAGATAATCCTTCTTGGCATTTCTTGCTTGGGTTGGACTCCTGGCCCTCACACTCTCCTGGTGATTTTACTTTCTCTTCCTTCCTGCTCCTTCATCCCTGCTCACTTCCTTGGCTGGTTTCTCTTCTCCCTCCTGGAAATGTTGGAACGCCCCGTGTCTCGTTCTGGAACTTTCTCTACTTCTTCCCTCCGCCCTCTCCCTTGGAGATCTTGCCCTGTGGCTGCCATATTCCCATCTCTAGCCTCTGCCTCTCCCCAAGCTCTGCCTTGCATTTCCAACAGTCTTGCTTATCTTAAAAAAAAATTTTTTTTTAACCTTTTTATTTTCTGTTGGAGGAGAGTTGATTAACAATGTTGTGATAGTTTCAGGTGTACACTAAAGTGATTCAGTTATACATAATACATGTATCTATTCTTTTTCAAATTCTTTTCCTATTTGGGTGGTTATATAGTATTGAACAGAGTTCCCTGTGCTACACAGTAGGCCTTTGTTGGTGATCCATTTTAAATATAGCCGTGTGTACATGTCAATCCCAAACTCCCTAAGTACCCCTTCCCCCCACCATTCCTCCCTGGTAACCATAGGTTCGTTCTCTAAGTCTGTGAGTCTGTTTCTGTTTTGTAAATAAGTTCATTTGTATCATTTTATAGATTCCACATATAAGCTATACCTTTCTCTTTACATGATATTTCTCTTTCTCTGTCTGACTTACTTCACTCACTATGACATTCTCCAGGAATATTACTCAGCCATTAAAAAGAACGAAATAATGCCATTTGCAAAAAAGTTTTATTGAAGTATAGTTGATGTACAACATTGTGGTAATTTCTGCTGTACAGCAGAGTTATTCAGTTTTACACATATATTCTTTTTCACATTCTTTTCCATTATGGTTTATCACAGGTTATTGAATAGAGTTCCCTGTGCTCTACAGTAGGTCTTCCTGTTTCAGTCTCTGCATGTCTTAATAGGCGTCTCAGACTTAACACGGCCCAGACCCAGCTCCTGGTTTTTGCCCCCGAACCTGCTTCCCACCCACTGTGCTCCATGCCAGCAGACAGCCCCACCGTGCAGCCGTCCAAGTGCTCAGTCGAAAATCGGAGCCATCTTTGACACTACCCCCATTCTTTTAAGAAAATTGGCTTTCAGATGTCTATTCCGTAATATTTGATACAAATGCTGAATTAGCAGCATCTGTACGTGATGAAGCATCAGTTAGTAAAACGCTTGCTTGTGGCCCACCAGCCAGCTGGAGATGGAGCGTTACCTGGGCCCTGCATCCCCCGGGTTCCTCTCTCGTAACCCACGACGACTCCGCTTTCTAGCACACCCCACATCCAGGCCCGAGCAAGGCCTGTGGGCTCTGCCTTCAGAGCCACTGTCCTTTTAACTCAGACAACCAGTATCTCCCCAGGTCACTGCAGTCGTGCGCCATCCCCCAAATCTGCCCTCCGTACACTGGCAGAGGGACCCCTTTGTACTGTGAGTCCTGTCGCACCCCCCTTCTGCTCAAAACCCCTCAGGGCTGGCACTCACCTTCCTGCTGCTCCTTCAACAAGCCAGCCTCCTCCCTGCCAGGCCCGCGGCTCCCGCCCCTGCCCTCTGGCTGCCGTGGGCTCCCTCAGACCCTCATGTGGCATCCCATCCCTTCCTCAGAGAAGCAGGCCAGCAGCCCCCCTGCCCTTCCCACCCCGTTCTATCCTGCCCCTCTGCTTTCTTTCCTTCTCTCTCACTAATGAGAGACAAAATATACATTTATCTTCCCCCTTTACTTATTATGCCTCCCAAGTAGGATGTAAGCTCTGTGGGTTGTATCTTCGGCACCAGGCACAATGCTTGATGCATAACAGGGGCTTGAAGAGCTATTGACTGAATGTGTGCGAGTGCGTAAATGGTGAAAACTCTGTGGAATGCAGGAATGAACGAATGAATGAAAGAATGAACGAACATACACGTGAGTAAGTGAAAGGTGGAGCCGGTGAGCTGCAAAGAAACGGGAGAATGGGGGCTTTCCTCTGAGGGCCGCCAAGTCGTGGTTTCTGTATTGATTTTTCTCGTCCTGTGAGGCCGAGATGAGGGGCATTACTTTCTGACCTCATTTCTCAAGGTGGTTCTTGCTAGTTGCCACGCACAGTACTAGGAACTTGTTGTTTAGATTTGAAAAATCGGGGGTAACAGGCAGTGAAAAACTCTCGGCTGTGGTCCGTGAGGTCGTTCAGAAGACCAGATGAATCTCAGAACGAAGAATTCTCAAAATTAATGAAACACTCCTTCGCAATGATCAGAGAAGGCGCGCGTGGCGGCGGCGGGTGGGAATCTGCGTCGGCGCGTCCCGGCTGGGTCTGGGGGCCGCGTTGGTGAGTGTCTTTGTCTCCTCCTCCAGGGCTGCCACCCGGGACTATGCGTGGCTAGGATGGAGACGTCCGCCTCAGCCACGGCCACGGACAAGAAAGAAGCCAAAAGTGGGATCCTGGAGGGCGTCGCTTTCCCCGACCCCGGCAGGAAGGCCTCGGCCCTCGCGGTGGCCACTGCGACGGCCGCGGTAGCCACCCAAGGAGGTACTTTCTGTTCTGCATGGTTGGCGGGGGGTGTTTTTCATGAGCCCGTTCGGACTGAATGAGACGGGAGGCTGATGTCATCGGGCAGCCATGCGGGGTTTATGGGGGAGCAAGAGGGCGCCCCAGCTTTGGGGACCCCAGGCACCGGGATGGATGCCTGTGGGTGGATCTCGAAGGTCCAGCCACTCCCAGTCGGGGGGTTTGGGCATCTCAGGCTCCAGCAGGAGAAGGGGAGGGGAGGCAAGGGAGGCTCGGGGCTGTGGGGCAGCCCTGGGGTGCGTTCTGTCGGCACAGATGTGCCAGAGAGGCTGCTGGTTGCCTCCGGCCTGCCAAGGGCTATTTTGGAAAGTAATTGTCTCCTGATCCCTTCTGGCTGTAATTAGAGGGTCAGGTACAGAATTTAGCATCCTTAGGTGAATTTCTGGCCAACTTAATTATAACAGAAGGGGACCCCCCGAGCCACAGCCTCTCATTTTACTGCCCCGAAGAGAAATAGTCTCTGGTTTCCACTGGTCCGTGCCAGCATCCCGTTGGGAAAGCTTGGCGGGAAGACGAGACCTCCCCTTGTGTCTGCGCGGTCCATCTGGAGGCCACAAAACTATTTCTGTCTCCGAGGAATGGAGAGACTTAGATTTCTTTTCTTCCCCTTTTTATTCAAGTGCATTTAGTCATGCCCTGTTGCTCTCGCCGCTGAGGCACAGCTCCCAGAGCAGCGGGGGAAATGCGCCTTCGCCGGGGTGGGGTGTGAGTGCCGGCTGCGCCACTCACATGTTGATGTCTGCAGGTCGCGGGGGGCTTTGTTCAAGTGCAGACCCCCAGTCGGTGAGTCGGGGCGAGGCTGAGTTTCTGAAATTCTAACCAGCGCTCGGATGATGCTGGGACAGCCGGTCCACAGGCCGTGCTGGGTGCAACTTAGGGCCAGAGTGCAGGGATTCGGAAAGACACTCAGAGCGGGAGGAGTCATTGTTTCCAAGAGCGAACTGGAGGCCCTCTAGTTCATTGTTACTACACTGTTTCTATTCCCCCACCACCACCCGTGATTCTCAGTTGGAGGTCATTATCAGGATGTGCGGCCCAAGCCGGGACGGGGCGAGCCCAGGCCAACCTTCGGGTATTAGGACTCCTGCTCTGCGTGACACCCCTTGACCCCTGTCCCTGCTAGGAGCCGGGCTCTCTAGGCCCTCCCTCTGTGAGGGTGGAGGAAGGAGCCAAAGCCCAGGGTGGACCACATGCAGGTGGTGTCGGGAGCCAGGGGATGGAGGGCCCAGGGTGGGGGTCTGGCAGTGGTCCCAGGGCTGGCTTGTCCCGGGCCTGGCTGGGTCTGCACGTGGTCTGTTCCTTCTCCTGGGTCAGGGCCCACCCTGGCCTGTGGCGACACCTCAAGCTGTCCCTCTGCCTGATGCAGAGGCGCCTGGGCCTCTGAGGCCTGAGTGGCCTCGGTGCATCTCTGACCCGCCCCCTGGGCCCTCAGCTGTCCCCGCCTCGGCCTCTCCCTAGCCCGGACCCTAACCCTCTCTGGAGCCATCAGTGCATCGTGAGCTGCCACGCAGCCCAATTCACTGCCACGTCCCGTAGCCGAGAGCAGACTCGTGGTCATTAGAGAGAAATGAGGGCATGATTGGGAAGGAAGTCCTCTAGCATCAGACCTGGCTGTCAGCAATGGGGCAGTAATCTCAGATGCTTGAGGGGGTCTTGGTCTGGGGGGGGCAGGCCACGAGCCTACAGCTTGGGGTGCAGCCGCTCTCTGGAGGTACCCGACCTCGCTCTACTCGCCCCCCAAGGATGCGGTCCTGCCCACCCCGCAGGCCCCGTCCCCTCCTTGCCCGACCCCGGGGGAGCGCTTGACTGGTGAGGTTCCTACACTGGGTGGACGTGGCCCTCAGCCCAGTCGCCCAGGACAGGTGGCACGTTGTCATCAGAGCGAGTTAGGTACGTCCCTTGCTCCCTGTAGCACTCTCTGGACGGCTCATTTGGGAAGGGCCGTCCTGCAGTCAGGGCAGAGCAGGTGGCATCTGGAGCGGGTCCCCTGGGGCTGGGGGACCGTGACGTCTGCGTTCTGCGGGTGGGGCAAGGTAGGCCGGTGGTGCAGCCCCGAGTCACTGGCCTGGGTCCCCGTTCCAGCCCAGGCCCGGTCCCGGTGTGGCAGGCCGTTCCCTCCTCTGGGCCTCGTGTTCCTAATCTGTGTTGTGGGGACGTTTGGCAGATGTGATTCCAAGTCTGTGTGATGTCGTGACGTCGGATCTTACCCCTGGGGGCAGAGGTGCTGTGAGCTAGCCTCCTCTTTTACGCAGCAAACCGGAGTCCCAGACAGCCCCAAGGAGCCTCTGCCGTGGGCCCCTCTGCCCTCAGGGGCGTAGGCTTGTGGACAGGTGCGAGGTGGTGCCCGGCAGCACAAGGGGGTTCGTGCGTGTCCCCCACACGGAGGTCCTCTCAGGGCCAGGATGTTTGCGCTCTGCTCTGGAGCTCAGCACTCGGCACCAGGCCTGGCAGGAGGCAGTGCTGAGGGCCCCCTGTGGCCCTGAGTGATGTCAGGGGAAGGTGGCCTTGGTGAGGCGCTGGCCGGAGGTCGGGGGGAGCTCAGCCCGCCGGCGTGGGGCTGCTGGGAAGGGCAGGGAGGCTGCACAGAGGCCTGGGAGAGGGGCGGTGCTGCCCGGTGCATGCTGGGCTGGGGCAGGGGTGCAGGGAGCTGAGAGCTACCTGTCCAGGGCCCTGTCCCTGAGTTGTTTCTGGAAAAGATGGGGTAACCGTCCTGGTCTGCGAGGCCTGTTTGCTGAGGCAGGGACAGGACTGAGCTCATTCCCTGCGGCTGAGCCGGTGACCGCTCACTCGGACACCTGGCCCTCCTGACACCGTTTATCCCTTCCGAGTCCACAAGATCGTCCCCATGATTCCGCACCGTGGTTTGCAGCTTTCCCGGAAGGAAAGGATGGCTCACGCAAGCTCAGTGTTCCAGGGCCTGTTACACATCTGTCCAGAGTAGGGGGCGTCCTGTCTGAGGATGTCGGGGGCATGTGGTAAGGAATGCAAAAGGGCCAGACCCTGTGAACTGGTGACGCAGTGATCACCCACCTCTGCAAGGTGCCCAGAGGTGGGAGGTACCCTGTCTTGCAGGCCAGCTTCTGACCCCTCATCTGCCCCCTGCCAAGTGCCACTGGTTCCGGGAGCTTCAATCCCATCCCTGGAATTGTAGGACTTTGGTTCTAAGACTGAGCATACCTTTAGGCAGAAAGATTTCATTTCTACATTATTTGTAACTGTGAACATTTGGAAACAACCGAAGTGTTCAGTGATAGGGGATTGATTAATCAAACTGTGGGATGGCTGTTGAATGGAACATTATGTAGACCCTGAAAATGTTCATCAAGACTTTATCATAAGGGGGGGATGTGTCTGTATTCTAATATTAAAGTGTAAAAAAGCAGGATGCAAATTATATCTCACCTCTGTTGTTACCAACCAGGGTTCTTGGCCTTCCCCAATCAACTGAAATTGACTAGAGGCCAGACAGGAAATTCAGGCAAGGCTTTATCGGGGCCCTGCTGTATGTAGCAGGGAGGGGGGAGCGAGAAAATGCAACAGGTTCCCTTGCTTGCTGTGGGGGCGAGCTTGTTCCTTATATGGAGTGAGGGTAGGGGTCTTCCAGGGGTCCGGCTGGAGGGGTGGCTTAGGTGCTCTGCCCACCCCCTTGGTGGTGCTGCGTGCAGGGGGGCATGCGCAGGACCCGCCTGTTGCTCCCGGCTCTTCAGAAGGGGCGGTTGGGTTTCTTTGGTCTTTTTGTATCTTGTTGTCCATAATTTGCCCCAGCTGGGCATGCACGCAGTTATTTTTAGTCCCTTACAGTTTCTTTGTGTTTTGTTGCTCCAGGAGACGTCTGTCCAGGTGCAGGCACCGCAGCAAAGGGTCCCAGGTCCCAGCCTGTCCATCACAACTTTATAGTTCATAGAGGTACCCTTACCAGTGGTTGTCCAGATGCTGGGACTCGGGGTGATGTACATTGCACATAGGAAACTCATCCCTTTGGTTCCTAAGGACCTTCAGCCTTCTAGAACCCACTATTAGAATGTCAGTAAAGGGAACTGCCTGGCGGTCCGGTGATGAGGGCTCAGCGCTTTCACTGCTGGGGCCCCGGCTTCGATCCCTGGCCAGGGAACTAAGATCCCCCAAGCCGCGTGGCGTGGCCAAAAAAAAAAAAAAAAAGTAAGTCTGAGAGGCAGAGGTGCGCCGGACCCAGACTGTGCGGACTTGGGAGAGCCAAGTGTACACTCTCTCCTTCTGTCTCTGCCATCTGTGACCTTAGGTAGGTCACTTGACCTTGCCGTGGTCGGAGTATTTGCACCATGAAAATTGGCAAACCCATGGACATATATACACTACCAAGCATAAAGTGGATAGCTAGTGGGAAGCAGCCGCGTAGCACGGGGAGATCAGCTTGGTGCTTTGTGACCACCTGGAGGGGGGATAGGGAGGGTGGGAGGGAGGGATACGCAGGAGGGAAGAGATATGAGAACATGTGTATATGTATAACTGATTCACTTTGTTATAAAGCAGAAACTAACACACAATTGTAAAGCAATTATACTCCAATAAAGATGTTAAAAAAGAAATTGGCAAACCCTACGCATCAGGGCTGCCTCAGCCCCCTCTCCTCTCCCAGAGCCTGTTGTTAAATTCCCCCCAGCACATGACCGATCATATCTGGAGACTCACTCAGCTTCCTTGACTCTGTTTGGAATGAGAAAGGGAGTAAGGGTCCGGAGCGAGGAGGTGGGCGATGAAGGAGGTGGGCGTCCCTGGTGGCAAAGCTTGGAAAGGACACGCAGGGGGTCCTGGGTGTCGGGCTGGGGTGGGGGGGGTGGCCGGCACGTCTAATTCATGGGCGGTCAGAGCCTCTCCGTGTGTAGGTGGGACCGAGATGAGGTGGGGCAGGGACTTGCCCAAGGCCACCTGCTGCTTCCACGGAGAGCGGGGTCTGGGGCTCAGGGCTCCTGCCTCTCCCACGCTGAGCATCTCCTTCCTGAATCTGCTTTGAGATCGTGATTTTAGATTGTTCGTGGGTGATTTGGGTCTTAAAGCCCAGCCTGCCGGTACTGTGTGTGGGCGTCCAGCCTCTGCACCAGCCCTGGACAGGTCTCATCTGTCACCATCCTTGTCATTCCAACAGGCTAAGAGCGCCTGCTCCCCTCCAGCTCTTAGGAGGTCTGGGGCTGTGACTTCTTTGCAGGAGGACCTTTTTAAAAGTCTCCTGGCTCACCCGGCCTCATGAGGCTAGACGTGGTCGGGGCTGGGTGTTTCCACCGAGAGTCCCTACCTACCTGGCCATGATGTGCGTCAGAAACACCTTTGCATTGCAGGGCTGTACCCAAGGGACAAACGGTCCTGTGGCCAGACCAGATGGCAGAAGCCTTGGCCGGTGGGGGCTTTCCCAGCCTCTTGAGCTGTTGTGCTAACACTTGGGAGGCCATCAAGCAAACTTTAAAAACACATTTTGACCCAGAGCTATTTTTCCCTTTAATTTTTCACATGGCGTTATTTAAAAGGTAATTTGATTCAGATGTTTCTCATTTTTTTTACACTGAAACTTCCCTAATGCTGTTGTATTTCCCTCCTCAACAGTGGATTTTCTTTCCAAAAATATTTCCGAACCTCTCTGTGTGCTTCAACTGAGTACAGAGACCAGCCACCCCATGCGTCCAGGGTGGGACCATCAGAGGGGCTGGAGCCATAAAGCTCAGAGCTGTGTCTCGCCCCAGTGAGCTTTCCTTGTCCCCGAAGTCAAGACAGGCTTTAGCAGTCCTATGACGCGTCTGTGGTGAGTGCCCACCACGTCCTGGCCAGGGTGCTCCCAGGGTGGCCCCTCCATCAGCACCATCAGCATCCTCGGGACTTGGGCCCCACCCCAGACCTCCTGAAGCAGAGCCTGGGAGTGGGGCCTGGTGAGCCTGGGTGATTCTGATCACTCTTAAATGTTGGGCCCTCTGTGCCCTAGCAGTGGGAGGCACGGCAAGTCTTTCTACATGAAAAGTGGGACTTACACGCAGAGCGGCTGTGCAGAAATTACAGGCGATGTACGGCGTGCTCACACCTGCTTGGCATGGGCCTCTGGGGGGTAGAAGCTGCCTCTCTCCTGGTAGACAGTGTGGAGTCGTCGTCAGAAGCAGCCCAGCCTCTGGATCCAGACCACCTGCTTAAGGCCCAGCTCTGCTGACCTCAGGCAGGTCTGTGCCTCAGTTTCCACATCTGTAAAATGGGCACAATAGGGCTACCTGCTTCATAGCATTGTGGGAATTACCTGAGTTATCACATGTAAGGTGCGGGGTACAAAGTGAGCTCCAAGTTAAGTGTTTGCTTTATTAACTATCACCAGTTTTCCTTTCCTAGGTCTGCAGGCTCTGCCTGACTTAGAAAGCCTCTCCTTCTCTGGTAACCCTCAGTAGTGGACCTCCTGAGGCCGGGCGGGTGGCGGGAAGCCTAGATTTCTGGTGTCTTCCTACTCAAGAAGGCGGAGGGAGTGCTGGGCTGGAAATCAGATGTGGGTGGTTCCTGTCCTGCTTGGCTCCCGTGGGGGATCCTGGATCGGTGACCTTAGTGCGTCCCCGGCCTCATTAACTCAGCCTTGTGCACTGGAGGGTAGGGCCAGATCAGAGGATGCTGAAGCTTGGCCTCACCTTAGAATCTTGTGAGGAGACTATAATAAATGCAGACTCCCAGGCTGCCCAGACCTGCTGAAACAGAATCTCCCGTGCCGGGGCCTGGGCATGTGTATGTTTAACAGGCTTCCCAGGTCATTGGCCATGGCATGGACAAGACCCCTGGAGGTGGTGAACTGGTGGGAGTTGCAGCTGGTAGTCCTGGGAGGGTGGAGCCCTGCATGGCTGTCAGCACGGCACTCCCTTGCTACCTAAGGCCTCCGTATCACTAAGCTCCCCCTGGCCACCCCTTCATCTTGTTCCCTGGCTGTTGGCTTCTTGGAAAGTTTCTTCAAAGTACATTTTTGCTCAGAGGGGAGGCATCACCTCTGTCTCAGAATGCTGTGCAAATGCCAGAATATGGAAATAAGGTGGTGGGAGTTCTCGCTTTGATGCTCAGGCCAGGAAATCCCAAGTCACAAAGACCCCACCCTGCCCTGTCCTCCTTAAGTATCTCAGTCCCTGGTGTGTCTGTTTCTGAGCCTCCCCCAGTCCCCCACCCCGCCCTGATGCCACTGTGACAGGGTGCTGTTTGTTCACCACTGCATCCCCAGCAAGGCAGACACACAGTAAGTGATTGCTGAGTGAGGGGAGTGAGGCTGGTGCTGTCACGCCAGCTGTGTGCCCAGTGGGCTGGGGTGGCCGGCTGCCTCTGCTGCCCCTGAGGTCCCTAGGGACGAGGGTCCTTCGGGCCTGGCCTGCTCCTGGGCCCTGGCTCCCATCCCGAGGCTCCCTGGACGGCAGGGAACTTGCTGTGTGGGCCAAGCCTCCTTGGCCACCTGCGCTGCCCAGCTGGGCCACACACTTGCTTTGGACCCGAGGATGCACTCACGTGTGACTAAGTGGACAATTACTCTTATTTAAGTGATTTTCAGGATGGCTGTCGGTGCCGCTTCTGAGCTTGTTTTAAAGGCCCAGCCACACGGAACAGCCGGTTCCCATAAGGCTTTTCCAGAAAGCAGAGCTCAGTTATCTGTGACAGCTCTGCATAGCCAGGAAGCAGGGTACAGCACAGTCGCCTGGGCATTTTCAGGGTGGGTTCTGAATGACTCTTTTTTTTAAATTGAAGTATAGTTGACTTACAATACTGTGTTAGTTTCAGCTGTACAGCAAAGTGATTCAGTTATACACATACATATATATAACTCTTCTCAGATTTTTTTCCACTATAGATTATTACAAGATACTGAATATAGTTCCCTGTGCTACACAGTAGGGCTTTGTTGTTTATCTATTTTGTATACAGTAGTGTGTATCTGTTAATCTCCAATTTCAAATTTATTCCCCCTCCCTCGAAATGACTCTTGATGACGATCTGGACGGTCTCTGGTGCCAGGGGCGTCCTGGAGGGTCAGGGTACCTGGGTAGAGGGTGAGGGCTGGAGCTTCCTTCTGGCCACGATGGGGTGAAATGGGACAGCCTTTGAGAGTGGCTGGCAGAGCGCCCGCGTGGAGACCAAGTAAACGTTGGGGACGTGGATCTGAACCGGCTTTCCTCTTGCGCACGGTGGCCTCATGCTCGGCGCTGAGACCTCGTGCTCTAGAAGCCACTCAGAGCGGCTGCCACCCTGTGTCAGACGGGACGCCCGCTTGCCCCGGTACAGCAGGCTTCTCCACTGCCCCCCCACCCCTGCTTCTTGCCCTCAGCGTTCGAGGCCAGCCCCGGGTCTGCGCTCTGGCCGCTGCTCCTTGGCTTATGTTTGCACTTCGGACCCGCATCGCTGTGCCGTCTGCTGGCATGTGAGCTGCCCTGGCAGCATGAAGTCGTCCCAGGCACTGCTGTGGCTTCTGGTCTTGTTTGTCCCCGGGACAGGGGCCCCGCCTCGAAGACGCAGCTTCATTTCTCCTGGCTCATTTGCATGTTAAACTGTTGCGGGGTTTGGGGAAAGCTTCAGAGTCGTTTCCAGCGATGGAACTGGAAGAAGCTTTAGCGATCATCTGGTTCGAATCCGTTCATTTTACAGATGTGGAGACTGAGGTCCAGACACTTGAAGCACAAAGGGTCACCAAGGGACACCATTGGGACTGGAAACCGATTTCCCAGGTGCTGCCTATGGGTTGCGGGGGGAACCCAGCTGCCCCCCAGCCCTGCCCTCCTTCTGGCCGCAACCCCAGCTTCCCAAAAGGACGGTATTTATGTTAGAAACATTTTTCTGATGTTTGGTTCTGTCAAAACTAATTTTAGCATTTCTAAAGCTTGGGGAAAATACAGCCTCATCACTTTGATGTCAGCGCCTAGTTTACTATTAGTATATTCTGGGGTTTATCATTTTAGGCATGTTTAACATGGCTGCACCAGGCACGCACTATTAAATCTGGCTTATTTTACATTCCTGTCCGGAATTATTTATTTGTAACAATTTCCTCTCTATCAGAAGACACAGCTAATGCTGCGTTTTAATGTGTTATTTACACACAAAATAACCTATTTGCAACTCAGTATGTGCTGGAGGGAGGATGGATGGGTCCCGGTTTCCTGCGTTCTGTTATATCGGAGTTTAACAATCTGGTTTGCTAATAGAACCATTTATCACTGGTGTGGGGAGGATAATTTATTTTATGTTTGTGGCCAGGTCTCACGGCATCTGATCTCGGGAACATTTGGAAGAAATGAGGGCAGGCCTGGTGTTCGGGGTGCCTGTGGGACCCCTGGCCTTCCTGAGGTGGCCTGGGGGCCTCGGGGTTCCCTCAGCTCACGTGTACCTCCCACGGATGGTTCTGGAACTCCGATCAGAAATGTGATGGCGGAGACACTGCCTCTGCCCTCTAGGGGCCCCGGGGTGAATCCTGCCCAGGGAGGCTCCTGGGGATGCGGCGTGAGAGCCGGGCCCATAGGGATGCTCGGGGTTTCTCCAGGTGGTAAGAGGAAAGCGGGGTGGTCGTTGGTGGGGGAGCAGCATCAGAGCGGCTCCTCAGGGGTGCAAGGGCTTGCGAGTCAGTGAGCTGGCCCACTTGCCTCTACTTTGGGGTGGGTGGCCTGAGCGGGGCTGCAGCCTCGGTGGCAGGTGGAGTGCTTAGACCTCCTCTGCTCCCCAGGGCATCAGGGAGCCAGCCACAGACGCTGAAGGCAGGTCCCCGCTGTGTCAGATTGGCAGAGCTGGCTCGGAAGCTCAGCCTGCAGTGGGAAGGAGTCTTAGGCAGAGCGGCTGGTGGCAAGGGGTCCAGCAGCCAGGCGTGGTGGGATGGGCAGTGGCATCTGGGGACCAGGCAAGGAGGAGGCCTTCTGGCTACCCTGGCGTTAGACCCAGGGCTGGCGGGGGCGCCCAGGTAGGTGTGTGGCCACTGGACCATGCGGGCTGAGGTCCTGTGGCTCCATCAGGGGTGCCCCCCTTTCGGCACACTGATGGGTAAGGGTGGGGGGGAAAGCAGTGCATCTGAATGCGGACACCAGAAGGGGCAGGTGGGGATGGGGTGAGAAGAGTCATCAAGAAGCAGGAGCTGTAGCGCTTTTCACTAAGAGCTTGGCCCATGGAGAAGCCAGACGCCTCGACTCTCGACGCTGATGCGGCACTTGCCTGATGCCTGGGTGATCAGGAAAACTGCAGGGAAGGGGAGGCCCTGAAAGGGCCCTGCAGGCTGAGTCGGCCCTGGTAAGGCCACGGCCTGAAGCTGTGTGCCCTGTCTCAGCTGGGGTCCTGCTGGGAGCAGCTGCGCACTCAGATCAGATGGCTGGGGAGAGGTTACCAGAGGGGTGTTTGCAAAGTGTGGCGGGGCTTAGAGCCAGCCACGGGGCTGGTGCACGGAGCACATAGCTCTGGGGCGGCCGGCGTGGTTGGGGGCCGAAGCTCAGGCTCGGACAGATGAGGTCTGAATCTCATCTGCTCTGCTGCTTTCCGGTTGGGTATCCTCTGTTGACCTGAACCCTGGTCTCCTCATCTTAAAAACAGACAAAGTACTTATCTTTTGAGGGCTGCAGTACAGATAACCAGTGTAAAGTGCTTAGATAGTACTTGGCATATGGTAGACATTCTGTAGGTAGTAGTTGCTATTAGTGTTTTTATTGCTATTATTAGGATTATTCTAGAACTATTTCCCAGAGTAGCACGAACGCTTCCAGTAGGTATCTGAGAGTGAAGGGATGAAGGAATGAATGCACAGGTATCTGAGCAGAGTCTTCACAGGAGGGGCAGTTTGCCCGTGATGTGCAAAGGGGGATGGCATTCTAGCTGGAGGAATAGCATGTGCAAAGGTCCTGGGGTCTGAGATGGGCTCGGGGTGGCTGGGCCCGGCAGCCCCTTGGGGGAGGGGCTCCCTTCACTCCCCAGCAAAAGTCTCTGCATTGGGGCAGGGAAGCTCTGTGATGCTGTGGCCAGAGGCCCCGGCTCCATCTGTGTCCTCCAGCTGCTGCATAGCTGTGCGTGGACGCTGGAGATCCAGCCTGGCCTGACCCTGGACCCCCCTCCGGGTTCAGCCAGCCTCTCCTCCAGGGCAGGCAGGGAGGGAGGGGGCCGGAGGGGCTCCATCTTGAGAAACTGCCCTTGGCTCTTTCCCTGTGCCTGTGTGCTGGCTGGCACTGCTCCCAGCAGGCGTGGACCAACGGCTTGCGTTTGTGGGGAATGGGGCGTCTGAAGCCCTGACACCAGACAGAGCAAGGCTCGTTTCCACATCTGACTTTGCATCCCATTTGAGCAGCCACATTTGAGAGGAGGGTTTGGGTCTGGTGTGGTGCTGGTGGTGGACAGCAGGCTTGAGCTTTGCAATCCTGGCTGTCCTGGAAATGAAGTCTCGTGCCTGCAGAGCAGGTGTGATGGCGGGCAGGGCAGGGTAGAGCCCCCTACTCCCCACCCTTAGTGTCACCTTGCCCCTGGGTTCGTGCAGAGGCCCACGTGGTCATTCATCCTTCTTTGTGACCTAGGTTCCCTGGTGCCAGTATCCTCCCCGGGGACAGCCTGTGGGCACCGGAGTACCAGGGCTGGGGCAGCTGAGTAGGGGTAGAAGAGGGTCATAAAGGGAAGCACAAATTAGCAAAGATACACTTTGCTGCCTCTGTGAGTTCTGAGGCTGGGCACAGGTGGGACCTTTGTCCCGTTTCTGGTCCTGAGTCTGCCCATCCGTCACATTTCTCCAGACTGTGTTGGTGCCAAGGAAAACAACAGGTGCCTTCAGTCAGGTATGAGCGTGGGCTACCCTTGCCTGATGTGTGAAGTGGGGGTGACAGGGCTCACCTGGGTCTGCATGTGGGCGACAGGGGGCTGCTGTCATTATTCTCACGGGATGGTGACCTCACCTGCAGAAACTCCTGGCTGTGCCATTAGCGGCCAGAGCGGTGTGGTGCTTTCCAGCTGACCTCTGCCCACAGCGGTGCCCTTATGCCAGGCCCCCAGCTCTGCCAGCTCTGGGCTAACTATGGGATGGAAAACAGGGAGAGAGGCCCTAGCAGTTCTGCTCCTAGGTATCTACCTAAGAGAATTGTTTTTGTTTTTGCTTTTTTGGCGGTACGTGGGCCTCTCACTGTTGTGGCCTCTCCCGTTGCGGAGCACAGGCTCCAGACGCGCAGGCTCAGCGGCCATGGCTCACAGGCCCAGCCGCTCCACGGCATGTGGGATCTTCCCGGACCGGGGCACGAACCCGTGTCCCCTGCATCGGCAGGCGGACTCTCAACCACTGCACCACCAGGGAAGCCCTACCCAAGAGAATTGAAAGCATGTGTTCGTACAAACCCTGAGAAAACCATAATGCAAAAGGACACATGTTCCCCAATGTTCATTGCAGCACTATTTACAGTAGCCAGGACAGGGAAACAACCTAAACGTTCAACGAGAGATGAATGGATAAAAAAGATGTGGTACATACATACAATGGAATGTTACTTGACCATAAAAAGGAACGATATTGTGTCATTTGTAGAGATGTGGATGGACCTAGAGTCTGTCATATAGAGTGAAGTAAGCCAGAAGGAGAAAACCAAACATTGTGTATTAATGAATATATGTGGAATCTAGAAAAATGGTACAGATGAACCTATTTGCAGGGCAGGAATAGAAATGCAGCCATAGAGAACAGACGTGTGGACACTGCGGGAAGGGGAGGGTGGAACGAATTGAGAGATTAAATTTGACATAAATACACTACCACGTGTAAAATAGATAGCTAGTGGGAACCTGCTGTATAGCACAGGGCGCTTAGCTCAGTGCTCTGTGACGACCTAGATGGGCGGGATGGGGGCGGGGGATGGGAGGGAGGCCCAAGACGGAGGGGATATGTGTATACACATAGCGGATTCACCTCACTGTACAGCAGAAACTAACACAACATTGTAAAGCAATTATACTCCAATAAAAAAAAACCTTGCATATAAATGCTTATGGCAACATTATTCGTAACAGCCCAAAATGGAAATAAATGTCCATTAGCTAATGAATGGATAAAATGTTGTCTATCCACACAATGGAATATTATTTGGCCATGAAAAGGAATGAAATACTGATACATGCTTCAACACGGACGAACCTTGCTAATATTATGCTCAGTGAAAGAAGCCAGATGCAGAAGGCTGGGTATCGTAAGGTTTCCTTTGCATTAAGTGTTCCGAATGAGCAAATCCGTAGAGACGGAAGAGAGATGAGTGGTCACCAAGGGCGGAGGGGAGGAGGGAACGGGAGTGGCTGCTGATGGGTGCGGAGCTCCTTCTGGGGCGACGAGATGCTCCGGAATTAGATAGAGGTGAGGGTTGCACAGCACGGTGATTATACTAAAAACCACTGAGCTGTATGCTTTAAAAGGGTGAATTTTATGGTATGTGAATTACATCTCGGTTTTAAAAGAGAAGGAAGGAAGGAAGGGAGGGAGGAGGTGAGGAAGGAGGTAAAAGGGGGCGAGGGGGGCCTGGGGCACCTGGGACCGACCTTGTTGTGGCCCTGAAACCCCGGCGTGAGTCCCTGGGCTGCGTGAGCACCGCTGCCCCTCAGGCAGGACCCCGCTTTCCCTGGCCGATGAGCAGCCTCCCCAGCCAATTCTGTAGGCTCCAGAAGCTCTAAAGTCACTGGAGTGGAAGGACGGTGTTTAATGACAAAGTAAATAATTACATTAAGGGTGTGAGTACGGAAGGGAGCTGAGTAAATCACTTTAGAAGGGGTACCAGCCTCCAGCTCACTTCTGGTCCTTTATCACCGCATGACGGCCTCCCTCGGACTCGGGATAATTGACCGTGGCCAGGCTGCGGGCTCTGCAGCAGTGCGGGCCGGGGGCCTGGCGCGGCTGGGAGAGGTGGCTTACCAGCATGCCAGGGTGACCCGGCAGCCCTCCTCCTGCTTTGGGTGGAGGAGCCCCGGGGTCCGTGTCCTGCTGGAGATAAGACTCTTGGCTGGGAAGAGCCAGCTTCTTCTGAGCTTCCGAGTGGGAGGGGCTCAGGGCCACCTGGTCCACTGAGGCCCAGAGTCGGGGAGCGGTCTGGCTGAGGCCACACAGCGAGCACAGGGTGGACCACGGTAAGGTGCCGACCTGGGACCCCCCAGGCCAGGATGCTGTCCCTGCCCCAGGGTGGGGCTCCCGGGAGGGGTGGGTGCTCAGTGTGTGGGGTCCCACACCCTCTTCAGGGAAGCACCACAGAGGGCAAGTGCCAGATGTATTGCAGTTGCTGGGAAGCGGGAGATGTGGCCGGGGTCGGCATGATGAAGGTTCTGGGGTCCAGCACACCCTGCAGCCTCCCCTGGCCTGGCACCCCAGTTTGACCCCTCCCTTCACTGTTTTCCCTCTACCCCGTGGCCTCAGTCTGTCCTCAGTGAGTCCCTCCTTCCACTCCCCAGCCCCCTGCCCGCCCCTCAGGCCGGCTCTCAGCCTGGGGCCATGGAAGATGGACAGGAGGCCGGCCTTAATGCTGAGCCCCAAGGGGGCCATGTGTGATGTCTGAAGATCCAGGAGATGGATCCTGGCCTGGAAGGATGCCTCTTCTCGGGTGGGGACTGCGTCAGGATGCTTGGTGGCAAGTGACAGAAACCCACTCAGACCCTCCAGAACTAGCTGCGCCTGAGGCCCCAGTGATGTCACTGGGACACTGGCCCTTTCTCCCCCGGCTCTTGGTGGGATGGATGGACTGGTGTGTAATGGGGTCAGAGCTGTGGCTCTTCAGGCAGCAAGTTTCCTGGTCATTCTGTCCGGGACCTCCTCCTGGGGCTGCCCCTGGAGTGACCAGGCCTGTCCCCAGCCCCTCATTGCCCTTTTGAGCCCCCCATGGGGGAATGCAGAGTACCCCTGAGAGTTGCCAGGTGAGAGCCTTAGAGAGGAAAAGCCAGAAGTTTCCGGGGGCGGCATCACTAAGGAGAGGTCCTCCAGGAAGGAGGGGCCTGTGGGGGAGGGCTCCGAGAAGGGGACAAGAGCGGAGGCCTGGGCTGGGGATGAGAGCGCACATGGAGGACGGGGACCAGGGTGCCTGCTTGCCAGGGGCTTTCAGGCGAAGGGGTGGAAGGAGAGATGCAGTTGGCAAGGGAGGTTTGTAAGCTGTGGGGAGCCTTGGAGGTGCCTCAGAGGAATCTGGACTCTGGATAGCAGGGAGCCATTGAAGGCCCTTGAGCAGGGGAGCATGGTTTCGAATAAACTTGCTTTTTTGGCGGGTTAACTTACGTCCTGTGGCTTGAAGCCGGCGCAAGAGAAATGCAGGCGATTGGGCTGGATGTCTCTGCTCTGCAGATCACGCTTCTTCCTTCCTTCTTTCCTCTCTCCCTCCCTGCCTTACTCCTGTCTTCCCGCATGCGTTCAGTGAGGGCCTAGTGTGTCCCAGACGATGTTATGGTCACCATGTCTCAGCAGGGAACACTCAGGCAAGGTCCACTTTTCCTGGGGGGAGACAGTCTAGTTGGGCAAGACAGGCAGGTCCTCCCATGAAAGGCCACGCCGCCGAGAACCGGAAACGGGGACCCTGGCTTTGGGGAGGCGGGGGTGGGGGAGGTGGTGTTTCCCAGGAGGGTTAAGGCCGCCGCCTCTTGCAGGTGCGCTGCTGAGACAGCATGGAGACGGCTTCCTCTGCCGGGGGAGGCCGGGGTGAGAAGAGACTGGGGGGCCGGCTCAGGCTGTCCCCGTGCCGAGGGACAGTGTCTGTCACAGCCGGTCCAGCCATCCCTGCGTTGGGAGCAGGGCTGGAGTGGAGCCCGGGGATCCAGACGCCCTGGGTCCAAGCCGCTGTGGCGTCCCAGTCTTTCACCCGGGAGTGGGCTCGCCCTGCCTGGTGGGGCCGTGGTCAGGACGGGACCCCTCCTCCGGGGGCTCTGGAGAGGCTGGCCGCAGTGCCAGCGCAGGGGACCACAGGCCCATCTCTCTGTTTCTGCGATCACCGTGCCCACAGTGGGTCCTCTGTTCCTTGGCTGTGATGATGCCTCTGGGTGACATCCGTGAGGGGGTTCTGAAGAATTCTTAGGGTGCCAGGAATGGAAGGCGTTAGAACTCTCCCATCAGTGCTTGGAGCAGCCCTGACCAAGTGTCCCGGCAGGGCTGTAGGTGATCAGAGATGGTTTTTGTGCCCGTATCCCCAAGGAAGAGTCAGAAGCTCCTGGGATCTTAAATAATAATAATAATAATAATAAAACAGAAAACAGAGTTGGTGTTTCCCTGTGCTGTGTTCTGGGCGCTCCATTGCTTTGGGGCTGGAGTGGCCTTTGCAAGTTCTTCCCAGAGGAGGTGTGGGCGGGGTGGGCACCACCTGTGGATGTGGCCACATGTCCTTGAGCTCCGCCGTCCGGGAAACATCCCAGCTGCACCACAGGGAACAGCCTGAGCCCCTCAGCTGGCTGTGTCTTGAGAGGAGAGAACCAAGCCCAGGGGCAGACTGAGACTCTGGGCCCTGCTTGTTGCAAGAACTTAATGGCTGGGTGGTTGCCTGGGGCAGATGGACGCCACCTCGCACGTCTGCTGGACCAGCCTCTTGCCAGTGGCCTTACACGTACAGCTGCTTAGGCCCTTTATCCTCAGGTGCCTCGGGCCCTCCATCCTCAGCTGCATCAGGCTCTCCTTCCTCCGATGCCCCCTCCCCACCCCGGCCCCCACTGCCAGTCTCTTGAGTTCAGGCTTATCCCCACCAGATCGCCAGGCTGTGCCAGCCCCGTAGGCTGCCTCACCCTGAGGAGAAGGCCACCCCGGCCTCCCAAGCCCATCCAGGGAACGTCTCGGGTTGTGCCCCAGGTGTGAGGTCACTTGCACGCGTAGCTCTCATCCTCGGAAGCTCTGAGACGGGGTTCCAGTGCACGTGGTTTACTGAGAAGTTAAGGAGGGGCTGGGACGTGAGACAGGACGGGTATGGGGTACCTTAGCCAGCCACTACCACTAGGAACTACTGGGGTTTCATCCCTCAGGGAAACCCCGGGGCCCCTCGTGACCTATCCCACCCAAGGGGAAGGGAGCTGAGGTCTGTTTAAACACCAGCTCCTGTCACTTCCGGCCTCGCGTGCGGTGGAGCAAAACGGGCTTTGGAGGTAGAGAAAACCCTCAGACGGTTAACCCCAGGGGCTAGTGATGGGAAGCTGGGTGTGTGCGTGCATCACAGTGGTAGGAGCGTGGGGACGTGAACGGGCATCACAAAGCATCGGCCACACGGAGACAGAAGTGGTGGGTACTCGCAGGTCGTGACTTTTGTGGGGTCAGGAATCCTCTTCCGTGTCCCTCTCTGTGATTTCACAGAGATGAATTCGGATGGCTTAGGGATGGATAAGTGTGGAGCTACAGACTCCCCAGGGAGAGGCAGCAACTGGGCTGTTATCAGACGTCAGTGCCTCAGTGGGAATGAGTTTATCAGATTCTGTGTTGAGAGAACAGGGTTTGATGGGGATGAGCCCAGGAGGACAGGAAAGAGGCTGCGAGTCGGAGAAGGGGCCGGAAACGGGCCTGAGGGACCTGAAGGTCCCCCTCGGTGCATCTTTGAGACAAGGCCCTGGGGACCGTCAATGCCAGAAGACCAGAGCGCCAGCCTGGCCTGGAATGGAGGGGACCCCAGACCCCAAGCCCCAGGGATGAACCTGATTTATAACCAGTCACTGAAAATATACACAGTGAAATGAAAACTGCCGCCACTGAGCAGGCTCATGCTGGCCGTTGTAAAGATAAGTAACGGCAGTTATAAGGCCACTTAAACCCTTGCCTTTGGGGTGTGAAGGGGTCTCTGCAGACAGTACATCTTTATCAAGAAACGTTTACTCATAAAAAACCACCAGGAAGCGGGAGAGAAGGTGGCTCAGCCACAGGGCTTTTCTGCCTTTATGGAGCCGCAGCCCATCGGGAACCAGAGCCACAAATCACCGTGTCCAGAGGTGGGGGTGGGAGTGAGTTAACCCTGACCTCAGCCTTCCAGACAGTGACCCAGCCCCCACCTGCATCGGTGCAGGGGGACCGCAGTCGTCCGCATTGGCTCCCTGGCACCACGGGCCAAGCGCAAGCTCTGTGGGCACGCATGGCCCCTGCCCGCCTCTCCAGCCTTGTAATGTCCTTCCCACGTGCCGGCCTCTGTACCTTTGCGTGGCTCTCCCTCTTCCCGGATGCCTTCCTCTGCTCATCTACCAGGGCCTCCTGCTGTCCTTTGCACATGCCTCGTGGTCCCCTAGACACCCACTCCTGTACCAGACGCAGGTGGATCGGGGAGCAGAGCCACTGTGAGTGACACAGGACCAGGGCTGTGATGGGACCAGCCCCCACCGAGCTGCAGGAGCCATGGAGTTTCTGGACGGCTGTGGCCTCTGTATCTGGTGCCCGGCCCAAGTTGCCGTAGGTCAGTGGGGTCTGCAGTGCGGAGAACGTGGCTGTGGGGACAGAGCTCATGTCACCTTTTACGAGCTCCCAGACTCGGGCTGGACGGATGCAGGGGAGCTGCAGAGGCAGCCCGCCCCTTGCAGCTGTTTCCACATCGGGCCTGGGAGCTGGACCAGCCGTCTCTGCCCACGTCGCCAGGGCAAGCCAAGGATCAGGGTGCCTGCTGCCCTTTATCATGGGTCCCCAAACTTTTTGATCCCTTAAATATGACTGAGGACCCCAAAGAACTTCTGTGGATGTGGTTTATATCTCTTGATATCTACCTTGCTAGAAATGTCACATGAGAAAAAATGTATATTTTAATTTTTAATTCATTTGAAAATAACAATGGTAAATCCATTATTTTTATGAAAAATAACTATTTTCTAAAATTTAAAAAAATTGGTGAGATGAATGGGATGATTCTTTTGTAAATTTCTTTAATGTCGGGCTTAGTGGAAGACAGCTGGACTCTCACACCTGCTCCTGCGTTTTGTCTGTTGCGACATGTTGTTTTGGTTGAAATGTGGGAGGACATCTGGCCCCACATAAGGCATAGAGTTAGAAAGAGGAGGGATATTTTTAAAGCCTTTTCAGCTAATTGTAGATATTCTTCTCTGATATTACACCAAAACTTGACACGTGGGTGTTTCTGAAGTGTTACTTGCGATGTGGCATCTGAAACCATCTCGAAGCCCTTTCCGTACTCTGTTTGTTAAAATCCACTGGTCTATCTTGCACTTGGAAGGGATATTTTTTACCCAGGCATCATTTTGTATCACCACGCTTTCGTCCTTTGGAAATATTGGCTCACGGAGTCGTGAGGCTATCCAAACGTACAGACAGAGACGAGAGAGAAAGACACATCACTTCTTGGTATTATTATAAAATGCCATGACTTTGCCCCTGCCCTGAAAGAGGACCACTGCTTTACAGCATCCTTCCTACTAATCTCACGCACGTTTTGCTGTGGCCAGCCCTGAGATGGAGTCATGCTGAGAAGGGAATTCTCGGAAATGAAGTGTCAGCTTAGCGATGCTGCCACGGGGGTCTCTCCCTGAAGCTCCCCCATGCCCCTCGGTGCCACCCGCCCTCTGGCTGCACCTTCTCTCTTCCCCTTCATTCCTGACTGTCTGTGCTCCCTGGCTAAGCGCATGTCCATCAGGACCTTGCCCCATCTCTCCACCCAGATGGTGCCCAATCCAGTGGGGGATCTTCATCCCTCCTCTTCTGCTTTCACAGTCTCACCAGCTCCCTCCCCTTGACCCTGGCCCTGGACACCCCTGCCGGTTTTCCTGCCCCCCCCCCCACCTTGACCCAAGGTCCCAGGGGTGTGTCCTCAGCCTCTCCTCTTCTCATGGCAGGGGTGGGGGGTCCCGCCTTCTCAGTCATCTCTGCTCCATGACACCTGCACTCACTCCACTGGCTCCAGACCTGCTTACCAGTGGCCCACCCGACATCTCGCCTGTCCTTAGGCCCTGTGTATCCTGGGCTGAATGCGTAATGCTCCCTCTCCACCCACACCTGGACCCCCGCTCCCCCCACTGGGGGAGGCCCCTGCCTGCCCTCCTCTGAGGGTCCAGCATCATTTACCTCTCACTTGTACATGATGGAAACTTAAGGGACCTGTGCCCCGGATGGCACAAGATGCAGCGTGCCGCGGGCCCTACTGCGGATGGACTTTCCTTAAAGCCTCTGTGTCCACTGGGACACAGGAGGCCCAGAGGGGTCCCCAGACTCGCCCACCAGGTCACCACGAGCAAGGGGAAGACTGGAATTTGATGGGGTCCTGAGCCCAGACCCGTGCTCCTCCCCTGCTTCATGCCCTCCCAGGCTTCATATCCTTGGTTCAAGGGACCGCTTGGCTCCATGCCTGCGCCTGGCAGAGGCCAGAGCTGCCTGAGCCTTAGGGCCCAGCGCCTGGCAGCAAGGAGGCAGCAAGAGCCAGAGAACTCCAGGGAGTGCCAGCATCCCCCCGGGAGCAGCAGTACCTCCTGTGAGGCTGGCAGCGGGTGGTGGAGGTGACAGCACCTGTCCCGAATCTGGTAACATGACTGCCACCTGCAGTCAGGATTGTTTTTCTCCATCCGAGAAGACATCTCTAAGAAGAAAAGAGCCCTGCAGTCCCTGAGCAGCCTCCGGGCAGGCGTGTGTAGGTGCTAGGGGCCCAAAGCAGAGACGAGAGTGTGTGCTGACCTTTTCAGCTGGCCGGGTTCTCAGCTGGCGCTCAATGGGCCCTGACATCAGGTAGGTCCTTACAGGGGCGGGGGTCTCGGCACGTCGGGAGCCAGGGTGTTGCTCTATTGCAAGACCAGCAGGGTCCACTAAGATGCTGTGCCCACCTCTCCCTGCCCCCCTTACTCCCCCCTGCACCCCAGCCCAAACACAAAGGCCTTCTGAGCCTCCTGACTTTGGGCTCCCAGGCAAGTCTCTGCAGGGGACCCCTCCCACCTCCCACCCACCCCCAGTGTCTTCCTCTGGGCCACCTGCCTCTCCAAATCTCAAGGCTCTTTCAAGGCCAAGTTCAGTTAGTCAATTCTGTTTAATTCAAAAAGCATTTGGATGTTTACGGAAGGCCTACTGGTTAGCCTGTTGCCAAGGCCACCCGGCTATTAAGTGGTACAGCCAGGACTTGAACTTGAGTCTGTCTGAGCCCTAAGGGCAGGACTGTCTTCCTTCCCACTGCTGCTTCCCTACTCCTGTCTTCTGCTGATATCCTGCTTATCTGGAGCAGCCACAACCCCCTGCCCTATTTAACTTATACACACTTACGTCTAATGGATATAAACCTGTTAAATTGTTTCAAGACCAAGAGTCCAGGGGCACCGAGGAAGGAAGGGCCTCTTCTGTGGATGAATTATACACTACTTAGCGCAGGGCCTCTGAGGCTTAGGTCTGGGGGCTCAGGGGCTTCTTGTCTCTTTCTGGATTCCTGGCTGCAGTTGATAGACAGTTGCCCTGAGAGGTGAGTGACCTCCTGATGGGTGCAGTTTGTTCCACACTTAAAAAGTACTGACAGATAATTCAGTGTGATAGAACGCTAGTAATTGGGTCTAGCGTTTGTGTCTTCTCTCCACCCCCTCTATTTTTCCCCCTTTGCCAGTCCTCTGCCAGTGGCTGAACCCCGACGGCAGGCACAGAGAATTCTCCGTGAGCCTCGGCCTCAAGAACAGCAAATCTGAGGGGCTCTGTGACAGGCAGTTTCTTCATCTGGTTGCAGTTATTCATCAGTGTGCAAACACCCCACCATCCAAACCTCAGGGAGCTCACCAGCCAGGAGGAGGGTCTCGCAAGCACAGGGCTGGCATCTCAGGATGGTAAGGGATTCAAGAGAGGTCAGCTCTAGATGCTTCTTCCCGCCTCTGGGGGAAGAGAGGCCGGGAAGGCTTCCTGGAGGTAGGCATGCCTGCGCTGGGTGTTGAGGGATGAATAAGAGTTCACTAGGCAGAAAAGCAGGACGTAGAAAAAGAAAAAGAACATGAGCACAGTCAGAGGTTAGGGTGTGAATCCGGGAACCGTTGATGGTTTTGCTGAGGGGACCTTCTTCAGCAGCTTCTCCTGAAGCATCGTACCCTAGAAAGACCAGGGTGACCAAGGCAGGCGAAGGAAAGATTCCAGGAGGTCCCTTTTGCCTTCTGTCTGGTTTTCTCAGCTGTGTCTGTGTTCCCTCTGGCTCCCTGAGAATCAGGGCAATGGAATGAGGGTGGGTTTTTGGACCAGTTTCCCTTCCAGACCCTGCTTTCTCATCTAATGTGAACCCTCAGCTGTTGCCCTCATATTTGCTGAATTCACAGCGCCTGGGCTCTGGGGCCCTGTTAGGGGAACTGTGAGCTTTCATCCTGGTTGGATACCCTGGAAGCCTGAGAGGGTTAAACCGCCGAGCCAGCTGGGGAGCATCAGTCCCCTCTCCTGGCGATAACGTCAGAGGCTGACGCTGGGGACGACAGAGCTGCCTAGAGGCTCTCTCTGGGGTGGACTCCGGCCGGGACCCCGTAGGTAGGCTGGCTGCGGATGTACGGGCCCCTGGACGCCCACGGGGACGGCCAGCATATGGATCCTGGTGGCCTGTGTGTCTGGTTTCTTCTCTGGGAATTCCTTCCGCGGTGGCCAAAACTTCAGTGGGGAAGGAGAGGGTGTGGGTGCTGGAGGAGGGGGCTCCTCCTTCTGGCGGGGAGGGACTGGCTTTTCCTTAAACAGACACTCAGCATCCCCTCGGCGAGGGGCCCATGTCTCTTAAGCAGCAGAGAGAAGCAGGGAGGATGGGCTGCCCTGTGGCTCTGGGGACCTGGAGGAGGCGGTGCTCCGTCCGACCCGGCCTGCAGGGGCAGCAGTCCTTCAGTTGGCTGAAGTGCCTGTTTTCTCAATCTGTCTGTGATCGGGAGGCCTTTCGACGGGGCTGCCGGGTACCGACTCAGGGACTAGTGCGTGGCCTCCCCGTGGTTTCATATGCCTCGCCGAGACCCGGGAGCCCCCCTCTCCCGGGGAAATGGGAAAAGTGTGTGCGGGGCCCAGAGCACCAGGCCCGGCCATGCCGCCACCAGGACGTGACGGGGACAGCGTTTCCTGGGGGCGCTTGTGCCGGGCAGGCTCCCGCGGATGCAAAGGGGTGGACGCGCCCGGTGGTTCAGTGGCTCCTGGGCTTTGTGGATTGAGTTTCTTCCACCTGGTACGTGATGTGTTTTTCTGTGTTGACTGGAGGTTGGGAAGAAATGTCCAAATTAGGGATGGGCCCGTGGCTTAGCCGAGCAGCAAAATGAGTGAACTTCCACCGTGGAAGAGACGTCAGATCCCAAGAAGGAAACCCCAGCTTTGGGAGGGTGTTTGGTCTGGCCTAGGCTGTCAGACCCACAGAGGGGCTGGTAAACTAGTGTCCGGTGGGGCACCCGACCCCAGACCCAGCCTTGCAGGTGTGTGGTGGGGCCCACCTGGACACCTGGCTGAGAGCCGGGCAGGAGGATGAGCGGGGAAGCTTTGGGGGGCCAGGGAGGGCAGGCACACTCTGGAGGGGATGCCTGGCCCCCTCCGCCTTCCTTCATTCTTCCTTCTTCATTAAGTGCATGGTAGGCTGGCTTGCGTCCCTTTTGTCCGCTCTGTCCCAACCAGCCCTGTACGAGGTTGCCCGAGTCCGTGCAGTGACCCCCAGAGGCAGGTGCAATCCCATTTTACAGACGGGGCAGCCGAGATTCTTCAGTGTCAGGTGACCTGCCCCGCCGGACAATGCTGGGACGCGGTCAAGCCGAGCCTCGCCTGCGCTGGGCCACCATCCGCGCGGTACCCAGTGGGGTTTTCGGGCTCTGACTCCACGGTTCAGAGGGGAGAGTTGCCTCAGGGAAGTGGGCTGCTGGTCCATCGGTGTTCGCTGTGTCCCATGCCTCCGACTTGGAGAGAAGGCTGCTGTGGCTCAGACCGGGCCTCGTCCAAGTTCTTTTTTATTTTTTAAAATTCTTTGGCCGTGCCTCGTGGCATGTGGGATCTTAATTGCCTGACCAGGGGTCGAACGTGCGCCCCCTGCAAAGGAAGCGCGGAGTGTTAGCTACCGGACCGCCAGGGAAATCCCTAGTTCAAGTCCTTGCTCTGCTGCTGGCCAGCTGGATGGGACTTGGAGCGCGTAGCTTCGCCTCTCTGGGCCTCAGGGCCCCACCTGCAAAGCCCCCACCTGTTGGGGGCCCGGATTATCGTAGGCTGTTATCAGCGAAGCAGTTGGAACAGTGCCTGGCAGGCGACACGCTCACAGAAGTGTGTGGGTGAGAACAGCCTTCCAGAGGGAGCACCCTGGTCTCTCATAGATCAGGTCGTGGGCGCAGTGCTAACCCTGCACACAGTAGGTGCTCCGGGCAGCGCCGGGAACAGGCGTGGACTGTGGCTCAGGGCACATGGACAGAATGGATTTGGAAGCACGTTAGCAAGCAGCCTGGTGGGCCGAGGGCTCCAGAACCTCTGTGTCCCCGCCAGCTTCGGAGCCTTGCCCCCATCATGGGAACTCTTTGCACCCACTTGCCACAATTAATCTGAGAGACATGGCGACCCCCCCCCCCCCCCCCGCCCCCCGCCGCCTTCCCTTAGTGCATGGCTGAAGGTCATACGGGCAGCACACAGGGCTGCTTCTGCAAATTACATGTTTGCCTTTTTTTTTTTTTTGGCTGTGCCTCGCGTCTTGAGGGATCTCAGTTCCCTGATCAGGGATTGAACCTGGGCCCCGGCAGTGGAAGTGCCGTGTCCTAACCACGGGACCGCCAGGGAATTCCCATACATGTTTACCATTTTTCTGATTATTAAAGCAGTCTGAAAATTTGATTAATGCAGAAAAGCACAATGAACGTGATCACACTCTTCCTTGATTCTCCCTCCCTTCATTCAAGTGTTAGCATATTTTTTTCCCAGTTCTTCTCATTTCTTTTTTCAGTGTTAGGTTCAATGAAGGAAATTTTAAAAACAAGTCCTTGGGCTTTTGGGACTCAAAGCTTCAGAGGAAATGTAGAATGCAACCCAAAGGACAAATTTCCCGTCTGATTTTATTTTCAACAGATGCCAAATCCATCTGCCGCCCCTTCTTTTACCCTGGCTCTTCTGCAGGCCCCCCGACTTACCCCCTTGCCCAGTGGGCCTGTCCGCAGAGTGGTCCCCAAGAGACAGCCCAAAAGGGTGTTGGGGGAGACACCTGGCAGGTGTGCCGAGCGTTTGCCGTGAGCGGCAGGTGAAGGATGGGCAGGCATCCCTCCTGGGACGCCCGCTTCCGCCCCTGCTGGTGGCCCATGTTTCCAGGATGAGGCAGCGTTTGACATGCAGCGGGCCGCACCCGGTCTTTGGTATGCCGTTTTGTCCCTGGACTTAATGAGTTCTGCAGGGACGCGCCACTGTAGCTAAAGATCATTTACCTGAATTGCTTTTTAATTTCTGCCATGCTTTTAACATTCTGCCATGGGGAGCAGCCCCTGGCGCAGTATAATTACACGATAATTTACAGCAATCCCAAATCTATAAATTTGGCCATGCCGGGTTGGGGGAAGGGACCAGAGCTATGTGAGGGCTGGGGGCAGAGGACCGCCCTCCCCCCACCTCCGTTTCTGGGTGCAAGTTCCAGGTGCTGGGTGAGCATGGAAGAAGCAGAGAGGGATGCTTCTTGCCCAGTAGATGCTGAAGTTTCCTTTAACACCAAGGACGAGTTCGTCGTGCGCTGGCCTGTGGGAGAGGACATGTGTGTGATTTCACCTCTCTTCTGATCTGCCCGCGTGGAGCAGTTTTGCTGCGGGGCCTGGGGAGGTGGGTGGCCAGGGGCCGTCTGTGAAACACATGGCATTAGAAGGCAGGGTTCAGAAGGCTCCCCTGATGCTTTTAGCACAAACCCTCCCCCCATCCCACCACCGCAGGCTCAGGAGAGGAGAGATGGTGCTCGGGGCGGGGCGCAGGGGATTCTGGGGGGTCACCCGGACACTCCTCCTGGCTGGGGGCTGATGGAGTTGGTGGCGGCCCTACGAGGGTGGAGGGGACAGTGCCGAGGCCGCAGGAGAAGTGAGGGGCTTTCCTCTCTGCGCCCACCTTGTGAGACCCACCTTCTGTGCCCACGGAAGGATGTACACGTGTGGTGGCCCTTAGTTTTCCGTGTCATCGGGTAATTTGCTCCTTTCCGCTGAAACCACCCACAGCACAAAATATCCATATTTTCTTTGCACAAAGGCAGTTTGTTAATTAACAGAATCCCGTGGTGAATTAACTTTATATAATAAGGAAAAACTAGGCTTTTCTGATTTATTGGTTATAGAAGTCTAAATGTTCGTATCTTGGGTGTTTTATACTGGGATAACGGTTTTTTTTAATAGCAGTGGGAGGCCATAGCCGTAGCCAAAAAGCCGTGGAGCTTAGGTTCAGAGAGGTTAAGTCACCTACCCCACATCACACAGCTGGTGGGAGGAGATAAGGCATCTGAATAACTCACCTACCCCCAGTTCACTGCCGGGCTGTCCAGTTGGAGCGATGGGAGGAGCAAGGAGCAAACAAGAATTCATCTTTTCCTGGAACCGGAGGCAGGCAGTGGGGGCAGCGGGTAAGTGTCTGTCTTGATGGTTCTCAGCAGAGCTGGTTGTATGGTGGTGCCCCCGGGGTGCCCTCCCCGCAAGGATGTGCAGCCCCTGTCTCATACCAGGCGTTGCCTCTCTCCCCCAGGAGGCTGGTGGTCCTCAGGCTTGGCTCTTCTGCCCATGAGTGCTGGGCCTCAGAGGTGGCAGAACCGTGGCTGCGGAGGGACCCTCCAAGTACTCCAGCCTGTGCCCCTCACTCTCTCTGGCTGGAAACCCTTTCCTGCCCCCTCGGTCTACACCATCGCCTCTGCAGCTAGCCCTGAGGGGGTGTTCTAGTTGCTCTTTGAGGGTCTGAGCCCACCTGGGGGGCTTGGCTGTGAGCTAAGACGTCCCCACGGCATGATGTCCAAACCACAGGGAGTCGTCAGGACTCGAATCCCCCTTGTCAGCGACACCACTGAGAGGGACGCCCCCACGGCATTTCTCACGGTGGAGCCCACAGGCCTTTGGCCCCATAGTGTGACGCGAGGGTTGGGGGAGAATTAAAGACCCCGCTTAGAGTCGGAGAGAATTTACTGCTTTTGAAGGAGGCTGCTTATGCCTCAGGTTAGAAGCGTAAGCCCACGGGATAGAGCCCCTGACCTGGCCCTGTCCGCCTCTGCAGCCACTCACCTGCAGTAGCGCCCTAAGGCACCCATCCCATCTTTTGCCTGCCGCCTCCTGGAAGCCCTCCCTCATTACAGCCCTCCCCCACTTGCCCCCTTCCCGGTGCGTCCCTTTGCCCTCAGAGCCCTGTGGTGTCCCCTCCTGCAGGGGTGTGTTCTGGCTGGGAGATGTCTGGATAACTGGGCGGAGGACTACAGGGATGCCCCCTTCCCTTGTCTGCTCTGGTTCACAGCTGTCCCCCGCACGAGCCTGGGCAGCTCAGAGCTTTGCACTCTGGCTGTGGCCCAGCAGTGTCCTGGCGACAGCAGGATGAGGGAGCTGAGAAGCCCACGGGCTCTTGTGGCTGGACACTACAAGAGGTGGCTGCCTTTGTTATGACAGAGCAGGGCCTTGGGCCGCGGCCAGCCTCTGTCCAGAGACGGCTGTGATGCTTATGGCCAGCCCAGCGGGCGGGTTGGGGGGGAGCCCGTGGCCAAGCTGGCTGGGGATGCAGAGACACCGCTGGGGATGCAGGGGGCGTGGTCTCCATCAGGTCACGTCCACTCCCGCCTCCCGATTCAGGAGCTTCTGGGCCACCTCCTACCTCTGTTGTCTGCACGTGGAGTTTTCTTGCGCGGGGGCCTCTGAACTCTGTCAGCTCCCTTGGGGGCTGCTTGCCTGGGGGCAGCGTGTCTCCATACCGAGGAGCCCCCCGAACTGGACTGGTGAGGGGACAGGTCCACCCGCGTGGGGTCATCTTGAGGGTGATTTGGGCTGGTGGAGATTTTTGTCCTGTGTCCAGTCTCTAGCCTCGAGTCCCTGCAAAAGATGGGAATCCCCTGTATTCCTGTTTATACATTACACACCCGAGACCCAGAGAGGGCAGGTGCTCCGGGTCACGCGGGTGGGAGAGGCGGATTTGGACCCAAGCCTGTAGGATTTCAGAGCCCATGGCCCCTCCAGGTCACCCCAGGGAACGATTTGAGAATCGGGCAGTTAATTCTCTCTGTGGTTATGTAATGCCCCAGTGATAACCTTTTGAGCCCATTTCAGATCAGCACCACGCCCCCTCCCCATTCCCCTCCCTCCCTCAGACACTGGCACGTCCTTCCCCGTGACCTCCTTGGAGCTGTGTCTGCCCACACCTCAGCTTCCAGGACCAGTGGGGTCTCACCATCTCGCTTTCTCATCCTGAGTCCGTGAGGGACCACTGTGTCCCCGGTCTCCAGAACAGTGCCTAGCACTGTGCATGTCCATAAATGTTTGTCAGGTTAATCAGTGATCAGATGAGTGCTTCAGGGACTCGTCCAGAGCCAGCCCAGAAATGCGAACCTCTGGCCCTGTTGTCCTGCCCCATCGCCACCCTCTTTCAGGCTGGTGGGATGGCCCACATGCAAGTTTCTGCTGATCCTTCTTCCTCAGTGGTGAACCCGGCCTGCCTGAGCCAAGGCTTCTGCTTGGAGAGGGTGATGGAATCGGGGGGGTCACACTCTCTGGGATGGCCACTCTCAAAACCCAGAAAATATTACAAGTGTTGGCAAGGACATGGAGAAAGAAATTGGAACCTTAGTGCATTGCTGGTGGGAATGTAAAACGGTGCAGACACTGTGGAAAACAGTCTGACAGTTCCTCAAAAGATTAAACCTAGGGCTTCCCTGGTGGCACAGTGGTTGAGAGTCTGCCTGCCGATGCAGGGGACACAGGTTCGTGCCCCGGTCCGGGAAGATCCCACGTGCCGCAGAGCGGCTGGGCCCGTGAGCCATGGCCGCTGAGCCTGCACGTCCGGAGCCTGTGCTCCGCAACGGGAGAGGCCACAACAGTGAGAGGCCCACGTACCACAAAAAAAAAAAAAAAAAAAAGATTAAACCTAGAATTATATGATCTGGCACTGCCACTCCTGGGTATATACCCAAAAGAAATGTAAGCTCTGTATACCCATGTCCATAGCGACATTAACCACAGTAGCCAAAAGGTGGAAGCAATCCAGGTGTCCGTAGACAGATGAATAGATCACAGAGTGTGGTCTGTAACATACAATAGAGTATTACTCAGTCTCGAAAAGGGAGGAAATCCTGACACAGTCTACTCTCTGGATGAGCCTTGAGGACATGATGGTGAATGAAATCACGCAGTCACAAGAGGACAAATACTTCATGATTCCACTTATACGAGGTCCCCAGAGGAGTCACATTCACAGAGGCAGAAAGTAAAAGGGTGGGTGCCAGGGGCTGGGGGAGGGGGCACCGATGAGTTATTGTTTCATGGGGATAGAGTTGCAGCTTGGGGCTCTGAAAAGAGTTCTAGAGATGGATGGTGGTGATGGTGGCACAAAGTCAAGGTACTTAACGCCACTGAACTGTATACCCTTAAAAACAGTTAAAAGGAGACATTTTGTGCTATGTGTATTTTAGCACAATTTTCAAAATTAAATAATAATCAAGAGAAACAATGAGTGGGGAGCCAGGTCCAAAGACCCATGGACTTAAAAAGAATTTATTTTACTGAAGTCTAGTTAATTTACAATGTTGTGTTAATTTCTGCTATACAGAAAAGTGACTCGTTTATACCTATATGTACATTCTTTTTCATGTTCTTTTCCATTATGGTTTATCATAGGATGTTGAATATAGTTCCCTGTGCTCTAGAGTAGGACCTTGTTGTGTATCTATTCTCTATACAATAGTTTGCATCTGCTCATCCTAAACTCCCACTCCATCCCTCCCTCCCCCACACCCCCCCTTGGCAACCACAAGTCTATTCCCTACGCAATTCTCAGGGACTTTTAAAGCTGGGGCAAACATGGGGCCCCGATCCACCTACCAATCTTGTTTTACAGACAAGGACAGCCGGCTGGGACCCTGCCCCGGCTTTCCCGAGGAAGTGTTCTTTGGGACTCGAGGCCACTGTTCCAGGAGAGCAGCCCCTGTCTGACACCCCTTGCCTTGAGACTTCCATGACATTGGAGCTCTCAACCCCAGACAGACGACGCTAAGGGCGGGGCCGGTGGAAAATATGTTGGTTTGAGAAATTTAAATCTGATTTTTCTTTTTTTCTTCTCTGTGAAAAGAATTAAAATCCAGAAGAAGCTTATTACAGGCGGGCTGAGGTTATTTTGGGAAGCAGCAATTAACGGTTTTATACTTTTCCTCTCCTTTTTGCCCTTGCTGCCCGCACAGGTCTGGGAAGCTATTAAACCTTCACCCAGCCTGCAGCCCAGAGGAGTCTGTCCTGCCCTGTTTCTCCTCCACTTGCACGCCTTGGGAAAGAAAAGAAAGTTCCATTCCTATTAATTACAGCCTAATCCTCTCAGTAAGCACTTGGTGAATATGTTCGGAGCTGAGGTTTAAAGGCCTCTTCTGAACAGAAGAGTAAAATGAAAGGAAGCATGTATTTGGTCAGACGCTGTAATTTGCCACGTCATCCGCTTCTCTTGTTGCTAAAATGGATGCTCTGCTGAGGCCGCGACTTCCAGCTGCCCCAGGTCACTGTCCACGGTCACACCCTCTCCGGGAGGTCACCTCACCCCTCCAGGCTGAGGCTGGCTGGGCTTGGGAGAGGCAGGCAGCATACACACACACACACACACGCACTCACACGGTGTCACATGCGTGTGGATGAGGACAGCAGGGTGGTAGTTCAGTAAACTAGCTCTTTCTATGTGGGCACGTTGTGGGAGTCTCTGAGTGTATTTCTGACCGCGGTTTGTGTCTCTTTTTTTTTGGCCGCGAGGCATGTGGGATCTTAGTTCCCTGACCAGGGGTCGAACTTGCGCCCCCTGTTTTGGAAGCGCGGAGTCGTAACCACTGGACCACCAGGGAAGTCCCGTGGTCTGTGTTTTTATGAGGCCAATTGACTCAATGATGCTTCAGTGATTAAGCCCTCAGGCCCGGGAGTTGGACAGACTTGGGTTGAGCCTCAGCCCATTCGTTTCCTGGCTTTGTTCCGCAAGCAGAACGAGCCCCCAGCCTCAGCTTCCCTTCTGTAAACGGGGATCACAAAGTGTTGACCTCATAGGATGCTTGGTAACTGTCTTCCACGAGGTCTGATCTGTGTCGGTCAATATCATCCTCATTCTCTACACTTGCGTGATGCCCGGGGTCCCATCGCTTCCCTGGGTGCCTCGTGGCTGGGGACGGGGACGAGGGCCTGGGGTGGAGGACGGCGGCCTCCACCAGGCTGGCTTCAGGAGGGGGGGGCCGTGTGGGCTGGAGAGCCTGCATTCTGGCCAGGACCCTTTCCTGGGGGGCCTCCTTCCCGGGGGCTTTTGGGTGCCCAGAGGCAAGCGCGGGGCCCTTTGAGCCAGCCCTGTGCTGGGCACTTGGAAGGAAGGGCTGTGGCGGGCGGTAGGCACGTGTGTCGGGGAAGGGCGAGGCGTGCCTGTGTGTGTGCCCTTGTGCGCACTTGCTTACAAGAGGTAGCTTTCGAGCGGAAGTGCTTTGGGTGAAAATTGTGGCAGGTTTGGAGGTCAGCGTTTGCTGTCGCCTGGGGGGAGTCCGGTTGTGGCGGTGGCCTTTCCGATCAGCCACCGGACCCTGGGCAGGTCACAAGCCATCTCCATTCTCAGTCTGAGTACCTACCTGCCATCCAGGAGGACAAGTGTCGGGCTGGCTTCTAGGTGCAGCCACGTGGGCCGTGCAGTGCCACCCTCAGGGACCTGGTGTCCCTCCTGTGTCGCCTGTCTGACTTAATGGCTTAGCTCCCTCTGCCCTTGGAGGGTCCCACCCTGGCCTCTGCCCCGCGCCATGCCCGAGGCCCTGGAAGGTCCCCAGCCCTGGGGTGTTGGATGCGCAGAGCGGTGGCTGGGCTCCCCCAGGTGGCAGGCCGCTCAGCCTGTGTGTGTGTGTGTGTGTGTGTGTACGCGCTCATGCGAGTTTGGACTGCAAAGACATATGCAGACTACAGGCACCTGCCAGGCTGCACCCCACCCATGGGGGAGGGCCGCATGGTGCTGGCGACACGTGTACAGTCCAGCGTGGACCTGGGGGCCCATTTCAACCCAGCAAGGCTGGCCATGCTCAGGGCAGCCGGGGTACAGAGGGCTTGTCTCCTGGGGCTCTTGTGGGCCAGGCCAGGGCCGTGTACTGCAGAGGGAACACGAAGGTTGGGGGCGAGTTCTCTCTCCAGGACCCTCCTGGCCAGGCCAGCCTGTGGGGCTGTGTCCTCCTGCCTGTGGGTCCCCATCACACTCTCTGCGTCTCAGGTAGCTGTCCCCACTGTCCTTCTCTGCATGCGTTGCAGTGCCTGCCGCTAGGTGTGCTTGTTTATCTGTGCCTGTCCTGCTGTCATTCTGTTTCTCTCATTCACTTCCTGTCCCTGTATCCCTCTCCATCCCCCAGTTTCACTGCCTCGCTCTCTGCCTGTCTTTTCTCCTAGGCAGTCTCTTTGTTTCTCTGTTATTCCTTTTCTTTCTACCAGTCTCACTTCCTCTCTCACTCTGTTTGTCTCTGGCCCATTAAAAAAAAATTATTTATTTACTTATTTATTTGGCTGTTCTGGATCTTAGCTGCCGCACGCATATGGGATCTAGTTCCCTGACCAGGGATGGAACCCGGGCTCCACTCGACTGCCAGGGAAGTCCCTGTCTGTGACCCTTCTCTCCCCACATCTGCCTCTCTCTGCGCGCGGAGGTCCGTCCTGAGTGGCGGTGGGCCCCATCGCGATGCCTGGCCTTCCCTCTGCTGGGCCTCTCGAGCACACTTGAAGTTCCTTGAGGGCATTCAGTCCAGGCCCCTGGTAACTGTCCTGCTTGGGCAGTCGGCTGGCGCTCCTCCAAGGAAGACCACGGTGCAGTGACCTCACTGTGTTGGGGACGGGTGCCTGCCAGGATGCCAGCCTCGGCCAGGGCAGCCCCTGGATTTTCCTGAGACACAGGCTGCATGCATCACCGCCCGGCAGGCTCACACTCAGGATGGAAAGGCTTGGCTCAGAGTATTTTTAGTCTGTGCTTTTATTTTGGTCGGGGGTGGTATTGAGCAAAACAATAGTTTCCATTCGGAGAGCGTCTTCAGTGTTCCTGAACCCATGGAAAGAGCTTTGTGTATATTGTCTCTGATTGTCACAGTCCCTGAGGATCCGTGTCACTGTCCCATGTCATGGTGGCAGAGAGAGGGATGGAAAGGGAGGTGGTACACGCGCTGGTGGCTGGGAGCTCAGATTTGAATCCCACTTGGACACTTACGAAGTCCTGAGTCTCCCCAGGCCTCAGTGTCTTCATCTGTAAATGGGGTGAGTTGTGATTCTTGCCTCCCAGGGCTGATGTTGGAGGTCCCTGAGGCCATGCTTATAAAGTGCCAGCCTGTAGTAAGGATCCTCTAAATGCTGCCAGCGTCGGGGAGATCAGAACGTTGTTGCCCGAAGTGTAAGCCAGTGAAGGGACTGGTGGGATGGGCCCCTGCTGGGCCGAGTCCACCGCGGTACCTGGGGTTGGATCACAGCCCGTATAGGCACCGCAGTGACTTCTTGTTGACTGGTTCTCCCAACCGACAGTGAAAAACCAGGCCATCCTGTGGCGTTTGCCTGGTGATGAGGGAATCACCGTGGATGGGGCCCCCGTTCGTGTCTGCCCCGTCCAGGGGCTCCGGGCCTCTCCTCCTCCACGGGGCTGATCCAGCCTGCGTGCTAAGGGAGCCAGCTCCAGGTAGCTGGGAGCGCAGACCTCCCTCGCCTTCTCCTCCAGGGCACTCGAGGTTGGACAGCGGCCGTCCCCCGGAATCGTGGCTGTTTGGGGATGGCCTTTGTGTCTGCACCGTGCGTCCACCTCTCAGGCCCCTCGGGCACCGCCCCTGCCTCCGGGGTGCGCCTGGCTGTGACTCTGTGCGGTGTGTTTGGGCAGCTGGAAAGTAAACGACTTGCCACTCTGAAGGGCAGCTCTGCCCCCACCCGCCCCCAGCTGTGTGACCTGGACAGGTCACTTCACCGTCTAAGCCCTTGGGAGGGGGGACACCTGGGCTGAGTCAGGTGGCGGCTGGCCTGGGGAGAGGGGCCCTCCCTGGGACAGCAGCCGGTTAGAGACTCCTGAAGCTCTGTGTCCTAACGTCTGGAAAGACGGGGACAGCTGGAAGAGATACCCTCTCCCTGAAGGCATGGTGACAGGACACTGTGTTCAGGTGGCAGGTCACAGAGAGGCTTGGGACCGGGAACCTGGGTTTGCAGCCCTGTCTGCTGTTCCATGTTTCTCACTCTGCAGGACCCAGAAGGTCAGGGCTGTCATGAGATTGGCTGGATGTGCAGGTCCCCTCCTGTGTGCTGCTCCCCTCGGAGCCCTTTGCTCCCTGTGGACAGGGGTGTGCAGGCATCTGGCAGCCACTTTGTGCCGTGGAGGTCACCTCCCTCCAGGCTGCTGGTTGCCAGTGGGGAGCTGAGGACTGCCAAGGCCCCTGGGCTAGCAGAATCTTTTGGCTCTCGCTTCCTTCTCACTGGCGGGTAGGGAATATGCAGGCCATTTAGGGACACTCAGCATTTGAATTTCAGATGCTCTTTCAATAGAATCCACAAACCAAGATTTAGAATTCAGTTGGAAACCAATTCTCAGGCCTTCCAAAGCCGCCTTAGTCCTTAAAACTAGCAAGTAGCACGTGAGGGGTCTGTCTCTGGCCTGGCTGAGGTCAGCAGTGTGTTGGCCTCCTTCTCGGTCGGATTCAACGTGACTGAATGCCAGTGCACGGCTCTGGGGGTGCGCCCCCCCTCAGACCATCACACTCCGGGGTCCCCTGCAGAATGTACAATCATGTTCTAAAATGTAGATTTTAGTAAATATTATTCAGGTATGGTGAGGCCACCAGATAGGTAACAATTGTCACTAAAAGACAGTGTTATTCACAAACCAGAAGAGGAGGGGGCCCACCACACCCCACAGGGCCGTGTGGGGGAGCACCGAGGCCCAGGGTCAGTCAGGAGGCAGAGGGGGTGGGGAGCTTGGGCAGGAGCCTCTATGGTGGTGTTCGCGGGAAGGAGTTGGGTGAGGCAGGGTCAGTGGGCTTAGGATGGGCTAGTTTGAATCTTTCCAGTGGGTTCTGGTGTGTAGGGCTATCTCAGCCGTCCGGTACTTGGCTCTGGGGTGATTAGGGCAGAGAATTATTGCCTCCTGGGATATAAGAGCCAGATCCAAGAGGTGGTCTGGAGTATGGCCTCTGGACTGGCTGGCTTGCATATGAAAGGCACACTCCCCTGCCACATTTGCAGTCTTTAGGAATTGACCAGCCCTGGAAGGGGCAATCAGTGAGGCCCCAGATGGCAGAGCATCCGGAACACAGAAAATAAGAAAATATAGTTAACAGAAATAATCAGGAGCCATGAGATGGGATCCGGGTCACTACAGACCCCTCTGCTCACAGACCATTTTCTGGCCTCCGTGGCATGTGGTTTCTGGCGGCTCTGTCCCTTGCCATGTGGTCATTGCTACAGGTATACGAGTCACCAGTTTCCTGTGGGGGATCTTTTGCATTGTCCTGGTTTCCTGGACTGGCAGATCGCGTGTAAGGAAGGACCTTGCCTTGCAGCCCTCACGTGGGCATTTCAGTGACCCTGTGTGACAGGTTTTCAATTTAATACGTGTGACTGATCTCATTTTAATTTGCACCCCCTCATTCACATACTGGACATTGTGTTTTCTTCTCCCCAGGTTGGCCCATTCATCCGTCTCCTTTGCTTAGCTTTCTATTGGATGTCTGCTTTCTTCTTCTTTTTTTTTAAGAGATACTAATCTTAATCTTGTTGTTTAGATGTGTTATAAATAAGTTCTTCCAGTCTTTGATTGGCCATTATGTTTGTTTATGGTATGGTTTATCGGGACAAAGTTGTACGTTTTAGCATAGTTGACTGTATCATTCTTTTCCTGTGGCATGCGTTCCTATCTTAAGAGGTCTTTCCCTACCTTGAGGTCATAAAGATGTTCTCTATTATTTTTTCTAAAAATTATGAAATTGTACATTTACATGTAGTTCTAAAAAACTAGCTGGAATAGTTTTGTCTTTGACGTGACATGAAGTATCAAATTTTGTTTTCTTTGTCTATGTGGATGGATAAGCAACGGTTGCAGTAGCAGTTACTGCATTTCCTAATTTGTAAATGCAAAAGCTATACTGTGTGTTGCCCTTGTATACACGTGTGTCTGTTTCTGGCCTATCCTGTTGCGTTGGCCCGTTCACTTCTCCATTTGCCATCCTCTACTGTCTTAGTTACTGTAGCTTTATGTTAAGTGTAACATCTCATGGGATGAATCCCCTCATTTGTTCCTCTTTCAAATTGCCTTGGCTCTTCCTTGGCCTTTGTTCTACCATGAGAATTTTAGGATAAACATTTTTTTAGATTTCCTGAAAAATCCCCATTGGGATTTTGATTGGGGTTGAAATGTTTTGATTGGTATTGAATTGAACTGATTTGATTAATTTGGGGAAGACGGCCATCTTTGGCATATTGAATTTTCCCCACCTAGGATCATAATCTTTACTGTTTCTTATATAAGAAGGTCTTTTAATTGAGTTTTAGTTGTGTCATAAAGCTCTTACATATTTTTTTGTTAAGTTTTTTTTCCCGAGTACCCTACAGTATCGTTGCTTTTGTAAGTGGTAAACGTATACTTGAAAATGACAGTTTCTAATTGTTTATTGCTGGCGTCTAGGAATGTAGTTGCACTTTGTATATTAATCCTGTTTCCAGCAGTCCTGCTGACATCTTATTAAAGGCGTCCGTATAGATTTTATAGGTATTTTATAGGTATTTTATTCACAAATTATGGAAGTCTTTTCCTTCCTTTCCAAGTTTTACATCTTTTATTTCTTTTTTACACCTCACTGTGCTGTCTAGAATATCACTGTCCAATAGAAATACGATGTGAGCCATTTGTTTGATATAAAAGTTTCTGGTGTCCACATTTTAAAAAGTAAAAAGAAATAGGTGGAATTAATTTTGATAATATATTTTATTTAACCCAATATACCTAAATATTAGCATGTTGACATGCAATCAATATAAAAAATGATTGAGATAGTTTATATTCTTTTTTATCCAAGTCTTCAAAATCCAGTGTGTGCTTTATACTCAGAGGACATCTTAGCTTGGACGAACCGCATTTCAAGTGGTCAGTGGTTATTGTCTTGGACCCCAAGGTCTAGAATCTTCACTGTTGAACAGAAATTTGGTGAGTGGGCATTTTTATCTTTTTTCCGACTTGAAAGAGAATGATTCTGAAGTAGTACCATAAGAATAATATTTAATGGTTTTTGGTAGATTTCCTATATTAGGTTTAAAATTTCCTATTTTGTTAAGGCTCCATAATTGTGAAGGGAGGTTGAATTTTATCAATGCTTTTCTACAAATAATGAGACAGTGATAAAATGTCTTCTTTATTCTCTTATTGGATTGACCTTTATATTGACACATTTCTATGATTGTAATAGCATTAATTCTAGGGATGAACCCCCACTTGAGTTTACTTTGTTGGATTTAACTGGTAATATTTTCATTAAGATGTTTGAATCCATGTTCATCAGTGAGATCAGCCTATGAATTTACTTTTTTTCTGTTCTTATTTAGTTGAAGTATTCACCAGATTAGCCTTATAACATGCTAAGGACTATTATTCTCTCAAATATTTGTATATGTTAAGGATTTTCTGAATTATTTGTATATGTTAAAGTATTTGTATATATTTGCATATATTCACATTTGTGTATGTCAAATATCGGCTAAGGATTGTCCTCAAATATTTGCATTATGTTAAGGATTGTTCATTCCTGTGAGGTTTGGAAAAAGCCAAACTGCAAAACTGCCTGGTTTTGTTGGTCTGTTAAGAGTTGTTTTTTTTTTTAAACTGCTGATTCAGTTTGTTTAATGGTTAGAGGTAATTCCCATTTTTAATTTCTTTTTGTTTGTTTTCCGTAAAATCAATCAATCCCTCTCTCTTTAGGAATGTGTCAGTTTCTCCTGTTACCAAATTCATTGACAGTGTCTCTAGTTATGTCCCTCCTTTTATTCCTAACGATGTTGATTGCTGCTTCTCTGTGTTTCGATGAACAGAGGTGTGTTGGCTTTATTAATCTTTTCCAGTTGCTCGATTCCCTCTTGTTTGTTTTCTGTTTCATTGATTTCTTCTCCTGTCCTGTATCCTGTTCCTTCTTTAGCTTTGCATCAGTGTTATTTTCCTAATTCCTGGAGTTGGGCCCCTAGATGACTGACTTTCATTCTTCCTATTTTTCTGCTCTCCCTGACATCAGCATGTATCTAAGTGCTGCTTCAACTCCATCGCAAGAGTTCTGATATGTTGCAATTTTGTTCTTTTCAAATACTTAATTTTTCTTCAGTTTTGGAAACTGTTTCATCCATCATCTCTTCACATTATGCCTTTCCCACTGTTCTCTCTATTCTTTCCTTCTTGGTATGTTCCATGTGGTATCTGTTGACTCCTGCTTGTGGGTGTGTAGATGTGGTTTGTAATTTTGCATTGTACTCCAAGCCAAAGGAATGAATCTCTAATGGTGGGATTCCAGGCTTGGTAGATTGTGAATAGAGATTTATCTGTCGGAAACCTCTGTGGCCTGAGTGAGGCGTTCTCCCTCCAGAGTGGTTTTCTGTCTAACTCTTCCACGTTCCTTAGGGGTGACACAGGAGTGGGATCAACTTTGTATTCTTTTCAGGGCTTGGGGGTTCCTGGAGCATGGGGACTTCAGTTGGAGCTATCGCTCAGTAAGAAGGGAGGCAGGTTGTTACTGACACTCAGAGGAGACTTTTAAAATCTGCTGCCCATTTCCCAGGCAGAAGTGCAGGCACCCAGGCAGTCTTGAGGTGTCCCTGTGCTGGTGGGCGTTGAAGGGTGTCCATCCCCCCCAAAGCTGTAGCCCTGCCAGTGACTTGACTGCACAGGGGTCTCCCATCCTCTCCCTGTGAGGGTTGCTAAAACAGGACCAGTGGGTTGCAGAGATGCCCTGGGAACCCCCAGCACCAGCTCACCTGTTCCCGCTTCGGTCTCCAGATTCCCTCTTGGTTTTCTGCCCACCCCGTCCTTGTCCTCCAGCTCAGATGTGCATCTAAATAGATATTCATTATATTTGTTGAGTCGGAGAGCTTACCTTGTCAAGTCTCTATGCTGTTTTTTTTTTCATATGCAAAATGAAATGTAGGGAATGAAGTTGATGGGTAAAGAAACCCATGTTTGGGGAAAGAGCTGTAAATATTCTCCACTCCAGGCAAAAGACCACTGGAAGTGGTCGGTTTTCAGGAGAGGAAATCCTTGGCGTCCGCCTTATTCCCAAATCCACTGGCTAAGTCCAGGACTGACTAAGCCTTCTTGGACAGGGACCAAGGCTCCGACATGCCACACCAGGGCCCAGTGTTCGGGGTTTGGACGGCGGGGGTGGGGAACCCATTTCGCCTCCTTGCAACCTCGGGCTGGGTCCTCCTTGCCGCTGCCCTGCTGAGTCATCTTTGCAGGTCACCTGACCGTTCTGTGAGCTTGTCCTTATCTAGAAAAAAATATTTTGGTGACCGTGATTCCCCTGACACTGAATTCACGGGCTTAAGGTGACCTTCAGTGGGATTCGGGGGGATTATTACTGATTATGACTTCCTGAATTTCTTCCTTGTCTTTATTCATTCATAGAATATTTACTGAGCCCCCGTGTGTTAGGTGCCGTTCTCGGCATGGCACTCTTGAAAACTGCATTACTTTCGGCATGCCAGTGTCTGGAAAGTCAGAGGAGAGCTGGACTTGCCTTCCAAGCTAACCAGAATGTGGTGGGGACAGGGCTGTCCCCAGAGTCCCCGTGCAGAATAGCAAGAGTGCAGACACAGGCCAGCTGGCGTCTCCAGGTACTCAGCGGGGATGGCGTCCGTGATGAAGCCAGTTGGGAGGGAGTGTGAGTGTGTGTGTGTTGGAGTGTGAATGCGTGTGTGTTTGTGTTATTGCTGGGGTCTGGGAAAGGTGAATGCAGCCCCTTCCCCTCGCTCCAGTTCACCTTTTATTGGGGACAGATGGAGGTCTTTGGCTTTTTGTTAAGTTTTTAATTATCTCATTATCAGAAGTAGTGTATCTTTCACGATTCCAAATTCACTTGTTAAAGAAGGGTTTATGGTTAAAAAAAAAAATGTTCCTCTCCACCCTGTCTCCCCACCAGCCAACTGCTTCTGCTCCCTGGAGGCCACCGATGCCACCAGTTTCCCACGTGTCCTTTGCGAGATATTCTCGATGTACACATGTACATAATACATATATTTGGGGATATTTATATACATGTGCCGATCTATAAATTTACACACAGACATACATACATGTTTTTTAATGCACTTGTTGGCATCTAGCTATTTTGGCTTGACAATGTATCTTGGAAATTGGTCCATATCAGGCCTGAAGTGCTTCTTCATTTGTTTTTATGGCTGCTTGGTATTCCATTATATGGACAGACTATAATTTACTTAACAGGTCCCACTCTGATGGATATTTAGATTTCCAATCTTCTGCTCTTTTCGAACAATACTGCGAGAAATGGTCTTGTGCTTCACACATTTGAGAGTATGTGTAGGGTAGAATGCAGCATCACTGACTTGCTGTAATAACCAGAGCTCCAAGTCAAGGCCCCCGGCATGGGGGTGGACTGGCCTTGGCCTCCTGAGCTTCCTATGGGCCGAGCCTGCAGTTACAGGACTTTTCCTAAGACCTTCATTCACAGACGTGCCAGGTATAGTTTTTGAAGGCGTGAATGACAATACTTACGCCTCAAAGAAATTACAGCTAGTAGCAGTCACAGGAAATAGTTTTGTCACTTTTACAGATTATCCGCGAATGAATTCCAAGAAGGCTATTCTAATTGTATTTCAAAGGAAAGCATCGCAGGAGAGCTGCCTAATTAGACATTCCGTGGTCTGGGTAGAAATCTGGCCGAGGAGTCGTTCACTGTTGTAAAAGTCGGCTCGCTAAATTAAAGATGATATAGCCGATGGCATGAGAATAATGCGAGCATCAGATTTGGTGGAAACTTCATTTTTGACCTAACGTAAGACGTTTTTCAATAAGCGACTGTGTGCACCGGGGCAGACCTATAAATAAAGGCCTGGCTTCTGTTCTTCTGGCCCAGGATGTGGTGACCGTGAGTGATACCACTTCAGAAGCTTGTGTTAGGGACCGGCCTCTTTGCCGGGATGCTCTCGTCCCATCCTTCCGACAACCCTGTCGTCGTCCCCACTTTACAGACAGACGGCTGTGGCTCAGGGGGTGTTATGACTTTCCTGAGGTCCCACGGCCGGGATTCATGGCCAGGACCCTGGCGGGGCTGTTGAGAGCTGAACCGTTCCCCTTGACTCCCCGGGACCCACCTGAGCTGCGAGGTGGCAGGTTTTGACCAGGATCTGTCTATACTTAGAACTGTGCTGTCAATCAAAATAATTAAACAGGGCATCGGAGGTGCTGTCGAAGGCCATTAAGTCCCCTGTGTCGTCCAGAGAAACATTTCAAGAAGGAAAACAAGCACCCTCCCTGCATTTGGGGTCCCCGCAGTGAAGTCGCAGGAGAGCTGTGATGCTGCGGGTGCCTTGTCGCCGGCCGAGGGCGTCAGAGGGGCTTCGGTGGCGGGGAGGCCGGGCAGCCTGGCCCTGCCGCAGCCTGCAGCGTGGTCCCGGGCTGGGCCTGTGTCGCTGTCTGTTACCGGGGGGCTGGGGTCCACTCTGATGTCACAGCAGAGCCCCAAGTAACTCCTGGCAGGCTGTGCTTGCGATTCCCCCAGCTCTAGATCCGCAGTCAGTACACTTGGACTGTCGAGGGCCAGAGAGTAAATACCTCAGTGTTTGCAGGCCATACCCACGGTCTCTCTCACAACTCCTCACCCCTGCTGTTGATGGAAGAGCGGCCTGGACAGTCTGTAGCTGATGGAGCAGGACTGGGGTCCAGTCAGACAAGGGCGGGGGTTGATTTGTCCCTCAGGCTGGACTTTGCTAACCCCGCTCCAGTTGACGCATGACATTAGGCTGAATCTGCGTCAAACGAGAGAATCCAGCCCCACTTGGGTACAAACCCCACTTTCTATGTCTTTGAGGGTGCAGAACAATTTGGAGGGCCTCCACCCTCTGTCCAGACACCTCACGACCAAGTGCAGCGGGAGAGCACTCGCTGGGGAGCCAGAAGACCCATCTCGAATCGGTCGTGCAGCCTGGAGCAGCCTCTGCTACTCTGAGCCTCACTTTCCCCACCTGCCAAGTGGGGAGGTTGTCTGTGATTTCTCAAAGATGCCTGCCAGCTCCAAAATTAATATTCTCTTCCCTGGAAGTTGTAGTTTTAGTTCGTGTCTTTGGTCACCATGAGAAATAGGATAAGGTAATTTTGTGTTGTAACCTGTCCCCTGAAAGGCCCTTAACCTCTGGGGTACCCCATCTTTGCAGACCCTAAACCTCTAGTTGCCAATTGGGAGGGGCCATCCTTGGTGCTTCCTTGGCCCACGTCGTGTCGTGAAAGGAGGCACCTGTAACTTTCTGGTGAGGCATGTGTTAACCCCTCCTCTTCTGTCTACCTGGAATTGCCCCCTGTATAGCCAGGAGGGATGAGCGAGTGAGACAAACAGGGGAAAAAGATACTTTGGAAGAGCAAACAGTGCCAAACTTTATCCTCGCTACTGCTTGTATTTTGGTTGTTCCGAGGGAAGATGTGCTGTACTAGGAGGGAACCTGCTCGCTTTCGCCCAAGGAGCTGCATCGGTCAGGCCCCATCCTGCGGCCACCGCTCAGCCAGGCCCGGGGACACCCAAGCTGGCCCCGACCTCAGCTGACGCCCACGCACGAGCACACGGCAGTTGCCAGCTCGGCTGGGTTGGTGCCTCCGGTCTTGTCCTCGGACACCTCCCCCAGCCTTGGTGGCCTGGGGGCTGGAGGAGCGCTCCCTGGGAGAGCTGGAAAGGGAGCCCACAGGCGTTGGGAGCTGCATTCACTTCTGGGGCTGACATCTCTCGTTACACCGCTAACGAACTCGGGCCTTCACTGGGAGCTTCAGTTTCCTGATTCAAATCATGGGATGGGGGGCACCTGCCTGGAGACCTGTTTCCTTGGTAAATATTCATTATTTACTAGGCTCCACGCACTGTGCCTGAATGTATGTGTAATACGATAGATATTATTAGGAGGTTTTCCTAATTGCCGGGCACCAGGCTGAGTGTTACCCAGATCAGCTCGTTTGGTCCTTACAACCACCTTCTCCATTTCATAGACTGGAAAACTGAGGCTTAGTGGTCTCTAAGGACACAGCCGGATCTGGGCCGGGCTGATTCCACAGTGAGTGTCATTGGGTGACTCTGCCTTTCCCCGCTGGTCAGCAGCCGGCATCACAGGGCCCCAAGCATAGACTAGACCTGGCCGTGTGCTGTCATTCGAGGGGCGTGTACTGCTTAGGTTCTCCCCAGTCAGCGGGTCATTTCTAGCTATGAGCTGTCTGCCTTCCACCTTCCTGAAAGCCCCTCGCCTGGGGGTCATTCTCTGGAGCTCTGGAAGAGCCACACTGTGGCCCTGGGCTCTGGACCCTCCATGCTGTGGCCACTGGAGGAGAAAGATTGGGTTCTGGTGCACAAAGGCTCTCAGAAGGGGTTTCATAAAACCCTCCACAGGCTTCAGCCCTGCCTGGCTGGGTCTGGAGGAGCCCTGGCATCTGCACTGTTAGGGAGGCTGCTCTCCATTGGCTCCTGCCCTTCTGGGCCCCTGGCCTCTGGGTGGCTTGGTGAGGCCAAGTACATTCTGGGTGGTGGCACCACCCTTGTTCTGCGGGGGCCCTGAGGGGCCAGCACCTCTACCAGGCCTTTCCAGCCCCTGTCACCCCAAGGCACCTGTGCTGCCCACTCGTCCCAGGCCCCTTGACCGTGCAAGGTCAGGAGGTGGGAACGGCAGCACCGTCGGACCCCCCCAAAGGGTCTGGCCCTAGCAGAGCCGAGGCCCAGGCTTGGATCCAGGCAGACGCCAGCTTGGACCTCAGCACCCCTTTCAAAATAACTCCCTTGGGTGAGTTACCGCCTCTCTCTGAGACACGCTTTCCTCACCTAGAAATCAGTGTTGGTAACTCCTTCCCAGAGTTGCTGTGAAGATGGAGGGGTCTGTGTCCTCAGAGGGTGACAGTGGACCACGTGTCCAGCCCAGGCCTTGCATGGAGCCCAGCCTCCGGAAGAAGTGTTTGTTCCCAGCTCTGATGCATGGGCCTTGTTCCTTGGAACAGACCCAGGTTTCAGCTGTGTCTATCCAGCTCCCAGTAGGGTCCTGACCCATGACAGAGCCCAGCCTGGTTTGGTTTAGTCTCCAGGTTTGGGGTGTGTGATGGTTAGACTGCCTTGTCTTTCTGTGTTTCTGGGGGACTCTGGGCCTGAAACAGAAGGGGCAAGTGGGCCACCCTAGGGCAGGCTGGCCCTGGAGTCAGGCAGGGTCAAGGTTAGCTCCTCTTAGGCCCTGTGGATATGATGCTGAGGGCCCACGATGCTGTTAGGGGCCCTTAAAAAATGTTTCAATTGTTTTTTAAATGAGAAGAGAGTAAATGACTAGAAACGAGTACGGAAGCCTGTGTTATATTCATCTTTAAACTGTACATGTGTAAAATAGAATTTTACAAATGAAGGGGCCCCCAAAGGCAATAGTGCTCAGGGCCACGAGGGTAACCCCCTTCCCCGGATCCCTGCACGGGGCTCTGAGGGTCAGGAGGAAGGGGAGCTGGTCAGAGGGAGGAGGGGGCGCACAGCCACGGGGTCCCGGCCGCGCAGAGGCAGCAACGGCTGCGAGTCTGGGCCTGCCGAGCCCCGGAACTCTGACTGGGAGGCAGCACGTGAGCGGTGAAATCGCACCCACCCTCCCGCAGCGAGCGGGAGATTCTGGTCCTTGGACGCGCCTGCTGCCTGGGAGGCCGGGGCGAGGGTTCCTGTTTGGAGCCAGGGAGTTGATTTAATCCAGCCGAGGCCGGGGCCCAGTGCGGAGGCTCAGAATGCGGCTGGGTCCCTGCCAGCGCCCCTCCCCTCAGCGCATGTGGTTCCAAAGCCCAGAAAGGGGGAAGACCCACAGGGGCCGCAGCAGATGTCACAGTCCCCCGCAACGCGCTTCTCGTTTATCTTTTATTAATGGCAGGCGCTTAGGCAGGGGAAGAGGGAGAAGGCATGAACCATACAGGCTGCGTCTCGATGGAGCTTGTCGGCCGGTGCTGCAGCCGGCCCCGTGCACACCTGAGCCCGTCTTTGACGCTCCTGGCCTCTGAACTTGTGAGGAAAGCTTTTCTCCGCCCTGGATGGCACTTATGGAGCTGCCCCTGGGACAGTCCTGGGAAGGGGAGGCCCTGGCCCTGGCCTGTGGTTTGCACCAGCGAGGCCTGGGCCTCCTCCGTGAACAATCCTGTGATGTCTGGGGCTATGCCACCCTACCCCTCATCTCGTCACCCGGGAAACTGGCGTCCGGAGCAGTGATGCTCACATAGTGTGTTCACAGCGGTGTGGTACCCGACCCCCTGACACTGGTCTGGGCTTGTCTCCAGCCTTTCATTTTATTTTTGGGTTGAGACAGGGTATTTGGGACAGAGACGAGAACTTAGGTCTGTTTTTCATTGTTCACTCTATTCTTGGCAACTTTTGCCGAGGGACCTGGCAGAAAAGGGACGTTGGGGAGGGAAGAGTTGAAAGAAAAAGAAGTCTCCTTGGCTCCTTTGCCTTTTCTGCTAAAAATGGTGGCAGTTCTGTGTTTCCACTAAAAATAGCTAGTCCTCTGTCCAGGCCACCCACGCAGAGGATCTGGGGACTAGGGGAAATGAGACACAGGTCCTGGACATCGCCTACCTGTGTGGCGAGGTCTGGAAGCTCACAGATAGACACGTTCGTGGGAGACAGGGCAGGATCTGGGAGTGGGCCAGGGTGCTGGCTCTGAAGACCTGAGCTGCATACCTGCCTGTGTGTGACAAGGACAGTACTGTACTGTCGCCAGCTATTCCTCGAAGTTCCTTTAAGAGTAAATGGGTGGCAGATGAACAGATAAACAAACTAGGTACAGACCTACAGCAGAATATTATTCAGCCTTAAAAAGGAAGGAAATTCTGACACATGCTACCTCATGGACGAGCCTTGAAGACATTATACTAAGCAAAAGAAGCCAGTCATAAAAAGACAGATGTTGTATGAGTCCACTTATATGAGTTACCCTAAATAGTCATTCACAGAGACAGAGAGCAGAGTGATGGTTGCCAAGGACCGGGAGGATGGGGGATGGGCAGTTAGTGTGTGATGGGGATGGAGTTTCAGTTCAGGAAGATGGTGGTGATGGTTGCACAAGAATGTGAATGTACTTAACCTCACCAATTGTGCACTTAAAAGTTCCTGAAGTGGCAAATTCTATATTATGATGATTTTACAAGATTTTTAAAGAAGATTCAATGGGAGGTGACACCTCTCTTCCTCGTGACCGCCCGCCCCCCCCCCCCCCCCGATGGAGAATGACTGAGATCGGGTTTTTATCTTTTATGCCAATTATGACTTGATAATTGGCTTCTTCTGCAGAGAAACTAAACTGACTCTCTTGGGTCACCAGGGCAGACGATGTGGGTGGCGAGCCCCAGAGCCAAGCCTCATGCACCCTGGCATTTAGGGATCCCCCAGTGGAATAGTGAAAGCTTCCACTGGTCAAGCCCCACTCAGCATTGTGGAAGTCTCTCATCTTTAAGAATGAATAGACGTCCAAGGTTTAACCAATATCTGGAGAAAGCCTGCTCCATGAAAGAGCAAAGTCAACATAAACCATGGGCAGAGTGTTGTTCCAGGAGAAACAGAATCAAGAAGAAATGAAAATGTAAGTGACAAATAGAGCCTTCTCATTGGTGTTCTCAGAAAAACTGAGAAAGCATTGCATCCATAAAACAAGAACAGGATGCTATGAAATAAGAATTTTTAGAGAGCAGGAAAACAGCTTATTAAAAATTGAAGTATAGTTGATTTCCAATGTTGTGATAGTTTCTGTCGTACAGCACAGTGATTTCAGTTATACATATACATATATATACATATTTTATATTCTCTTCCATTATGGTCTATCACAGGATATTGAATATAGTTCCCTGTGCTATACAGTAGGACTTTGTTGTTTATCCAGTCTATATATACTAGTTTGCATCTACTAACCGCAAACTCCCACTCCATCCCTCCCCCAGAAAAAACAGCTTTAGATGAACAATATGATGGTGGAAATAAAAAGTTCATTAAAGGAATGGACAGTGACTCATGGAAATATCATGGAAAGGAGAATAAACAGGCAAAGGCAAAGAGAAATAAGAGGGGAGTTGGGAAAGCTAGACTATTAAGGCAGGTGATGGAGCATATAACAAATGGAAGTTCCAGAAAGTGGAACAGAAAATGGATGAGAGAAAATTATAAAACAATTAATAGAAGAAAATTCCCCATATCAGAAGGGCAGAAATCCTTACATTAAAATATTCTTCTGTGTGCCTAGCACTTAAAAGAAAAAAAAATCCCATTTCGACATGTCTTTGTGAAATTTCAGATAAGCAAGAATAAAGAGACTTTCTAAAAATTTCTAGAGAATGGGAAAACAAAAGAACAGAAAGCCCAGGTGATCTACTCAGTTAGGAGGATGGTACCACCCTCTGGACCAGCAGCCTGTGTGGAAAGACCGTGCCTTTGTCCTGGCAGATAGGAGGAACGTTATCAATCAGACTCTCAGCCTAACGGTCACTCGGGGATGAGGGATGTTTTCAGTCATGCAGGAAGGACTCAGAGCTTTTCCCTTCCACACCTCTTTCTTAGACCGTTCCTTAAAGATCCTCTGATAAGGGAGTAGGTGAAGGACGGGAAGGGCTAGGACGCCAGCAGGGAGCCCCCCAGAGGGAGTGATGCAAGGTCCACGCTGTGGCCACCTCCTGCATCATTGCAGAAGGGACCGGGGATGGAGGGTCCTGGGGAGCTGGGGAAAGGCATCGGTGGAGTCTACACACTGGAGGGACTGCAGGTCGAGTCATCACTCCACCGGGAGGAAAGGGTGGCCTCATCCAGAACTCTGTGCCTGGTGGGGGTCGGGTTTCCCACGACTCAAGTTGTCCTCCATAGAGATAACTGATCGGTCAGAAACACTGAGCTCGTGGGATAAAGAATCAAGACATGGTGTTTTAATATATTCCTTATAAGGGTCAGGTAACTGTCAGAAGAGGTAAAAGTAGAAAACATTTTAAAAGTTCAAAGTATAATAAATAGACGCCTCCAGACCACGGCGGGTGGAAGGGGGGGGGAATGTCGCTGTTCATTATAAACCTTTCTGTGCTATTTGATTTGTTTTTTCATTGTATGCAGAATTGCTTAGATTTTTTTTAAGTTTAAAAAAGAATCGTGAAAATTAAAATGAAGCAATGTCAATGAGCCATGGTTTGCAGCAGGAACTTTCTGGGGTCAACTCGGGGAAGTCCGGACTGGGCTGTGGACCCACCGGCTTGAGCCCGTTGATGAAAGCCCGGCTGCGCTTGGATTGAAGTGATCTCTCAAGCGGGGACTTTTCATTTCTGGTATTTTGCCCTGTTTGGGTTACTCTTTGAGGAAACAAATATGCAGACATACAGCCAGTAGGCCTGGGCAAGTTCAGAGGCGGTGGAATGGTAGTGGCCTTGCACTTGGGGAGGCCTAGCAGACACTGTCAGCTGTGGCTTGGGCACCCAGCTCCTCTGGAATGCAGGCCTGCCCAGGAAGCCTTTGTCGGGGGCTCTTTAGGTCCTGAGAGGACCCACAGGTGAGGCAGGCCCAGTCCCCACCCTTGGGTGTGAGTCAAGGTGGAGTGGGAGGCCCCACCATGGAGGGCTTCCTGGAGGAGGGTGGCAAGTGCCCACCAGGCAGTGGGCAGTGGGCAAAACCATTGTGGTCCCTGCTTCCACAGAGTTCCTGTGCCCTTGGAGGGTGGGGAGGGTAGACAATACACAGGTAAAACACACATGAGACCATTTCAGCGAGAGCTGCTGGGAAGGAGATACAGAGAGCAGGGCAGGAGAGAGTAATCAGGGAAGGCCTCTCAGAGGAAGTGACATTTGAGAGCAGAGAGCCGTGGTGGAGCCTTAGGAAGACGGTTCGCAGAGAATCCAACTGCGGATGGGCCAGGAGGAACAGAGGCCCATGGGGAGGGAAGTGGGGGTGTCCAGTTGGGGGGAGGGAAGTGGGGGTATCCGGTTCGGGGGAGGCTGGTCAGGTGGGAGAATATCATCACATCGTGCAGAAATACACGTTCCCGCAGGGAATCCCGACGGAGAAGGACAGATGGAGTCTGCTGTCCGTATTCTACCCAGGCTGATGTCAGGCAGGGACAGACATGTGAGAGCCATTTCCTGTGCAGGGAGCATCCTCCTGGGCCCATTCGTGGGGCCAGCTCCGCACTGGGCCTGGCTGGGGCCACTTCAGGCCAGAGGAGGTGCTGAAATCCTACCCTGCCCCCTCCAGGCTGGGGTGCGCTGCCCTACTCCAGCCTTGGATGGCATGCCGTGTGGGCACCAATAAAGTCAACACAGGACGGAGGAATGCCACTGGGAGCCAGGGCCGGCGTTCCAGAGGCAGGGCCGCCCGTAAACAGACGAGGCAGCTTTTCCGTGGTTGGCTTGAGGAAGGCCTCTCTGCCCACAGACATCTTTCCTGCCCGCCCCTCCCCAGCCCACTTGGGACTGAAGCCTGGAATTCCGCCATTAGAGGTTCATTCCTTTGGCTTGGATACAAACATCCCAGTGAGGAGGTGATCCTTGAGCCATCACTGGTACTGAGCACCTTGTATGCCTCAGCGGGGCATCAGGGTCTTTGCCATTCCACGGAACAGCTAGCCTGCACCCCCTGTGCCCCGGGGAGCTGTGCACTGTGCTTGTTCTGGGTGTGCAGAAATGCGTCAGTGTCTTGTGAGGGTATCATGGGTGCTGAGAGAGAGGAGCAGCCAGGAGCAGGGGCAGCAGCCCTCCACCCGTCATGGCGTGTGTGTGCGCCGTTCAGCTCTTTAGGGAAAGTCAGTTACGTCGCTGTGCTTGTCTGCATTTTACAAAAGGGGGAAATGAGGCTCGGGGAGGTTGTTACTTAAGCACGGCTGCACAACTTGAGCTCAGCCTGGGCTGCTGACTCCAGTGCTGAGCTCTCCCTACCATCCATCCTCACTTCTTTTCTGCCACTTCAGGCCAAGAAGCTTGATGAACGTCCTCCTCCCCCTTTCTGCTCCCTTTGCTTCCTTGGAGCTCCCTTTGTGACACAGCCCATGAGCGTTTGAGGGTGCAGGGATGCCTGCCTCAAGCATCTCAAGTAGATGCCGATGTGGGCTCTGGCGGCTGTGCCTGGAGTCTGAGCCGTGGTTGTTGCCCAGCTCATCACCCACGGCCGTGCTTTTCCAGCTCCTTCATGCTGGGCCCCAGGTCAGGATTTGGGACACCCATATATGGCGGGTTTGGGGAGGCTGTTCCTGAGCCATGAGGCAGGACGGTCCACAGAAAGTAAGCTGGGCTGGGGAGAGATTTGAACAGTTGGGGCTTTGCTCTAAAATGGACCTGCACCCTCCCTTGGGTCTCTACTGCCTGTAGGCTGTGCAGCGCCTGGCTGTCTTTGGCCTGGGACCAGCTACCGTGAGGGAACTGGCCTGATGGCCCACCAGCCAACCCCCACTGCGCCAAGAATCCCCAGGCCTTCTGAGCTCCGGGGTACCGAGTCCCAAGCTCCGCCTGCCCCCCACTCTCCCAGTATTCTGCGGACCAGTGTTTCCTGGCTGCTTCTGTTGGCTTTCTAGTGTATTCCTCATTCTCGGGGGCATCGCAAGAAGCCTTGTGTGGCTAGAATGGGTTACAAATCCAGATAGGTAGGCCCCTGATGGGTGACTGGGACCTTGCAGACCTGGCTTCTTCTCAGGCCCAGAGGGAATGGCTCTCTTTGGGTTGAAATGGACGCAGGGGCCCTTTGATTTATGTCAAGGGGGGAGCTGCCTGGGCAGGCAGAGGTGTGGGCTGGGAGCTTGCGGGAGATGGGGTGGGTGGGGATGCTGAGAGGAAGAGCTTATTCCTCCATGCTTTTTGGCAGTGCTAGTCTGAAGACCAGGGGAATGTCTCATGATGTGTGTGCTCCAATCTGGGTGGGGCTGTGAATCTTGGTCTTTGAAGCCACTGTCCTTCCTCTGTGGGCACCTGCAAAAGATCAGGATCTAAGCTGAGTGGCTATGGAGGAGAGAAAAAAGGAGAGGTGAGGTGGGGTTAAGAGTCAAAGACAGAAAGGAGGAAATGCTCTGATTAGAGAGCTTCCATCCATCCACGTCCCTGTCTGCCCACCCACCCATCCATCCATCCACTCATCCACTCATCCATTCCTCCATCCATCCACTCATCCCTCCATCCATCCATCCATCTATCCATTCATCCAGCCAGCCAGCCAGCCATCTACCTACCCCCATCCACCCACCCATCCATCCATCCATCTGCCCATCCCTCCATCCATCCACCCATCCCTCCATCCCTCCATCCATCCACCCATCCATCCATCCACTCATCCATCCCTCCATCCACCCATCCCTCCATCCATCTACTCATCCATCCGTCCATCCATCCATCCATCCATCCACCCATCCATCCACCCATCTTCCCATCCATCCATCCCTCCATCCACCCACCCATCCATCCATCCCTCCATCCATCCACCCATCCACTCATCCATCCATCCACCCATCCATCCATCCATCCACCCATCCATCCATCCATCCATCCACCCACCCATCCATCCGTCCACCCATCCACTCATCCATCCGTCCACCCATCCCTCCATCCATCCACCCATCCATCCATCCATCTATCCACCCATCCATCCATCCATCCACTCATCCTCTCATCCATCCATCCACCCATCCATCCATCCATCCATCCACCCATCCACTCATCCATCCATCCACCCATCCCTCCATCCATCCATCCATCCATCCACCCATCCCTCCATCCATCCACCCATCCCTCCATCTATCCACCCATCCATCCATCCATCCACCCACCCATCCACACATCCCTCCCTCCATCCATCCATCCATCCCTCCATCCCTCCATCCATCCACCCACCCACCCACCCACCTATCCAGCTCATTTTTATTGATCACCTGGTCTGTTCTGCTCATTTCCATCCAGGTCCCACCTCTCAGTGTAGCCTCCAGTGGACAGCCACCACCTCCGTGGCTTTTTTCAATCTCTTTTTGCACTTACAACCTGACCATGACCCTTGGCCCTTGCAAGCCCTCCTTACTATTTTCTTATGATTCTCCTTGTTTCTCTGTGTGACCCCCTCAGAGACTGTAAGCCCCTTCACTCAGAGGCACGGTTGCTTCTAATTCTCTTGGCGCTCTCCCTGGAGCAGTCACTCAAAGCATCTTTCGTGGGTTGATGGAAGGATTACTGCAGACACTTAAATTCCTTGAGATTGGGGTTGCCTGGCATTGGTGTAGAGTGGTTAAGGTGGGAAAGGAGTTCACACTTGCTGGTGCTCAGGGCAGGGGGTGGTACATACGGAGCACAGCATACTTTGGAGCCAGGGGAGAGTGGGATTGATTCCTGGGGCTGATGACCTCAGGTAAGTCACTTAACGTCCCTGAGGTTCATTGTCTTTATGGTCGAGAAACAAGATGTAAACAATCTGTGCAATGAAATGGATGTACTCCACGTGGTACCTGCACGTGGCTGGTGGGTGATGCCTCCCCTTCCCCATGTCCATAGAGCCGAAGACTGATCAAGGCCTCCTTTGACAGCCCCACTCCACCTCGTCGAGTCGGGATGGGCAGAGCCAGACGAAGCTTTCTGAGGGCGCAGGACTCCTGGGCCGGGGCCAAGCTCCGGAGCGGAGGTGGGCGGCTTCCCTCTCCCGGCTCCGCCCTCAACTCCTCCCCGGAGTCCCCCAGGCGGGATGGTGAAAGGGACACGCTGTTGAGTGACAGGACGGCTTGGGTTCCGCCTGGCGCCTTGTGTGGGCCCTCCAGCTGGGGCCTCCTGTGCAGCCCGGTGGCCAGCAGGCTGGCTCTCGGTACCTGGGAAGCGGTGGAGGTGAGCTCCGGCTCAGAAGACGTCAAGAAGGGGGGAGGGGGCCTCAGCCTTGGGGAAGGCACGCATTGCTGGGGCCCACAGGTGTTTTACAAACCGAATTCCCTCCGCCTCCTCCCGATTCCACTTATTACCCATTAAATAAGTATCTCATTTAGAAAGCATTTCTTAATGTAGGGCAGACTCCACCCCAAGGTACGGGTTTTGCAGTGGATTGTCGCCAGTGTGTTCCAGGCCCCGGCAGTGCCTCTGCACCAGGCGCAGTCCCGGCTGGGCTTTGCCAAGGCACAGCAGGGTGGGGCGTCGCCTGCCCGCGCCCCAAGATGACCTGGCTAATAGCCTCGTCACAAACCTGCTCTTCATCCAACTCATAAACGAGGTCGCCTGGCGCTGGGCAGCCTCCAGTTACTTGCTGTTTTCTGGGACCCTGCCCCTGGGTCCCTCAAACATCTGGCAACATCAGAGATGGGAGGGACCTTTTTCCTTTTTTACAAGTGAGGCCATTCAGGTCCTGGGGGTGCTACCCTGAGGTCATAATTGAGTTGGTTGCAAAAGCAGAAGCCAGGGCCTCCTGCCTGAGAGTCCAGAGTTTTCCCCACTTCATCCTTCCTTGGTCTTGGAATGTCACGGGCACCTAAATGTGGCCCCTTCCCCCTCCTGCAGGAAGAAACTGTTTCCTGAAACATGAGCTGGGCGGCTGCGTGGGATGAGTGAGTGAGTGACGAGTGAAGACAGCTAAGCCTCAGAGCAAACAACCCTATGGATGAGCCTCCCTTTTTGTTATTAAAAAGTTATGCCTACTTTCTAGAACATGTGTAAACACTACCGAAGCCCATACAGAAATGCATGCCTCGCCGGCTCCCAGAAGTCACTGCAGTGGCCGGCAGGCACGCGCCCTCCCCTGGCTGCAGGGTGGAGAATGGACGGGCTTGGCGGTGGGGACCCAAGAGGTCTGGGGAGTTTATTGAGGTCCCCCAGGTGGATTGGTGGTAATGGACCAGGGCGGCGTCCACTCTCCTTTCCTGACCTACAGTCCACACACGGCCAGGGATTTCTGGCTCCTTCATACCACAAAATGCCTCAAGGCACAGCTTGGGTCCCAGTGTTGCCGAGGAGCCGTGTGGCTCTCCTCGTCCCACCTTGCCTCACCTGGGCCCCTTCATCTGCACGGTGGGGTCCCTCACCCTTTCCCTGCTTTCATCCTGGCCCTCAGATTCACTCAAGCCTCTGGCCCAGGCCCCGGAGCTCCCTGTGCTGGGCCAGCTGTCAGTGTCACTTATAAAAGCTCTAAAGGTTCCCCTCGGACTTGGCCCAAAGTCAGGATTCTGGGAGTGGGACTCGGCAGTGGTCCCCATGACCTGGAGTGGTGAGGGGCCCTTTGGAGGGGTGGCCGATTTGAAGGATGAAGGGTGGAGCTTGCAGAGGGACCTGGGGCAGGCATTTCCGACAGCCGTCCTGGTGGGTCACAGATGCCGTGGCGGGAGGCCTGGAGGTAACCCGCTGGCCTTGGGAGAAGGTCCTGTGGAAGAGTCCCTTGTGTGCAGGCCGGGGCTCATCGCAGAGCCTGGGCCCAGCCGCACTGTTGACAGGGAGTCGTGGAGGGTCTAGAGCAGTGGAGATGCCAGGCACCTGAGGAGAAGGAGTCGGGCTCCATAACTCGGTTTCCTGAGAGCTCGGATGAATTACCCCACCTCTAATACTGTGGGGGCTGATATCCCTACCTCACAGGATTGTTGTCAGAATTGGAGCTGATTTAATTTCGGCCCCCGATGCGGTGCCCAGAGGCGGGAAGTGTGTAGTGCTGGTGGTGGTGATGTAATCCATGTGAGTGATTATCAAGGCTGGGGGCTGGACCACCAGGCCCTTAAAATCTTGGAGCCCCAAGACCCATGCCCCCAGGAGTAAAACTGTCATTTATTGTTCGGTGGCGGGTGATGGATGCTGGATTAAGGCTCTAAATCCCTCTGCTCTGCGTGCCATCCCAGGGTTGTCCGTGTTCAAGGCGCCGCTATCCTCAGGCTCCAAGGCTGCCTGTAAAACACTGCAGTGGGCATAGGCTGCCGTATGTAGTGGGTGCTAAAGTGAGTATAAAACACAAAAAGTACTGGCAGGCCGGCGGGAGAAGCTGGGGGTGCCCTCTGCCGTGTTTCCTTTGCCCGGGGCCTGGCTTCTCTGGGATTCAGCTCAAGGTGAAAAGAGCTGGGAGGTGGTCCTGGTGCCAGGCCGACGGCTGAGGCCAGCCACCCTGTTGCCATCTGGGCTCCTGTCAAGTCCTTTTGTTCACTTCCTTGCTTTTTAAGACCAAAAGGCAGTCTCATGTTTTCGTCTCTAAGCCCGTCCGGGTCTTGGGCCCCTTGGGGGACGTGGATGCAGTGGACTGCTGATGCCACGGCGGGACTGACTGACTCTCCACGGCCCCTGTGCTACTCTCCTGCCTGCCTGACCTTGGGGCACGGGGGCCTGCTAAGCTGAGCCCCTTTGTTAATACAGATTAAAAAAGGCCTTAACCTGCGGGTCCCGCACAGCCCACCCTGGAAAGGTCCTTGGTTGCCCGCACGGTAAGCGCTAAGAGCCTCCCGAGCCGGCCTGTCCACCCTACAGACTCATTAGGGCTGGACCACAGAGGAATCGCAGAGCTAGGCAGGGATTGTGTCTGCAGGCTCCACAGCTCGGCAGATGTCAGTGAGCTGATCGTTTGTCATTTTTTATTAATGAGTGAATGCCTGATTCATTATACATCTGAGGGGTGAGCCAACCCAGATGGGGGGAGGAACGTGGAGACGCACAGCCACCACGGAAGGGGTGACGTGGCCCCGTGTGTGAGTCTCTTCTTCCTCTTTCTCCCCAAAGGAAACAAGTAAGAAAAGGCGCCTGTCTTGGGCAGGCCAGGTGCGTGATGGCAAAGGGGAGGTGGCCAGATGGGATGGTCCCTTAGCCCAGGGGCTGCGGCTCTTGGGGAGCTCTCTGTGGCCACTTTCCCCTTCTCTCCCATTCAAAGTCCCCCGCTTTCCTGTGCCTTGGGTGTCAAGCAGGGGGAAGCCAGGCCCCCCAGGCCCGGGGCTCTAGATGGAGGAAAGGCTTAGGGAGCCCAGATGTCTGTGCGGGAGCCCTGCGAGGAGACCTGGAATGCACTTCGGGTGAGCTCTGGCCCCAAAGGCATTTACTAAATGTTTGTGGGGTGAACACATGCCTGCGTGGAGATGCCTCCTAACAGAAGGCTGCAGCTCTCCCGACGCCCTGCCAGCCCTCACTCTGCGCCAGGTTTCCTGCTGGGTGCTGGGGACACAGCAGTCCTCGCTCTCCGGGAGCTCCTGGGAGTCTTGGGTTCTGTCTGTCCTGCCACCATGCCGGCTGTGGGATCTCAGGCACTCTGGTCTCCTTATCTGTAAGATACGCTGAGCAGTGTCTGCCCGGCTGCCTCTCCCGTGGGGTGGATCGGCCAGAGCTGCGAGAGCTAGAAGCCCTGGGCAGTGGCCCTGGGTCCGCCAGGAGCACCTGGCGTCCAGGTGAGCTAGCCAAGCGCGCCTGGCCCGGCAGGCGCGGACTGAGCTTTTGCGTTCTCGGATCTGTGAGGAGATGCGTAGCATCTTACTCATCGCTGCTTCACTGGTGCGCGTGCTGAGCGGGCACTCCGTGATTCTGGGCGAACGAGGAGGTCTCCAACAACCCCGGGGAAGTGGGAGGTGGGCCCTGCCCCCATCGGTTGCCCGTGGGTCTGAAGCGTGAGTGCTTCACAGGAGTGGCCACTTTCTAGCTGTTTTCACTGGTGTTTACAGTAGCTGATTCCTCGGTTGCAAGATGATCAGAGCCCTGGAAACAGCCCTTGCTGTGGCTGGACCACCAGAGGACCTGGCATAGACTACTCACAACTTGACCTCGTTAAATTTGAGGAAGACGTCTTGCCCCAGGTCGGCAGGACAGTGAGAAGATGATGTGCCCATCGTGGGATTGGGAGGGGCCTTGGGAGCCCCCGGGAGCACGAGGGCTGCTTTGAGGTCCCCCGAGAAGGGCTGTCACAAACACTTCTGCTGCCCGCTCCACCCCCAGCCCCCAGCTGAGGACTGCCCGCCCCTGCTGCAGCACCCCGAGAGGACAAGCCCCGGCTGTGGAATCTCCCCCCGACCATTTCTTCTTTGATGATGTGCCGTCTGCTTTGCTTCAAGCCCTAGGACGCAATAGACATAACAGACAGATCTTTATTCTGTTGTAATCAAATGCTTAATGGCTTTCAGTCGGCTTCATTATGGGGATTGTACTTTCTATTTTTAATTTTTTTAAATTAATTTTTATTGGAGTATAGTTGATTTACAACGTTGTGTTAGTTTCAGGTGTACAGCAAAGTGAGTCAGTTATACATATACATACATCCACTCTTTATTTAGATTCTTTTCCCATATAGGTCATTACAGAGTATTGAGTAGAGCTCCCTGTGCTATACAGTAGGTCCTTCTTAGTTATCTATTTTATATATAGTAGCGTGTGTATGTCAATCCCAGTCTCCCAATTTATCCCTCCCCTCTCTTTGCCCTTCGGTAACCGTAAGTCTTTTCTACATCTGTGACTCTATTTCTGTTTTGTAAATAGGTCCATTTGTACCGTTTCTTTAGATTCCACATGTAGGTGATATCATGTGACATTTGTCTTGCTCTGGGGATTGTACTTTTTATTTAATTAATTAATTAATTAATTTTTTGCGGTACGCGGACCTCTCACTGTTGTGGCCTCTCCCGCTGCGGAGCGCAGGCTCAGCGGCCACGGCTCACGGGCCCAGCCGATCCATGGCATGTGGGACCTTCCCGGACCGGGGCACGAACCCACGTCCCCTGCATCTGCAGGCGGACTCCCAACCACTGCGCCACCAGAGAAGCCCTGTACTTTTAAAATAGAGGTTTCAGCTGCAGATATGCAGTATCCCAGCGCATTGTGGGTTACCTGGAAAACTACTCACATGACATTATTCAGCATGGGAAAAATGCATCTGGGGTCCAAATCATTGATTTGCAAAATGCTGAACTTCAGGAACACAGCTCATTTGTAAGTGGGAACAGCCTGGATTCAGAATAAAAGCAAGGGTCTGAGGTATCCTGTCCCACGCAGGCACAGACAAGCCACGAGAGGGCGAGGCCGGGGGAGCCCTGCCAGGAAGGCTCGTGCTCTGAGGAGGTGGGGTTGCGAGGGCCGAGGGCAGGAGGGAGGGTGTTGTGCTGGGACTGCAGGCACATTAGGTCAGCGGAAAGGCCCATTCAGCAGCCAAATGGCCGGTTTGTGGGGAGAGCAGAGAAGTAGGCGCTTTCCCAGTGTGGTGACTAGATTTGGCCGTCATCTACTGGGCTTTAGTGGAGCCAGGGTCCAGGGTGAGGGGAACCCATTTCTGAGGCAGAGGCTCCGTGAGGGTGGAGTGGGGACAGGAGGCCAGCTGGGGGCCTGGGGGCTGCAGCAGTCCTCCCGCGGGGCCTGTACAGGCCACACGCCTGGGCAGGGCAGCTGCTTCCAGGGAATGTGGCCCCTGTAGGCGAGGGAGCACAGTGGCCACGGCTGTGGCTTTGTAGCCAGGCTGTTTTCCTCTTGCACTCTCTGGTATGGCTTCCTCGGGGCCAAGACAGCTCAAAATGATCCTCCGGGTCTGTGAGTCCTGTTCTGTGCTGACCTGGCTGTGTCTGTTTGTCTGGGAAAGAGAGGGAGGGGAGTGGTGGGCTTCCTGGAGGAGGGTCCCCTCTCTTACCCCTGAGCCGGGCATTAGACACAGCATGGCGTTCGGCCTCTCTGGGGCTCTTTTCAGTCACAGAAGGACATTTCTTTAAAGCCCTGTTAAGCTTGGTGGGAGAGGACCAGCTCAGAGTCATTGCTGCGTGTGGAAGGTCTGAATAAAGGGTAAGCAAACACCTCGGGAAGGGGTATCTGGGGATGGTTGGGGGCGCGGAGAGCCAGCCCCCTTTGTGGGGTGTTATTCATGGTTGGGGCAGGAGCCGTCTCATTCTGGCCCCAGGGGGAAGAGAGGACAGTGACGTCCTGTGGTCCTGCCCGCTCAGGCCACCTTGTGTCCGTCTGTGAGTAGCCTTTGAGGTGGGGGTGGGGAGGTGGGGCAGGCTGGGTAAATCCAGCTTGAGCTTCTAGAATGTTCAGAGGCGGGACTGTAGGGCTTTGGGAGGCTCCAGAATGGCCACGTGCCCTAAGTCAGGAAGCATCTCGCTGGATGAGCTCAGAGCACATAGCTTCTAGGCCAGTTCTCAGCTGTCTGGGGAGGACTGCCTGCCGACCCTCACCACTGCTGCCGGATGCCGCGTGGTGTTCTCACCACCGGCAGGGAAGTGGCCGCTCTGGGCGAGGGCTCCGTCAGGACAAGGTCCGAGGCTCTGTTCCTTCAGCCTCCCTCCCGCCCCCCACTCCCGGACCTTGTGCTCCCTCGAGGCTGAGGCAACGTTTGGGTCGCTTCCCTTGTTTTCTTTTTGTGGGGTTTGTGGTGCCATCTGAGTCCGTACCACCCAAGAAGGGGTCTGCTTTTTCGTTTTGCTGACCCAGGAGGTTTGGGGATGAGCTTTCTGTGTAATCGACCGAGACAAACCTCTGACCCTTTGCATCTCCACCAGTCTCATCTGGTTTGGCCGTCTCCCGCACACCCTCCTGTCCCAGGAAGCAGCCTTGACTCAGCACAAGCCCTGCTCCTCAGAGGGTGGAAGAAGCGTGCAGGCCTGGGATCCGGAGGCCCTGGTGATGCCCAGCCTGCGAGGGGAGACCCGTCTGGGTGTGGGGCCTCGCTGGGGCCTCTGTTCCTGGGGCCAGTGGATGGTCGGAAGCGGGGCGGGGGTTATGGGCACGTGCGCCGCCTCCAGCCTGATGCCGTCTTCCCACGGGCAGCGCTGTCTGGACCTTGCGTGAGGGGTGCACTGGGTGTTTATGGTACGGGACTGACCTCTTCCTCCTTCGACTGAGGGCGATGCACACAGTTCCTTCCTGATACCAGGGAGGACCGTACAGGCCTGGGCTGTCTTCCTACCTTAGGCGTGGGTCCCACAGCCTCCGCCTTCTGTGTAGGAATGTGTCTTGCTTTCAGGGCTCACGTATGCTCCTGAAGGCATATGGGGGAGGGCCCGGAGGGCTGGGGCAGGGCTGTAATTTGGTTACACTCAGCGGGGGTCTCGCGTGGCGGCGTGGAGTTGGGGACCTTCTAAAGAGGAGCGGGACCCAAGAGGTTAGGGCGTGGGGAGGGGGTGGTTGGTTCCGGAGCCTCCCTCCTCCAGGTCAGTTCCTTCCCCCACTCCTTTCCAGTCCTGGGGTAAATCTCTAGCCTCTTGTACTTCTGTTAATCCCTTTACTTAAGGCAGGATCTCCCTTTGGGGGACAGAATGGCCGCTTTTCATGATGCCTTGAGATCAAATGGGGGAAAGGGTACAGCATGGCATTGGGGGTGGAAAGAGCTGAAAAGGACAATGATATTGACACCTCCCCCCCAGGCGGCCCCCCCCCCCCCCACCACCGCGTTAACAGAAAATACAGAATCCTTCCACCGGCTCAGCACCTGGCAAGAGTGGGCAGGGTAGAGGCTTAGCAGGATCAGTGATGCTGGCAGACCTCCCCTGGCAGGTCCACAAGCTGTGTGTGATGGGCACTGCTTGTCCCAAGGTAACTGCCACGTCCCCCCTCCCTGTGGAAGGGAAACGAGGTGGGAGGAGTGAATTTCTGCAGCCTGGAAAGGACTCCACACTCAAAAGACAAACTCCCTTAGTGACATTTTAGCTGGTTGGGGTTGGTGTCATCCTCCCGTGACCTCTGTGTATGAAGGGCCACCCTGCCTGGGGTGGGGTCTCTGTTCCCTGGCTCTGTGGCTCCCAGTGCCCACAGGAAGCCAGGGAACCTTCCAGAGATGGAAGGGGGACAGTGGCCTGCGGTCCAGTCTTTCACCACCTCGCTGGGCACCTTGGGCAAGTCACCTTCTCTTCCCAGGCCTCCATTTCCCTTCTTACCATCATGCCCTCTGGTCCACATGGACCCCTTAGGTCCCAGCCAGCTCCCTCTCCCTCTCTGGGGGTGGCAGAGTAGGAAGCCTGAGGCATCACAGCCCCCCAGCTCCGGACCCTTGCCCCGGGACAGCCCAGCCCTTGGAGGACCAGCAGGCAGGCAGCTTCTCCCAGCAGGAAGGTGCCTGCAGCTCCCAGGCTGGGAAGGGTCCCTGCTGGGAGGAGTACACGCTGCCCACAGCGGCAGCTGGATCCCCGCGGGCCAGGCAGCCTTTACATTAGCTGCTTTCCTGAACGCTCCCGAGCGCGCCAGCCGCTCGGGTAATCAATGATTCACGCGCCCCGCCTCACTCCCAGCGGCCGCCTGATGTCCCCTCCCGCGGCTCCGTCCCGGGGCTCCGTCCCCCCTCCCTCCCGGCCGCGTAAGTTGAAGGAGAAAGGCAGCTCTCCGGCGTCGCTTCAAGTGGAAATGAGGAGACGGCCGCTCTTGTTTGCACAGGCTTGGCCTGCAGCTTTCCCCGGCCCCGCCCTCCCTGGGTCGCCGCCCTCCAAGTTTGAAGCTAGGATATTGAGCTGAGACAAGGCCAGGCGAGCTGGCTGGGGGCGGGGAGGGGGGGAGGGGGAGGGAATGAAAAGAGCTGGGAGGAGTGGGGGGACGGCCCCCCCGCCCCGAGAAAGCAACACGAAAGTGAAGTGACTCCTGCTTGGGGATGGGGAAGGGCTAGGTTGTCAGGGAGCCGGTGGAAGGGAAATTGACACCGTCAGTTGCCGGATTTCTTCCAGCCGCCCCACCCCCCCCACCCCCTGACAGCCAGCCGCTCAGACTCTCCCGGTGCCGGCGACAACACTGAACCCGGAGTTTCTTCTGAGACCTGGCAAAGCTGAGCGTCTGGGAGCTCAGACTCCGCCCCTGCAGTTCCCCGGTGGTCTTAGCAGCAAGGAGGACTCGCAGAGAAGCATCTTTATTGTCTGCGGAGCAGCTCCGAGTTACTTGGAAAAACATGTGGGTGTTAAAGCTGAGCTTTCCTGGGAAGATGCTGTGTTCGCATGAGGAATGAATTTGGGAAAAGTTGAGCTGAGGAGAGGAGGAAACAAAATTGCATTCAAAGAGAATGTTCTCGAGGCTTGGCAAAATCTGCAAGAGACTTTCTTTCATGGTCCTTTTTTAGCATCCTTTTGATTCTTCCTTCTTTTGGCTTCCTAAGAGTCCATACTTGGCGTGGCCTTCAGGGCCCCAGGAAAGAGGCCCTAAGGCGTCCTGAAACTGGGGAACTTGTTCCAGTCGGGGTGACGGTGCCCCTGAGGCCTTGTGAACTGCTCCCTGGTGTAGAGGAACTCAGGGGAGGGACAAGCAGGGACAGAGGCCCCCTCAGCCCCTGTTGTTGTGTGGGCTGGTCCCTGGGACATTTGTGTTTTCCCCTTTGCCAGGTGGAAACAAAGTTAGGTAGGGAGGTGAAGCCTTCCTGGTGGCTGCCTTTGGGGGAAATGGTGATGCGACCCCATATCAAATCAGAGTGTGATTGTGCTAAAGGAGAAGTGTCTGGAAACCCACAGGTAGTGGATAGTAGGGAAACAACCGCTGTCAGCTCGAAAGGTGCTTCTCAGTAGGGGTCCCCAACCCCTGGGCCATGGACCAGTACCGGTCTGTGGCCTGTTAGGAAGCAGGCCGCACAGCAGGAGGTGAGCGGCGGGCAAGCCAGCAAAGCTTCGTCTGTATTTACAGCCGCTCCCCATTACGGCCAGAGCTCCACCTCCTGTCAGCATTGTGGTGAGTTGTATAATGATTTCATTATATGTTAAAATGTAATAATAATAGAAATAAGGTTCAGGGTAACTGTAATGAGTTTGAATCATCTTGACACCATCCCCCTCCACCCTGGTCCGGAAAAATTGTCTCCCACGAAACCCGTCCCTGGTGCCTGAAAGATTGGGGACCGTTGTTGCAGAGGGAGACCCTTCCCGGCAGAGGGAGACCCTTCCCGGCAGAGGGAGCAGCATATGGTCACCCTACGAGGGGGCAGGAGGAGAGAGGAAAAGTCATCGTCCCTGGAAGGTGGTTGAGGGGCCAGGGGAGGATGGAGATGAGGTGGGAGAGGAGATGGGCCCCCTGATGTCACAGCCCATGAGGGTTGGGACCCCGATCCTCAGGGCAGCGGAAGGACGTGCCCGGGTGTAGTGTGGGAACATCCCCCAGACTGCCACGGTGAGGCAGGGCTGGAGGGCCAGCAGCAGAAGGCCTCGGAGGGGACCGAGACAGGGCCTGGGAGAGATGAGGGTGGCCTGGCCTGGAGTCGGGTGGGGAGGGGTGCTTCTTCCTGCCTGCTGTTGGTGAGTTGGGGCAGCCTGCAGTCAGGGGGCCGGGCCCTGTGCATTTGAGTACAAAGTGCCATTCGGTAAAATGGACACAGCTCAGTCTTGCCCGTTTGTGGTTTTTAAACAAATTGTGATCCCTACTTTCCAAACAATTTAGGGTTTTTTTCCTAACCAGCCCCATCGCAAACTTTTGAAGCATGAAATGAATTTTGCTGGACCCCGCCAATAGGGCCTTTCCCTAGATAATGGGTTTTATGAAATGGCTGTAATCCTCCCAGGTAATGAGCAAAAGCTACACTCTCCAGTTGGAGCCAGCATTCCTCTTCCTGATTTATGATATATTGGTAAAAATAGTAAACTGATGGCAGTCGCAAAATAGTCATCCATCACCAAGCAGTGTTGCTTCAAGTATAGGAAGGTTCCAGAAGGGGGATGCCAGTGAAGGAACAGTTTGGCAATCCCAAAGGCATAAAGCACCGGTGAAATCAAATCTAGGCATTTGTACTTTGAAGTCGGAGGAATGGAGTGAAGAAGGAAGGGAATGCAAGCAAGGCTGTTCTCAAAGATCAAGGGGCGTCCCCTCCTGGGCTCCAGACTGCAGGGCGTAAACGGCTCTCTCTGCTTGGTTTCCCAATTTCTAGTATGTTTAAGTATGTTGGGCTAATGTGTAGTGTTGTGTTTTAAAGCCAAGTCTATCAAAGGTCTAAGTGGCATCTGTGTATTTTAACTAGGGTTGGGGTACAGAGCCTCCAAGTGTTGGTTGGTGAGAGACTAATGTTCTTAGGGGAAAAGCTAGGTTTGGTTTGCAACATTGTTTTCATGAAATTGCCTCTGTCTCAGTGAGTTATTTCATAGCTGTGGATTACTTGTGTCAGTGCAAGAGGAAAACGTGTCCTTCATTGGCTGAGTGAATGAATGGGGGAAATTGTGGGGATCCGTCTAGTGTCTAGGCAACACCCATCCCCCACCCCGCCGCCCCGCCATTTTATAGCTGAGGAAACTGAGCCCTGGGAGAAGGGAGCAGCTTGGTTTGGGTCTTTTGCTTGAACTGGCGAAAGCGATTGGAGTGGGATGGACCCCGGCCAGGGTGCGATTCTCAGTGACATTGACCTGAACTGGAACTTCATGGGTGACACTGACCCACAGCTGTGTCAGCCTAGTCCCAGCCCCTCACTGGGACTACAGTGTGTACAGTTGGCAGACTGTACAGGGTGTACAGTACAGACTGTACAGGGTGTACAGTCGGCAGTACGGGCCCCTGTGCTGAGGCTGCGTGGGTGTCTCTGCCCCTCCCAGCCCCACGTGCCGGCTCCAGACCCTGCATCTGCCGGAGGGCCACCAGCTCCCAGTCGGAGCCCAGTGCCTGATTTCCCAGAGCCTCGCTCCAGAGGGCTATCGTCCTCTCACCTTGAGCCTCCCCTTCCTACCGAGCTGGCAGCCAGCAGGCATGCAGTAAATGCCACCCGTGGGCACCTTTCAGTTCAGTGAGCAGCTGTCGGGCGCCAACACTGAAACGCAAGGTTCAGTAAGAGATGGTTGGAAAGGCAGAGGCCACTCGGGTTTTGGGACAAGGCTGTCAACCCCTGTCCTTGAGGCCAGGACTCCGGAACTGAAGAAGGCAAATCCCAGGACCGGGGGAACTAGGAGAACGAGGCAGACCTACCCTCGGGCCTGTCCTCCAGGCCACGGCCCCTGGGCTGCCGCAGGGGCCCTGACACTGACACCCCTGGGAGCCTTCCTTATCCCAAGGTTATGGCTCTCTCCTCAAAGAGAGAACTGCGCCCCCTGCATCCCCGGTGCCTGCGCTGAGCTGGGCTGAGCTGGGCGTGCCCCGTGAGCATTTGCATTGCGGGTGCACGGGAGGGGCTGGTTCCTTGAAGACGGAGGTGAGACCTTCTCTCCGGGGGTCCTTGCAGGGCTGGAGACCCTGGCCCAGGCCTCCCCCGCGCCCCCTCCTGCCATCGCCGCTGTGTCCTGACAGCCGGCCAGCCACACCTGCCCGGGACAGAAACTTTTCTCTCCCTCTGTGCACCTGGGCTGTCCAAAGGTGAGGACTAATCACGGCCGATCTGTGCTCTTACAGGTGTGGGTTTGTGAAGGACGGCTTTTGTTCTACTAACCTTTAAATCTATTTAATACCTCTTCCTTGGTTGTCCATCATTATGACACATGATTTTCCAAAGGATTTACTATTAGTTAGCAGCACAGGGCTTTCTCCCTGGGGTCGCAGCTACTTGCAGTGAGAAAATGCGTGTTCAACGTAGCAATTTGTCTTTATATATATATATATATATATATATATATATATATATTTATTTATTATAAGAGTAAATGAGTTATTGTTGGAGACTTCAATATTATTGCAAATTAGGTGCTTCACATGGTGCCGGGCCCATTTATTATGTTTTTCAACGAATCCCACGGCAAGCACACCCGTTCAGAAATGAGTGGAGAGTTCGGGCCCTTTCGGGGGGGAGCCCAGGGGGACCAGCAGGGTCTGGGCATGACATGGCACTGTGCCAGGGGTGAAAGAGATGGGGAGCCGCCTGCGGGGGCAGGGAGGGAGCATGGAGGTCATCCTCATGCCAGGCGGTCAGCAGTGGGTAGCTGATGACCCGGGTCAGCAGACTGGAGCTTCCATGTTGGCGGCAACGTGACCCCAGGCTTGGCGACAACATGACCCCAGGCTGTGACATCTGCCCTGTGACCTGCTCCAGGTCCACGTGGGGCGGTGGTCAAGGAGCTGAGGTGGAAGGTCTGGGCCCAGGGGGGACCCCTCAGCCGTGACCTCACTTCCGGGCTGGTGGTCCCCGCCGCGGAGGCTGCATGTGGGTTCTGACTTGGGATGAGCTTCTCACGGATGGGGTGGTGGCTTGACCCCTGCTGAGGTGCTGCTGGTGACCCTGTCCAATAGCTACCTGCCCGGTCTAGGGGTGGACACGGGGCCTTCAGGATGCTTAGAAGAGAGCTGGGCCCTTGTCCACCAGAGTTAAGTCCACAGGGCAGCGTGAGAGGGCCACGTGCCGTCACAGCCAAGAAGGGGTGGGCAGAGGCCCTGGTACGCAGCCGCTCCTCGAGGCTGGAGGCCCGGGGGAAGGCCGCCAAGCCAGTGGTCAGGGACACAGCCTTCTGGAGACTGACCAGCCCAGATCGGAGTCCTGGCTGTGCGTCACCTCGTGTTTGCGTGACCACGGATGAGATGCTCAATTTTGCTCCAACCTGCAGTTTCTCTGCTGGAAAACGAGGCTGATGACCCATAGGTATCATTGGGATTCGCGTCCCTGGACCCTTCAGCGTGGTACCAGCCCAGAGGAAGGCTCAAGATGTACTTGTTCAATTTACTCTTCCCTGGGCTTTTTTGTAAACGGGACGCTAAACCTTAAACATTAATTATTCACCTGATCTGGTTACAGTAGTAACATGTGAACGGCAGACCAGAGGGATCTATCCACACTGCCACCCAGACAGAGCCCGTGGTGAAATCTCGGACCACGCGCTTGCCATCTACTTCTGCGTCCACGTATTATACACACACATCTGTCTTCTTTTTTACAAAATGGGATCATGTCGTATTGGCTGCTTTGGAACCTGGAACCTTTTCATGGGCCAGGGCATCCTGCACACTTCATGACCCCTTGTCATTAAAATTCTGCAGCTGCTGTCCTCAAACTTTTTGGTCTCCGGACTCCTTTACACTCTTAAAAATTGTTGAGAATTCCAAAGAGGTTTTTTGGAGGGGGTTGTATCTATTGATATTTACCATTTTCGAAATTCCAACTGAGAAATTTGAAAGATATTTTCAACTCATCTTAAAATAATAGTCACGGGCTTCCCTGGTGGCGCAGTGGTTGAGAGTCCACCTGCCGATGCAGGGGACACGGGATCGTGCCCCGGTCCGGGAAGATCCCACATGCCGCGGAGCGGCTGGGCCCGTGGGCCATGGCCGCTGAGCCTGCGCGTCTGGAGCCTGTGCTCCGCAACGGGAGAGGCCACAACAGTGAGAGGCCCACGTACCGCAAAAAAAAAAAAAAAAAAAAAAAAAAAAAAAAAAAATAATAGTCACAAAGCCATTCCATGTTAATGAAAACAAGCCATTTTCGTGAAAATATTTTCCAAAGCAACAAAAAAATTAGAAGAATGGCATTCTTTCTAATTTATCATACCTCTTAACTGTCTGGCTTAATAGAAGGTAGCTTTCTCTTAGGTTTTCTGCTTTTGATCTGTTCCATGATAGCCTCTGGAAGCCGCCACTGTCCACTTGTGAGAGAGCAAAAGAGTGAAAAAGATAACATCTTAGTCAAATATAAAAATAGTTTGACTTTGTGGAACCACTGAGAGAGCCTTGGGGTCCTCAGGGATCTTTAGACTGTGCTTTTTAATGCTTACAGAGTGTTTCGACCTTCACGCTTGCGGCTGGGCCGTGAGCATCCCGAGAGCGGTCAAAGGCTCCCTGGACCCCTCCTCTGAGTATTTGGCTGCATCCTTCTCCCCATTGCCTTAAAATGGGACTGACGTAAAACCTTTCTTGTTTGCAGAGTGTGTAACCGCTGAGAGCATTTCACGCCTCCTCGGTCACCTTTGGTATAGTTGCCCGGGGTTCTCAGCCGGCCCAGAACCTCGCCCGGGTCGACTGCTATGTCCAGAGGCTGATCCAGGAAGGAGCTGCTGTCCCCAACATCTGGCCACAGGGGAAGGCCCTCAGCTCCTGCCCGTCCTCACCCCAGAGGGCTCCCAGCCTCAGGCTGCCGTCCCAGCTGGCACCCTGAGGGCCAGAGTGACGGCATTGAACCGCACAGGGCCTCTTTTCCAGAACCGCCCCTCAGGCCAACAGAGCCTAGTCTGTGAGGGCTCAGTGGGTCTGTGCGAGGGCCCCTGTTTGCCTTGGCATTTGTCTGATTTCTCGACCGGCTGGCCAGCCCTTTTCAGAAATTGGCTGGCGTGTTCTGAAACTTAATTTTTCGAAGAGAAAAATTCCTGGACCTGGAGCAGGGGGAAAAGAAAAAAAAAAGTTAGGATAATAATCAAAATAACCAGTAGCCAAAGTAGAATAGTGAGGGTTTGGAAATACTGAAAGTCATCAGAGAACAGTGTAGCTCACCCATCAGGAGAGAGGCTCGTGGTGGGTGGGTGGGAGACGTGGCCCTCCACTTATGTGGAGCAAGGCTATGCTGACATCTCCCTGCGTCAGCGTTTGGGAAAAGACGGATGTGCCTGGAGGTGGCCGCACTCCTGTCTGTAAGCAGGGTCCACGTCGAACATCTGCAGGTGGCATCCATCATCCGTGACCTGTAGCGTTTGTACTGGTTGTTTATGGTCTCTTGGCATGCGTTGTTTTCTCGGGGCTGAAATGTAGCACGCTAATGAGGTATCTCTCTGCTCAGGAGGACGCGGGTGGCTCGAAAGACGCCTAGGCAGCCTGCCGCCGAGTTTGTCAACAGCTGCACACCATGGCAGCTGCTGTACCCACAAAGAAGAAAAGGGAGGGGCGGGGGCAGGGGAAACTGGGAGGAGCTGCAGCGGGGCACAGTGGGGGCTGGATGCCCGGGAACCTCAGCTCAGCCAAGGGTCTGCCTGGAGGTGACTTTCATTTGGGATGTTTGGGTCTGGGACTGTCGGCCCTGGGACCAGCGATCACTCGGAGGAATGTGGCTCGGGGGTGCCAGGACAACCTGGGTTTGGGTCCCAGCTTTCTGCCCTTTCAGCCTGAAACAGGCCCATTTCTTCATCCGTCAGGTGGGGAGAGGACACTCCCGTTTCGGGAGTTGGGAGACTTAGCCGTGGCCTGGGGCTGTGCTGGGCCCGTGGAGGCGGGGCCGCTGACTTTGTACTCGCAGGGCCTCCTGATCAGGGACCTGGGCGTGGGCAAGTGCCACCACCGTCAGCACCCAGTGTCTGAGCAGAGTGGAGGCTGCGGTGTCTCCAGCTGGCTACAGGCCCAACGGGCACAGGGTGGGCTCAGGGGCCCGGAGAGGTGGACCAAACCTGGGGGAAGCCCGAGGAAGGACCTCAGGCTGGGTGTCTTAGCCAGGGGACTGGTGCCCTGGGTGCCAGAGTGGCCGAGATGCTTCTCACTTGGAGGGAGGGCACACAGAAGGAAAGTGGCCCAGGCGGGGAAGGGGAGGGGCTTGGGAAGAATTCGAAAACAATTTGCAAGCCAGACAGAGAAAGACAAATATCATATGATATCGCTTTTATGTGAAATCTAAAAGAAAAAAAGAAAAGAAAAAGACCCACAAGTGAACTATTTCCAAAACAGAAACAGACTCACAGACACAGAAAACAAACTCATGGTTACCAAAGGGGAAGGGGGTGGGGGGATAAATTAGGAGGCTGGGATTGACATATGCACACCACTGTGCATACTGTAGAGAGCCAACAAGGACCTACTGTATGGCACAGGGAACTGTACTCAATGTTATGTAAAAACCTGTAAGAGAAGAGAATCTGAAAAAGAATATATATATTATATATAAGATATATATAAACTGAATCGCTGTGCTGTGTACCTGAAACTTACACAGTGTTGTAAATCAACTATACTTCAATAAAAAGATTATTTTAAAAGAGAGACACTGTATCCTTGGACTAGAAGAGCCTTGATAGACGCACCATGTCCTGGGTGAACCCCTCCCTGCTTGTAGCAACAACAGCAATAATAATAATAGCCGCTCCTGTTTATGCACGCCTAGCCATGGCCCGAGCCCTCTGCAGACACCGTCGTTTTTCTTGTCCTCACACCCAACCTGTGTTATTACCTATAAATTCTGTGCAGTCACAGTCCACATCCCATGAGGATTCTAATGGACTTCTGCAAGCTGATTGTAAAATTCACATGGCAGAGGAAATCACCCCAGAGAACCAGGACTGTTCTGTCCAGAAAGACAAAAAAGTAGAATTGGGAGTTTAGGCTGTTTTTAACAAGGATGGCTGTTCAAATCAGCAGAGAAGAATGGATTGTTCTGTTGGTAGAATTAAGACAATGGGTTAGAGAGAGAAAAGAATTAAATCCGTACCCCCTACTCTTTACAAAAATACATTAAAATGGATTCAAGATACGAATTTGTTTTTAAAAATCCAACTTACGTAAGTGAACGTCTCCATTCACCCCAGCACTTTGGCTGCCATGGGAAGCCTTACACAAGACACAGATGTGAAAGCCGTAAAGGAAAAGATGGATACATCTGACTATATCAAAAATGCATACCTTTTCCCTGACCTTTTTATTATGAGAATTTTCAAACATTCAACAGTGCTGAAAGAACTTTACATGAAAATCCCAGCCCCAGTTCTGCTGTGAACGTGTTCCTCTCCTGGACCATGTATCTGTCTGTCCATCTGTGCCCCTTTCCTACCTCTGTTCCATCTGATGTTTGAGGCATCTCAAAGTAGATTTCCGCCATCAGTGAAATTGTAAACTTTTGTATGAAAAAGATGCCATAAACGAAGTTAAGAGACGTGGCAGCCTGGGAGAAAACATGCCACACACAATTGAAGGGCAGGAACGTTCCCTTCATGAAACAGAGAAAAAGATGGTCCCACTTTTCTAAAACTTGGATAAAACATAGGAATAGTTAATTACTAGAAGAGGAAATGTCAATGTAATTCGAATAAGAGGAAAACCCCTGAACCTTCTTAGCATTTAGGGAATAGATCTCAAATTGGCAAAGACTTAGAAGTCGGCCAATTTTGAAGGAAGGGCAGGATGCGTGGAAACAGCACTTTCTCCGTTGCTGGTACAGTGTCAGCTGGATGTGGGGCTGGCGGTGTGTGGCAGTGGCTAATGACAGTTTCCCTTCTCAGGGTCTACCCTGGAGGAACAGCTGCCCATGGACCCCATGAGTCCTGCACAGAAAGGTCCCTTGTAGCATTGTTTATAGTAACCAAAGATTGCAAACCACCTAAGCAATACCGAAATGGTTAAACAAACGACGGCGTTTCCATTTTGAGGACTCATACACAGCAGTTAAAAGTGAATGGGACCTCTTCCTTCCGACATGGGCTGATCTCTAAGAAGCATTGCTAATTGAACCATAAACAGAATACATCTCTTGTTCAGTGAAAAGGAGAGAAACTTGGAAAGATAACAGCCAACCTTTACTGGGTCCTTGCGGTTTCAGGCTTTCTGTCATCTCTGTTCCTCAATATGTCTATGTAGTACTATTCTTCCCATTTTACAGATGAAGACAGTGAGGTGAGGCTTGCCAGGATCACATCTGAACTTGCCTGCCTTCAAAGCTGTTGCTCTTTCTACAGCGCCTTTGCTTTGTCCAGACCTGAAAATACGGTACCTGCACAGAGCAATGGCTCAGGAAATTGAATTCCCTCCCCACCCCCAGTTTTCAGACCTTGCTATTCATTCAAATACTGCAATATCTAAAAACATATACAGCTGCAGATCAGACACAGCATTTAGGTGCCAGCTGGAAAAGGCAGGGGGCACGTCATGGGCAGTACACTTTGCAGAGGGACTAGTGTCTGGGGGCAGTTCCTCCTCCTTCAGGGCTGGCCGGAACTTACCTAGGATGCCTTACCGGCTGAGCAAGCATCTCTGCTGGAGAAAACAAACTCCTCAGGGTGGTGTCATGGAAGGCCACTCCCCCTAGTGTCCCGCAGGGCATGCCCTGACCCGAGGGGCTCACAGAACACCAAGCTGGGTTCAAAGCCTTGATCCAACAGCCAGCCTCTCCCTAAAGCTCATCAGAACACTCTCGCTGCAAAGATGCATGAGATCGAATGTCGTCAGAGGAACATGTTAAAGTCCCTTCACTGGGTTTCAAACATTCACCAGAGAAAGAAGTGAGGGATGACAGATGGGAGGGGGCTTGTCTCCCGAGGGTTTGTAGCAGAGGGATGGCGTGATGGAGGGATGCAGGGGCAGCCCAGCTGGCAGAGGTGGTGCCTTCTCAGGAGTGGCCTTGCCCCGCTCTGTAGGATGGGTCTGGCCAGCTCTGCTGGCCCCAGCTGAGGCAGGCTCTGGACGGTACCCGGGGGCAGTCGGGGGCAGGCCAGCGTCAGGGCAAGCAGCCAGGTTCCAGCAGAGCGGTGACTCGCTCAGCAGAGGCTGATGCTTCAGGGCCCCGTTCGCACGGCCCCCTCCATGGCCTTATGATGAAGCATAGACTCATTATTTGGTCTCTTTCTTAAAGAGCCCCCTCCACCTCAGCTATATAAGCTTCAGACCCCCTGGAGCCTGGACCTGTCACTCACACAGCAGGCAGCAGTGGGTTGAAGGGCAGGAGGTCTGAGAAGCCTCGCAGGAGTGGGCCTGGGGCCTGGGAGGGGCTTGGCCTTGGCCCTGGGTCCGCAGGTGATGCATCTGCCCCAGGCTTGATCCAAGCCCCCCCCCGGGGTGACCATGGGGGCCGCTTCCCCCGCAGACCCAGAATGGGAGGCCCTTGCTGCCCACTTGTCCATCATACCGTGTTAGTCTGAGCTTCCTGAGACTGGCCTCCAGACCTGGGGGATGTCCGTGTCCTTTATTGGTTTCTCCGGGGCTTGAACGTAGACACCTGAGAAAGCCTTTGAGTAAAACTCCTTTGATGAAGTTTAAAAATGGCCACACATCCTTCAAAAGAGTTATGAGGATATAACATACATACAGCAAACAGCACACATCTCTTATTTTCTTTTTTTTAAATTGAAGTATAGTTGATTTACAATATCATGTTAGCTTCAGATGTACAGCGGAGTGATTTCGTTATACATACATATATATCTATTTTTTTCAGATTCTTTTCCCTTATAGGTTATTATAAAATATCGAGTGTTGTTTCCTGTGCTATACAGTAGGTCCTTGTTGTTTATCTATTTTATATAGTGTGTAGATGTTAATCCCAACCTCCTAATTTATCCCTCCCCCTGCCCCCCTTTCCCCTCAGGTAACCATAAGTTTGTTTTCTGTGTCTGTGAGTCTGTTTCTGTGCTGTAAATAAATTCATTTGCATCATTTTTTTTTTTTTTAGATTCCACATATAAGCGATATCATATGATATTTATCTTTCTCTGTTGGGCTTACTTCACTTCATATGATCCCTTCTATGTCCATTCATGTTGCTGCAAGTGACATTATTTCATTCTTTTTTTAGGGCAAAGAGCACACATTTTAAGTGTGCAGTGTGGTGAAATTTTGTCATTTGAACACATCTGTGTAACCAGCATCCAGGAGCCCCTGCACCACTCCTAGTCTCTACCCACCGGGGCGACCCTGCTCTTCTCTGCTAGCATCTCTTGGCTCTGCTGGCTTTCGTTCTTTATGTAAATGGAATTATGCACTGTGTGCACTTTTGTGTCTGGCGTCTTCTTTACGTTTGGGGGATTTGTTCACGTTGTTACCTGTCGTCGTGGTTTGTTCATTCTCATTGGCGAATAGTATTGGTTCCTTTTTGGTGAATACGGTTGACATACAGTGATCTGTTCCAGTCTTGATGGACATTGGGGTTGTTTCCAATTGGGGGCTGTTCTGTGCTGTGTGTGAACACCCTTGTATGGTCTCGGTGGGCATACGTGTGCATTTCTGCTGGGAACCTACCTAGGAGTAAAACTGGGATCTTAGGTATGTGTGTGGTCAGCTTTAATAATTACTGCTGATCTTCCGAAATCGTTGTACCAGCTGCCTCCGTTTTGATACTGGGATTTGCTATGAAAAGGTTGTTTTTTTTTTTTAAATTATCTGAATTAACATCTAGGAAAAACCATTCGGATAGAGATGGATCCATTACAGTGTTGGCTGTGCCTGTGAGTCCCTGATGGGAAATTAAAGAATTGTGAACTTCAGAAAATAGACCTGGATGAATATTCACTTACACACTGACCCAACCACTCACATATTTGTTCTTCCCCCAGCCACAAATATTCACTGTGGCCTCCTCCCTCCTAAGAAAGAAAAAAGGAAAGACAGAATCCTTTGTACAGTCAAATGTGTTCATTATTTCTTGTGGCCAATAAAGGCTCTGACCAAGTAAGCCCATCTCTTTATACAGAGGTCCATGCCGAGCTGCCTAAGTAGAATCATGGTTGCAGTAAAGTCACTTGTAAAGTGTTGAAAGACTTGGCTGAATAAAGGGGAAGGTTTGAATAAATTGATGCCCGTCTATGGAACGAGATGGCATGAATCCGCTAAAATGATATTTATGCAGAATCTTAATGATAATATAAAAAGCCAGAAGTAGAATATAGCATTATGTACACTGTATGAAACATATTTTTAAAACTCATATTCTGTAGCAGAAAGAAAAAAAGCAAACTTGGTTTAATTTTTTTTAGTTTAAAAAAAAACTTTCTTCCACTTGACACCCTCTGAGCTCCCGGATTCTGTATCCTTTCTGCCCTGTCGGCACTGCCGCCGTGTCCGGGTGCGTCCACGGAGGGGCTGTGTGCGTGTGTGTGCGTGCGTGCGTGCGTGCACAGCGGGCACTGCACCGGGTCGCCTCCCGGATCTCAGTGGTGCATGTGGTTCGTCACCCAACCAGGGCAGGAGCTTCACTTTCTGTGGCTTCTGTGTGCACCCCGTGCCCGGACCTGTGCCTTTCCACGGCCAGCTTTGGCTTAGGCGAGGGGCCTTTGGCCAGGCATTGCAGAACAATGGGGGTTTGCAGAACAATGGGGGAAACGGATATGGTATTAGGGAATCTCTTAGTGGAAAAGACCAGGTGTCAGGAAGGCCTGGAGGGTCAGTGCAGCCGTGTCTGGAGCGGGGGTGTGCCTGACTCTGGCCGGTGAATGGCAGGAGGTGGTCAGGTGTGCCAGGTGGAGGTGGAGAGAGAGGCCTGTCCGGAGGCTGCCACAGGGTCTCTCCAGGTGGGGTCGATCCAGGGTGAGCCTGGATCCCAGTGTTGTGTGGGGAGAGCTGGCCTAGGAAGGCTGTGTAGACGATGGACAGCACCCCACGTTCACCAGTCTGCCCCAGCTGCAGCCCTGCCACAATCTGGGCTCCTGGGCAGTTCTCAGGCTGGACTCACTTAATGGCCAGGCTGTAACCCTGCAGTAACTGTTACTACTTAGCAACCGCTTAGGAATTACTTGGTTACTCATAATTACTACTTTGGAGTTTGTGGACCAAAACCCGTCTGTCGATTGCAATGCAGTGTGTTAAACCCTGTTTGCAGGTTCCCGCTCTAATGAGGAGCTTTGAACCCACCAGAGCCACCCTGCCACGTGACGGGAACCCTTCAGCCAGCAGAGCAAACCAGTAATTTTCTTCAGCATTTAGCTGAACTTCCACAGTTGGCTGTATTTCAGCAGTGAGGATTTTAAATGCCGGTTAAAATGCCCATATGGAGAAATGTGTGTGCATTTCAAATGTGTCAATTTCGTATGCGGATTGTGCAGGAGTCCAAGGCTGGGAGTAAATTGGAGTGTGCAGGGGTGCCGTCCAGCACCCCGTGACCTGCCTGCACGCACAGTCTTCATCAGGCAGGATGTGCCTGACTTTCTAACCTTCATCCCATTGGGGGCTCTTACGGGGAAGGAAAGGGTTTCTTTAAGGACCCTGAGCATGAGGGATGGGAAAGCAGAGGGTGTTTTTCTCTGCAGACAGGCAGCACCGAGGGGCTGCCAGCTTAGGTAGGGTCCACTGTCCACACGCTTGGTTTCCTCCCAGTGTTTTACATGAATGTCTAGCACCTGGCCATGGCGGTTCTACTTGTTGGGAATTTTAATTAGAGAATTGGACAGACTTTAATTACCTTCCATTCAGATTTAAAGCAAGGGGACGGATTCATTTTTCCTCATCTTTCCCAGCCTGGGCAGGGCCACCTTATCCAGGACCGGTCTCTGCGGTTTTACCCTGTCGTCGTCTCAAATCTCCCCTTCCTGCCCTGGGCCCCCAGCTCCGCCCTCAGGAGGGGAAACCAGGTCACTCTGTGGTTATTAACAAACAAACACAAGCCTTGTTTGGCCCCACTAAAAGGCAGAGCTTGTGGGTTTGTGTCCATGCCCTGGGATACCCCAGACAGCAGGGATCCTCCAGAAAAAGCAGGCGGGCATTGCGTTAGGACAATTGAGGCGTCTGCATACGAGAGAGATTATCAATGGCTTGATTATGTCTTTCTCGCGCGGAATTTGATTTGTACAGGTTTTGAAAAAAAAAAATTGTTTTTTATTTTTTTAAAATCTAGGGTGCTGAATCATTGTTTTTCGACATCATTGTTGTATGCAAGACCCAGCTCGGCTACCACCTAGGTAGAAATATAGATGTTTCTACCCCAAGGAGAAAATTTTGAAATGAGTCATTCTGTTTAGCCATCCTTAAAGGGCAGCATCTCTTGGTGGAAAAAGCTACTCGTGTTAACATAGTAACACGGCCTCTCAGAGCCTCAGTTTCTGCATCTGTAAAATGGGGGGTGAGGCACTAACGATATAGGATGTTTAATCCAGTTATCTGCGCGAGTCTCTCTGTGCACAGAGGTCCCATTAATGTTGTTACTTTTTCACTGGAGACCTTGCATGTGATGCTTTCAGGAAAAACAGCTCAATTCGGAGCTTCTGGGCCCTACTTCCCAATGCCCGGTCATTTACCCATGCCACACCCAGAAGTGCCGAGGCTGGTACAGTGTCCAGCAAGAGGAAGGCTCATCCCTCCTCCCACCCCCAGGGCACCCCTAGACATGGGAGGGCAGGTAGGAGGAGAAAGGGAGGACGGAAGGAACTGGCCGCACAACCGTGCTGAGTGCTGAGGGAGAGCAGGGCCCCTGACGACCCAGCATCTAAAGAGAGCTCGCAACGGGCCAGGTCCGTGGAGATGGGTGGTAACGATGGACTGGTAAGTCCCGACATTGTTGGTCGATTCCAGAAGACACTGCTGTTCAAGTACAGGGTGCGGGAGATACTTCCCTGTTGCTTGGAAATCAAACAGCTCAACTGACTTCAGGGGTCTTACTTGACTGTGAGTCTACGGCGGTCTCTGGATGGACAGTTTGGCCTGGGGCGGGGGGGGGGGGGTCACTCACTTCTGGAGGAAGGGGTGTGTGATGGCCCCGGAGCCCGTTGCAGGAGTTTCACCTTCAGAAGAAGCCCAGGGCACGGCGAAGGGTGGGTGAGATCAGGCGTCACAGGGCAGGAGCTCTCCGTGGGTCACCAGGATGCCTCACCCACCAGGAAGGGGCAAGGGTGGCAAAAGCGGAAGCAGGAGAGTGGTGTTCAGGGCGGGGCCACCCAGCTAGCAGGCAAGGTGGGGCCTAGGCTCTGCTCTGGTCTCCTGGTGAAATGCAGGCGGTCCCTGAAGTTCCCTTGAAGCTCCGCGAACATGTTAAACACAGTTGGAGGGCTGGAGACAGAGCTGGGCAGAGGGCAGGGGCTGCAGTCCTAGGGCAGAGCTGTCAGGCCCCTGAGGCAAGGCCCGGCCCAGCCGTCCTTGTGGGTGAAGGGTCCGCATACCCCCCGCCTTGTCTGTCATCTCCCTTGGCTGTCTGTCCCTAGTCAGACGGTGGGACATCACCGCCTTCCGAGATGTTCCCTCGTGGGTCCCACAGACGTTCTGGGCGTTACTCTCCACCCTCCAGGACTGACACATCTGGTCTGGCCTCACGCCTGGGCTCACATTTGCTCTTATCTGGGTGTTTATTTTTTCTTTTTCTAAGTCAGGTTTATTAAGGTATGATTTACATACAGTAGCATTCACCCTTGAGGTGTACGGTTCCATAAATCTTAACAAAGGCATATAGTCGTGTAATCCCCAGCACAATCAAGATATACAACAGTTCTCTCCCCCCAAAATGTTTCATCCTGTCCCTTTGCAGTCTCTCCCCTGCCTCACCCACAGCCCCTGGCAACCTCTGTTATGTTTTCTGTCCCAGTAATTTTGCTTTTCCCAGAACATCATGTAAATGGCATCATGTAAAGTATGTTTAGCTGGGATTTTGGAGAGAGAATGAACAGGGTCCCTTCAGTCCCTGGAAGGGGGTCAGCCTTCTATCTGCACCTGCTCTAACGAGAACGTGCAGACTCTAGTCAGGGCTACGAGGAGATCACCTGGAAGACCGGCCTCGCTGCAGAGGGAGTTGTGACGTTGGCAGAGATTTGTTGAGCATTGGCTACGTTCCCTCCTTAAATCCCCGCAAGAGTCATAGGAGGATCGATATCGTTATGATTTGGTATCTAGGAGACAGAGGCTCAGAGAGGTTCAGTAATTCACTAAAGTTGCACAGCTGAGATGTGAGCCCAATTCTGTCATCTTCACTATTTTGTGTGGTCCTTGAGCCAAGCCTTGGACAGATGTTACTTACTAGTGACAGGTAAGGCTCTGACACCTGATGGGTGGTGGTGGGTAGCGAGGCGCCTGGACCCACGTCTCTAGTCCCTGTCTAGGGCCGGGGGGCTTCCTTCCAGGTGAAATAATTTGTACCTCGGACCCTCCCTAGGAGACGCGTGTGTTGAGGCATGACTTGGGCAGGGGAATTTGCACCCTGCTGCAAGCCCCTCTGTGTTCTGTGTTGTACATTTGCAAGGCTGTCACCTGAGGTTCTGCAGGGGGGAGGGGGTGCCCCAGGGACCATGGGCAGCTCCAAGCAGGCAGCCCCTCGCCGGGCTCGTAGCCACACAACGCAGGTGGGGTCACATTCACCCCCCTGCCCGGGCCCGGCCAGGCCAGGCCGCACCAGACAGGGGAGAGGGTGCCCACCTTGGAGAAGGCAGGGGCCAGGGCTGTGGGAGAGCGAGGTCTCCCGCGCAGATGGCAGCGTGGACGCATACGGTACCAGAGGCTGCCCCGCTGCACATGCTGGCCAAGGGGAGGGCTCAGGGAAAGGACGATATCGCCGTCCGGGGACCAAGTGCCACTAAACCTTATGGGTAATGGGCTTTCCATCCCCTGGGTAATAGGAGATACCCATTACTTAGTGAGTCCCTCACCTCCGTGGCCCCATTCAGCAGACTCGGAGGAAGGACATTGCCCAGCATTGAGCCGTGTGTGGATTTAATGGGGTTTCCAGCTAAACCTTTCATCAAATTTACGGCTGTGCCTGTCTCCTGACCTTCCCGCTCTCCCACATTCTTTTCGGAAATGAAGCTGTGTGCAGGCTGGGTGGTGTCACTTCCCCGGCGTCGGAGATATACAGCTGTGGACCTGGGTTGAGATGGTGGATTTAATCAGGTTGGGTCCCACAGTGCACCTGCCCCTAAGCCAGGTGACATTAGAAGAGCCGCCGGGGTCCAGCGGACCTGCACAGAGCCAGCGAGTTCTTATCCTGCCAGCCACACACCCAGGCCCAAACCTGGCCCACCTCCTTGCTGGAGCGAGGCCTGACATCTGCTCACCCCGCTGGCCTGGAGGAGGGGTCACTGCACCGGATTCTCCCAAGAACCCCCAGCCTCCAAGTTGCTGCCATTGGCATGGGGCTCCCGGACTCACTTCTCCTTCTTCAGCGCCCCCCCGTGCTGCTCCTCAGCGCCCTCTCTGCCCATTTCTTCCCCTAAATGCTCCTCCTACATTTCTGCCCATCCAAATCCGACTGCCCTTCAACTGCCTGCTCAAACATCACCACCTCCAGGAAGCCTTCCCTGATTGCCCTTTCCCCAGCAGGAAAGTTCTCCTTTCTGGGAACTGCGGGGGCACCATAGGCACTGGCTCTGTGGGGCACGCTGCCTGTCAGAATCTGCAGCCCCGAGTGGACTCTGGGCCTTGAGGGCAGGCCTGTCTCTCTCTATCCACTTGCCGCTGTGCCTGGTCCACAGAAGACACCCATTATTGTGGACACCGTCCCTGTCATTGCCATAAGGCCTTATGATCAGACCCCTGCCCCAGAGAGTGGGGATGAGGATGTGGTCGGGCTTTGTGAATGCCCCACCGCGAACGGGGCAGGCGTCAGGCCCGCAGACGGCCCCTCCTCACTGCCAGGGCACCAGCCTCTGTGTGTCTAGACTCTGAAATAACTGACCCCGCGGGAGGTACCCCTGCACCTGTCTGCTCCAGCCTGGAAACAGCAACCAGGCCTCTGACTGGCCTGGCCACCCTCCCTCCCGTCCCTGGACGGGGCAGGCAGCTTTTCCTGCTCCTCTCTGCTCTCTTCGGGGGCAGCGTGTGTTTTCCCGGCTGACCCCATGTGTTTCCCTTTCTGACCCCATGTTTGTCTGACTGGCTGCCTAAGAGGCCTGTGGCGGAGGCCATAGCAACAGGCAGCGTCCAGCGCCCACTTGGACAAACACAGCACGCGAGGCGGCTGCTGGCACAGGGTGGTGTCTAGCAGGTGGGCAGAGTGACTCAGGCTTGAGGCCTCGGCGGGGGATTCAAAATCAGATTGTCTCCACTCCCTGGAAGCCGAGGGAGCTTTGAGTTGGAAGCACCAAACTCTCCTTGGACATGTGAGGGACGTGCATGCAGACGTGGGCCGTGGTCGTTACAGTCAAGTAACCTCTGTTAGTACAAAGGACCACGGGTTAAAACTGGACTTTTCTCCCTCCGTAGCTCTAAGAGAAGGGAAAAGGGAAAGCACACCTGTTTACTGAGCACCTATTATATGCCAGATCTTTCTGCGCCCATCAGCCTGTGCTCCTCAGGCCAACCTCACGGAGGGGGAATTCCTGGTCCCATTTTACCGAAGAGTTTAGGAAGGGGAGGGCCACGGTCTGACCTGTACCGGGGAAAGGTCACACTGGCCTTCCTAATGGGCACAAAACGGCAGGGGCAGAGTGCTGAGGCCAGGAGACTGCTTAGGGGAGCTACGACTTAGACAAGCAATAACGAGGACTGGGGCAGGGCTGGGGTAGGTGACAGATGTGCTGGCCCCGAGCCACGTCCAGTGTGTGGACTCGGGCAGGGAGGAATCCAGGACACCAGCTGAACGGATGGCGGTGCCTTCACCAAGATGGGGGGCCCTGTGAGAGAGGGTGCATGGGGAGGAGTTGCCGAGCTCTTTCTTTGTTGGACGTGTCACCTCCACGATGCCCAGGGCTCGTGCGAGGGATGGACAGAGTGATCCCATACTCAGAAGAGAGGTGTGGGCCCAAGATGCAGCTCCAGAAACACATGGTGAGAGACAGGCACCCAGCACACCAATGTGTTTTCTCTATAGGTGCCAGGGACCCTCCAGGACAAGGTCCGGCTTCTCAAACGAACCTTGAAGCTGGTCCCAAAGGATCCCTGTGGTCATTGAAATCAGGTGCCTAGAAGCCCTGTGAGAACACTCCTCCATCGCAAGTGGTGGGCAGTGCCGGCCACAGGGACCCCAGTGCGAGGGAGCATCTGTGAATGCAGCCCATGGGCAACCTGGGAATATCCCCGCATAGTGAATCCGGATTGATGCTCGGCAAGTTAGATCAGTTCCAGCCAGAACACCAAGCCTGTGGTTGTAACCCTCTTCACAGCATCCTTTTCCTTGCTGCACTGGGTGTTGGCATTCCCAGCGGCTCGTGTGATCAACGGTGGGGAGAGCTGTGCGTGGCCGCTCGCTGGTGCTGGCAAAGCCCGGGTCGGCCCCGTTTGAGGTTAGCCTTGAGTCAACTTGAGCCATGTACTTGGGAGCCTCTCAAAGGACACGGGTACACACAGATCATTATGAGGCTAATCAGAAGTTTGGGTCTTTAGTGGGCTGTGTACACAGCAAACATTGTTGGCAAGGGCCCTTCTCCCACGGAGGCCATTATTCCGGAGCGGGGTGCTGTTTGCCTGGTTTTGTCTGGACCACGATTTGCATCCACTTGATGGATTGTCAGGGTCGGGGGGTCTCTTCCTGGGGAAACAGTGGAGTGGCTGCTGAGTAAACCCTTGAGCGGAAGGGGAGCGTTAATACCAGCGTTTGCCCAGGTCCTCCAGAGGGCTGGGCTCCTGGCGCGGTGCTCCATCAATATGACAGGCGGCTCCAAAGCTTTGGACGTGCGTTCACAAGCCCCTTTTATTGCTCGCTCAGACAGGGACCCGGGAAGTCCACTCCCGGGCAGGGAGAGGCCGGACAGCAGCGGCTCAGACGCAGCGAACAGGACCTGGCCTGCGGGCTCTTGGTGTGTGGACAGCTCTGGGGGCTGCAGCTCAGTTCAAGTTTGCAGAGTGGTCTGGAGTGGCCTTCCTCCAGTCCAGCCCTGTAGGCCCCCCTAAGCCCCTGCCCTGTCACCTGCCTTCGTCCTTCTGGCGGGCTGCTGTCAAGAGCCTCCGGGGGAGGGGCAGGGGTGGGAGCTGGGGGCTTTGCTCACTGTGGGGAAGCCCCCCCCCGACCCCCCTCTGCCGGGATAAACACTTTCAGTTCCAAAATGCCCTGCCATCCAGCGCTGTGCTGTCTTTTTTGGCGAGGCAAGAGGTGTTAGGGGTTTCATTTTGGGTGTTTTTCTGGGACATCTGTGACGCCCGGTGGTGATCTGTTTTCCTCTTAATGGGACATCGTGGCCGAGCATTAGGAGTGAGACCCAAAGTTTTATCACTTATTTTTCATTGCCTTTTCTCCTCTTCAGACACGAAAGACTTCGACCCTAAGGTTCAGGGCAGGGCGGGCAGCAGACACAGACCACGAGGCCACGCTCCCCTAGGCAGCCTGCTGTTCAATATAGATGCGCCTGCATTTGGGTTTGGTTTGGGTATGGAGGGTGGTAAGATTTTTTAAATGACAATTTACATTCAGAACCATCAGGGATTTTCTTTCATCACAGTCAGAACTGTGTGATACAAGTTGTTTATCATCAGTGATGCCCGTTTTCCTGGAACGGGCTTCTATTCAGAGTTGCCACTTGTTAGGGGTCCAGCTCAGGGCTACAAGTCACCGCTGGAATCTGGGCTCCACTGCGGGGCTCAAGGTGACCCAGACGAGCCAGTAGTAGAGAGCGACCTCAGTAGTGGATCCTTCTTTCCAGAGACCCCAACCGTTCCTGGGCCTGTCAGTTAGCAGACTTCATGGTCCTCGTTCTCTCCATTTACTGGTAAATGGACGCAGTTGAGCTGCCAGCCCAGCACCAGGTGGGGACCAAGTCTCCTTGTCGCTGTGGTGGGGAGGGTCCAGTGAAGAGGGGCCAGGCTAGGTGGCTGTGAGGTCATTAGGTCGGGTTCCCCAGGGGAACAGAAGAGCGCATCTTATACCTGTCCTCAGGGGGCCACAGAGAAAATGTCTCTTCTCATTCAGCCCTTTTCTGGTCCTGCCTATCACAAAAGGCTGCTGAGTAAAGATCAAGGTATGTGGGGGCTAGTTTAGCCTGTTACGATGTCCCAAGGGAGTTTAAATGGCTTTTTCTTTGCATCTCATCTGTCCTACCACCTTGTCGGCCACCTGAACCAGTCCTTAGAAGGTGGTCGGCAGGTAAAGGTGGAGAAAGAATACTGCCCACCTCACAGGGTGCAGGTTTCCTCACCCGAGGAGGGAATGAGAAATCAAAACACCACGTGAATGTAAAATCTAAAACGACAAGACTTTTTGAGAAAAACGGTCTTCAGGATCCAGGGCCAGGCACAAGATTTGGACACCAAAGGCATGACTTGCAAAAGGACAAAAAACAAACAATAAATTGGACCTCACCAAAAATTTTGAAGTTTGCTCTTCAAAAGACCCCATGAAGAGGATGAAAGCTATGGACGGGGAGAAAATATTTGCAAACCACGTCTCTGACAAAGGACTATTACCTAGAACATATAAAGTACTCTCAAAACTCGACAGTAACAAAAGAAACAATCCAATTAGAAACTGGGCAAAAGGCATTTCACCAAAGTGAATGTATATAGATGGCAAATAAGTACGAGGTACGCTAGCTAAGAGCGCAGTGAGATTTCACTGCCCATCTATCAGAACAGTTAAGATAAAAAGTTAGTGACAACCCCAAATGCTGGTGAGGTTTTAGAGCAACTGGATCCATTGCTTGTTGAAGGGAAGGTAAAGTGGTGCAGCCACTCGAGAGGAGGGTCTGGCCGTTTCCTACCAGATTAACCATGTGCATACCATATGATCCAGCCATTGCACGCTTGGGCATTTATCCCAGAGAAGTGAAATTTTAGGTTCATGCAAACACCTGTGTCAGAATGTTTTTAGCAGCTTTATTTGTAATAACGCCAACAAACCAGGTGCCCTTCAGTGGGTGAACCAAGCGTGGTCCATCGTACCATGGAATACTACTCAGCAATCCAAAGGACCACTCTCTTGATATTCACACTAACTTTGATGAATCTCTGGGAAAGGATGCTGAGTGAAAGAGCCCATCCTCAAAGGTTACAAACTGTACCATCCCATTTAGGCAACATTTTTGAAATGACAAACTGTTAGTGATGGAGAACAGCTGAGTGGTTGTCAGGGTGAAGGACAGATGTGAGGGTGGGAGGGAGGTGGGCGTGGTTGTAAAAGGGCACGTGAAGGATCCTTGTGGTATTGGGGCCGTTCACCGAGGTGGTGGATACACACACGCAGGAGTACCAGTAAAACTGGGAGAATCAGAAGATGGAGGGATGGTATCATTTTCAACATCAGACTCCTGGAATGGGGCCCCCTCTTTCCCCCGCACCCCCATGGATGACCAGCACCAGACCCCACTGAGGCCCCGTCCCCTCCCGACCCTGCAGGACTGTCTTCCTCCTGGCCTCTTGCTTGACTCTGCAAATTGTAGTTACCTCCTTGGACTACTTAACCCAACACTCCACGTGGGCGTTTATTAAAGTGTTGTCCTGTTGTGTGTGTCTTCCCCAGCCCACCCCACTGAGGGTTGAGGGGAGGGAAGGGAAGATTTGACCTCTTGACTCTAGTCCCAGTGACCTCAACTTGGCTTTGACCTCTTGAACGTTCTCCTGGCTCACAAGGGGGAAGTTTGTTTCAGGAGAGGTTTCAGCAGGTGGAGGGTGGGCTGGAGCCCCGCCCCCCACCCAGGTCTGGGAGGGCTGAGGTCTGGGTCGTGGACCCACGTGGTCCATTCAGTGTTGGTTTTGTGACACAGGGAGCCAGGAAGGCCTTGTGGGGTGTTGGGCAGTGCACGGGCCTCTATTTGCACGTTGGGGAAGTGGGTGCGTGAAGCCAGCAAGGGGGTGGCAGGGGGAGGGTTCTAGTGCTGATCTAGAACTAGACCACTAGTGCTAGCGGCAGCTTCCTGCCGCCTCCTGACCCGGGTCCTGGCACCTGCGAGCTTTCTCTTGCCGCTTGCCCGGTGGCAGGCCAGGGCTCCAGGAAGTAGCCCCTGAAACCCACAGCTGTGCCTCACGAGTGGCTGTGGCAGAACGGGTGTATCAGTGCCCAGCTCCCTCACCCTCGGTACCGTCTACACTGCTCCCGGAGCGTCCCTGCCGTGTTAAGCCTGGCTTCCTGGGGGGTAGGGAGTGTGCTGATGCCCTGGTTAACCTCCTTCCCTTGCTTGTCCCTGGCGTCGTACAGGTGGCCTGTCACCTCCAAAATAAACCCCGTGGACTCACGTCCTTGTCTCTGGGTCGACTTCTGGGGTACCCAGACCAGATGGGGTTGGTGCTGCTTCTCCAGCAGGCACTGTGGACTTGAAGCCAGGTGGGGTAGCCCACCACTAACAGTGGGACGGGCCTATCCGCCATGCCTCGGTCTCTCCTCCTCGTGTGCAGAATGGGGACCGTGACCCCTGCCTAGCCCAGCTCCTGCCACCCGCTCACACAGTTGATTTTATTATTATTATTATTATTCTTTTGGCTGCGTAGCATGTGGGATCTTAGTTCCTGACCAGGGATTGAACCTGCGCCCCTGAAGTGGCAGCGTGGAGTCTTAACCACTGGACCACCAGGGAAGTCCAGTGACTAGTTTTTTAACTAAGGTGTCTTAGAGGGACCGGCTCAGATATCTCAGTAGCCCAGCCTGTCCCCAAGTAGTTTGGGAGGAAGGCTGAGTTGCCACAGCTTCTAGAAGCTTCTTTTTCATGTTTCTATTTTAATTTTTGCTGGTGGACGGAAGTAGGGGGAAAGGCGGGCTCAAGGCAAATTCAGCCCCCCAAGAAAGGGAGAGTAGTTTTCAAAACGAGGTGGGCCTGCCCCTCGGCTTCCTTGGCCCGCCCGGGGTATGTGTGTGGCTCGGGACAATTAGGGTTCTTGCTGGGTGCCCATAGCCCCCCGCCGCCGCTGCAGCCGCCGGCCGCCGAGCCTGTCTTGAAGGATATTCTGAGAACCGGCTCCTTTCTGGGAGCGTTTATAAGAGATTTCTCATGGCTCAGTTCCCCTATAGAAAAGTGGGGATTGTAAGTCTTGCATAGCTCAAGAAAGAAAGTGAACGGAGTGAGTCAGGGCCAGGCAAGAATAAGTTAACAGTATTCATGGCAGCGTCTTGGGAGGAATTACCCAAAAAAGAAAGAAGAAAAGCTGAACACAAAACCAACCGAAAAGCAAAAAAAAGAAAACTTGCAGCAGACTAAGAAAAGATGGACAGGACACATCCAAACCCCCGGACCCAAGCCGTGGAACAAGGGGGCAGACATTTTTGTGGGTCTCTGGATGCCTTCGGCCTCCTTAGCCCAGGCCTTTGTGGGCCCCGTCTGGGGGAATATTCAGCAAAGCTGTTTCTTTTGCATAAACCCAAGTAATGACTGAGCCTAAGGGGAGAGGAATTGTGTGGGGCTGACAGCAGAGTGATTTAACGAGGGGCCACCTGACCCCCTGCACCTCCCGGCGTCCCCTGCAGAATAAATTCCCGTCCTTGCTCCGCCGCTGCACTGCATGTTAATCACCGCAGAAGGCTGAGGCCCAAGGGAGGCCCATTGTGGGGACAGAAGTCTTGAAAGGGGTGGCCTGGGTCCTCCTGGGGCTATGCAACAGCTCGAGCTGAGTTGGGGGCATCACTCAAGTTTCCTTTCTCTTGACCGCTGGAAACCCGACTTGCCGGCAAGGGTGTGGGTCTTACTTTTGAGCTTCATTTGCCCTCTTGGTTCTTCCCAAGCATTTGCTTGCTTCCCACATCTGTGTGCTTTCTTTTTTTATTTATTAAAAAAAATTTTTTTTAATTGAAGTATAGCTGATTTACAATGTGTTAATTTCTGTTGTACAGCAAAGTGACTCAGTTATACACATTCTGTGTATACACAGTTATATACATTCTTTTTTTATATTATTTGCCATGATGGTTTATCCCAGGAGATTGGATATAGTTCCCTGTGGTCTACAGTAGGACCTTTTTGTTTATCCGTTCTAAATGCTTTCTTTTCTTTTCTTTTAATTTATTTTTTAAATATATTGATTTTTGGCTGTGTTGGGTCTATGATGCTGCGTGCAGGCTTTCTCTAGTTGCAGACAGCGGGGGCTACTCTTTGTTGTGGAGCACGGGCTCTATGAGCGCAGGCTTCAGTAGTTGTGGCACGCTGGCTCAGCAGTTGTGGCTCGGGGGCTCTAGAGCGCAGGCTCAGTAGTTGTGGTGCATGGGCTTAGTTGCTCCGTGGCATGTGGGATCTTCCCAGACCAGGGCTCGAACCTGTGTCCCCTGCATTAGCAGGCAGATTCTTAACCACTGCCCACCAGGGGAGTCCCTCTAAACGCTTTCTGATTGCAACTCATTTTCCTTATTTTTTAAATGCAATCTTGGTGGCAGATATCCAGCCTTTTAGGAAGGAAAGCTTCTTGGTGTCCACATGATGGCTGGGTTGGCCAGGGCTAGGTTTTAACTGTGCCCTGGAGGCCTTTACTAGCTCTTAGAAGTGCCTGCTCTGTTCCCTCTCCTGCATTCTGTTCCCTTCCCTCTCTTTCTAGAGCACCAGTGCTGCTGGGTCAACCGTTACTGCTAGGGGGTAGGGGCTAGGAGCCTATCTCCATGGTGCTAACCTATGGATCGGGTAGGGATTGGCGGGGGAGGAATTTCAGCATCATCAAGAGACCGAAAATGAGAGAAGATGGCTAGGGGGCATCAGCTGGTTTCAAGCCCACACAGAGAAATCCACACTCCCTCATTTTGCCTCTTTCCTCCAGAATAAGCCCAGTCCTGCTTTCTCAGCCTCGGTGGGCCCCTCCCTAAGGGTGCGGCTGACAGTGAGGGAGGGACTTCCCGGCAGGGGCTCCGGCCCCCGAGTCTGTGGACCTCTCACAACCCCCACCCCAGGCTGCCCTGGGTCTCTGTCTGCTGCAATGCCCACGGTTCTCTCCTCTTGGGAAACTGGGAGGAAAAGGACAACAGTAACGGTGAAAAAAACCCTGAAAACGCAAACTTGGCTATAAATATGGAGCAGAAAAGTTTTGCTTGGACTCGGCACTGAATGGTCCAGTGTTGGGAGGGGGAGAGGTGAAGTTAAGCATTTTCTTTTCAGACCCGGGATGAAAATCTAATCAGGAAGAAATATGCGTTTCTGACTAAGTGTCCACGAGACAGGATGGGCCTCAAGGAAGTGGAGGTCTGGGAGGCCAGACACACACCCCTTGCTTTCGTCTTTGTAAAATAAAGGATTGGATCCCTCTGTGACTGCTGAGGTTTTCCAACAGTGACTTGTCGATATATGCAAAAGGCTCTGAGGTCAGTACTCCTTGTCTCTCTCCTGGTGGGACAGGTGGGGCTCTGCCCTCCCGTGATCCGGATGAGGAAACCGAGGCCAGGAGAGAGCACACGAGCGATGGCAGGAGGCTGAACCGTGGGCAGGTTCTAGGGATGTGGTTCAACCTAAGAACCTAGCTAAGAGTTACAATGTCTGCTTTTTCCCCCCGTCTCCACCTCTCCCTCCCTGTGAGAGTCTGGACAGGTGGGTTCCCAGATATACCTGGTCCTGTACCTCTCAGCATCAGCTGTGGCTCAGATTTCTCCCTCCCTTCCTCCCATACCCCTCCCAGCCCTCCCTCTCTGTCCCCCACTGAGGACCCCCCGAAGGCAACCGCCACTCCACCACAGACCTAGTCCCAGACCTCATGGAGCTGAGGCTCAGTGGGAGAGTCTCTGGGGAGTCACGGGGCTGTTTGGGGTCCAGAGGGGCCCTGTCTTCCCCACCCGAGCTGGTGTGGGGCGGGCAGGGGAGTCCTGAGAGCGGAGTGTCAGCCAGGCTGACCAAGTTGGGGCAGGGCGCGTATTTACAGAGGCAAGGGAGGTGGCCTTCCTTTTTGAAGGATGAGACTTTCAAGGCGGGCTTTAAGGTGCCGTGGTTACAGCGTCAGTTTCCAGGGCAAAATTGCACTCCAAACCGATGGCATTTTGTCCCCTTCCATCCTCGGTGGCCTGTGATCAGGAGGGAGGCAGCCTGCACCTGGGGGCTGTCCTGTGAGCAGAGGCCCCAGAAACAGGAGACCAGGACTCTCCTCTGTTACGATACCCCAAACACCGCAAACAAGGGTGCTTCCCCCACAAGCACGTCTCCCACTGGTGCATCCAGAGTTGCTGATCTCGTCAGCCTCAGCCTCAGGGGAGGAAGCTCCCTGAGTTTATTTCCTGGGAGCGGAAATAGGGCTCCATCCTTTCGCTCCTCAACCTTTCTCCCCGCCCGGAATATTTTGGAAAAAACAAACAAACAACAACAACAAAGGAAATGGGCTGTCAGGCTTTGCCATTAACATCTGTGATCTCTGGAAGGCAGGTGACGGCTGGAAACTTTAGTTTCCCTGTCAATACAGTGAGTGGGTTTGACTGATAATCTCTTAGGTTGAACTGATATCTTTGATCCTATACATGTATACTTTGATTTTGTCTTTAGGGTCCTCAAATTTTACGAGGCTTTTCTCACTCAGTTTCATGAAGTCGTCTGGTAATTCCACCCAGTGGAGTGGCATTTGCCTTCAACGGCAACGTCATATCCAATTAGACTGGTCCTTGTGCTGAGCCTTGGGATTTCTACCTTTCCAGCCTCCGCTGTTCAGAAAAGTAAATGCAGTATTATTTTCCCAATGAGGATCCCTTTACCTGTCGCGTTTTCTTACTGTTAACGCACGATGCACTTCCCGTACACACCCCCTGCTTCCAAATTAGAGTAAAATGGAACGGCATGACGCACTGCTAGAGTAGATTTAAAAAAAAAAAAAAAAAAAAGATTATGATAAAGAAAATCATTCCATTCCTGTGAGTTTGGGATTATATTTTCCCTAGACATTTGCCGTGTTTACAGAGGAAAAGAAATGTCTCTGTAAACATAGACTGTATTTACAGTGAAAAATAAATATCGAAATAAATGTCAAGCTTTTAAAACTGGAGCACTGGCGGAAGTCCATGCAAGTGGATGGGCCCAAGGGCGTCCCTGACTCGGGCTATGCGTTCTCAGATTTGCTCTTAACTCTGGGGGGTTTGTCTTTCTCTCCCCAGCGCCAAGCCTGGCTTTAGGGAGGGGAAAATGAACAGTGATGGAGCTTGATAATTTACACAGAGAGCCTCATTTCCTCACCACCCTGGTACTACTACTAGTCTTTAGATGAGGCAGCTGAGGCTCAGAGAGGGAAAGCAACTTGCCCCGAATCACACAGCCAGCAGTCGGTGTAGCCGGCTGTCTCCCCAGCCCAGACGGAAGGGCGAGCGGCCGGACCAGGGCGTGCTCATGTCCTTCTCACCCAGATCCAGGGCAACAGCCAGCTTGGGGCACCTCCAGAGGTGGGGCCGAATGCAAGGGTGTGTCTGGCGAGCAGGGCCTCTCTCCGCTCCCTCGGCCTGGGATACCCAGCTGTGTACACGTTTGTATCTTTTCACTGAACTCCGGGGCCTTAACTGGAACCTCTTCCAGCCGGCAGGCCACCTACACACCCCCTGCGACAGCTCTTGCCTGTGGCTCACTGTGAGTGAAACTGCAGCTGGGCCTCATTTGTGCCTTTGAGTTTTACAAGCGGGCATCTTGGTGGGAGATGGGTTTTGCAGATCCCTGCAATACAGAAGCAAACACCCTGGAACAGGAGGGAAAACACATTTCTCACTTCAGGGGTTTGCTTCTGAGGGCTTCTGTTTTTGGAAATGTGTCCTCTCTCTTTCTGACAGACAGACAGACACACACACACGCACATGCACACGCGCACATACGCACACGCACACACACTATTCCTCAGGCTGCAGCTGTGGAAGGCAGGCACCGGAGGATGGATTGGTTCCGCCCCCCCCCCCCCCCCCCCGCCTTCCCCACCCTGAGCATGTTCCTGGCTGGACCAGCGTGGGACCATCACCCCTCCTGGGTCCTGGAAGGCCTCTTTGGCTGTGTGACTGCAGCTGGCAGTAAACTGAGAGCGATTGTGTGGCCATAGCAGACACAGGGGAGGCTGGGCACTTGCAGCCTGGGGACCCGCTTTCCGCCCAGGCCCGGCTTGGACCTGGACATAACGGGGCCTCGGTTTCCCATGTGCTCGACAGGAATGCCAGGGCCCACGTTGCCTCTCTCTTGTGGCGGCTGTGAGGGTTAAGTGAGGTCCTGGATGAAAATATGCCTTAGAAATGAGTCTGCCCGGGGAGCATAAACGCAGGCTGTTTTCCTTACTGGTGTCCAGCCCAGGTGTGGGCCCGCAGTGAAAAGTCAGCGCTTCTGGGAGGGCCAGGGACCCTTTGTGGGGTTGGTGCCCCGACTCTGTGTCTGCCTTGTTGAACGCCAGCTGCTGAGCTGCAGCTCCTGATTTCCTGCATCTGGGCTGATGCCCGAGCGTGTGGGGCCACCCTGAGAACTGTGGGCCGAGCTTCGCTTTGGGTTCCAAGTAGGGCCGGGCAGAAGCTTCTGGGGAGCTGGATGAAGGCGGCCTCTTTGCTGCCTCTGCTGCCACTCGAATCCCTTCCCCGTGTCCTGCTGCTGCTGCTGCTGCTTTTTCCTTTCCTGTCTTTTCTCGTTCCTTCTTTAACTGACTATAACCCTTCACCGGTGCTCTCAGACTTCAGTGTGCAGACAGATCACCCCCAGGATCTTGCTGAATTTAGCTTCTGAATCCGTAGGTCAGCATGGAGCCCAGGAGGCTTCATTGTCCACACACACCAGCTGACACCAAGGCTGCCAGTGCAGTGCGTTGGACCACACCTTGAGTGGCAGGGCCCAAGACAGGCGATTTCCAAGTATTAACGTCACTTCTAATTGGGAAACCCAATTGTCATGGTCTCCGTGAACTCAAAGCAACTCACGCACTAGCTTGGTGACCCTGCGCACGGGATCTGAGCGAGCGCAGCCTTGGTCTCCTCTCTGTGCAGTCGGGAGGATAAACCCAGTCCCAGGAGGGCTGTGCGGATGAAACAAGATGAGGAGACATTGCCTACGGCCTTGGAGGCTTTGGATGAAAATTAGTTGCTCTCCGTCTTTTGACTCAGCCCCAGGTAGAATAGCCAAGAGATATGGGTGGCTATAGTTGCATCAAAAAAGTGGAAGGTGTGTTGGCTGGTTTGCCCAGGATGGTGGAGGAGGCCCCGGGGGAGGTCCCCGCACCTGCTGACCCCCAAGTTCAAGTTCAGCATTGTGCCTTGAGAGTGATGAGTAAAGACCCCTCGTAGCATCTGTCTGATCACTCAAATCCCTTTGGACTTTTCTAGAATTTGAAATCACTTTTACTTTTCTTTTTTAGGTCAAAAAAACCCCAGAGGCTTTTTGCCTGACAAATATCCATCTTAGCTTTGGGGGTTTGCACCAATGAGTTCCTCTTCACACATCCACACACTTACCCTCACCCTCACTCAAATCTGTAAACAGTTTTTAAATGTGTATTTTCTTTCAAAATAAAGCCACTAAAGCTTTACCAAGATGAGCCGCTGACATGAAGTCCACATTTGGCAAACCTCTGTCATCTCTGTTTTACTGAGTGTAGACTATTATAAATTAAGTGAAGTCACTATGGGTTCCCCCCCCCCCCAAAATGGTTATGGAAGTTGAGCTGCTCCCAAGTAAAAGATGAATTATGGCTGGATGTAAAGAGGCATCATTTAAAAGTGTCAGGATACAATTGGGTTCTTAAAAACCACGCAGAGCTGCTAAATTCACATGAAAATTGAGTGGTGAGGGATTGCCCGGGGTGACAGCATCCTTGGCATTGATTTATCCCATCTGTTTGACCAGCCCATTACTTCAGGGCTTGGGTGGAGACGCAGCATCCTCCAGGAGGGTCTTCACGGCCCCAGCCCCCAGCTAGGGCGTCTGCTAAGCACCGGAGAGCAAGGGTCTTCCCAGACCCCCGGGAGGAGGGTAATGTGTGCGGAACCTTACTTCACCGATATTTTGTATCGGAGTCTAGTTGACTGACAAGGTTGTGTTAGTTTCTGCTGTACAACAGAGTGACTCAGTTACACATATATGTACATTCTTTTTCATATCCTTTTCCATTATAGCTTATCACAGGATATTGACTATAGTTCCTTGCGCTCTATAGTAGGACCTTTTCGTTTAGCCATCCTATATATAATAGTTTGCCTCTGCTCATCCCAAACCCCCAATCCTTCCCTCCCCCACCCCCTCCCCCTTGGCAACCAAGTCTGTTCTCTGTGTCTGTGAATCTGTTTCTGTTTTATAGATTCATTTGTGTCATATTGTAGATTCCACATATAAGTGATACCATGTGGTATTCATCTTTCTTTTTCTGACTTACTTCACTCTGCAGAATGATCTCTAGGGCCATTAATGTTGCTGCAAATGGCGTTATTTCATTCTTTTTTATGGCTGAGTAATATTCCATTGTATATATGCACCACATCTTCTTTAGCCGTTCATCTGTTGGTGGACATTTAGGTTGTGTCCATGTCTTGGCTACTGTGAATAGTGCTGCTATGAACATGGGGGTGGTGTGTGCACTTATCTTTCTGAATTATACTTTTGTCTGGGTTTATGCCTAGGAGTGGGATTGCTGGATCATGTGGTAACTCTATTTTTAGTTTTTTGAGGAACCTCCATACTGTTCTCCACAGTTGGCTGCACCAGTTTACATTCCCACCAACAGCGAAGGAGGGGAACCCCACTTCAGAAAGGGGGCGTCAACCACGAGCATGCCGCTTATTATTTATGATCGAATCCTTGTGGTATCATCTTCAAGGTTGATTTGAGGCTGAACTGAACCACTTCTGCCTCAGTAAACTTTTAGGCTGCCCACAATCATTTGGTATTGTAAGTTCTACCGTGATCAAAATCTCTGTGCCCACACTTTTCACCACTTAGGTTTTTACCCTGGAGTAGAGGAAAGAGGTGGGGTTGCCTAGTCGAAGGGTATGATTCTTGAGATGTATTTCCAAATTATTTCCAGCAGTCATTTCCAACGTAGTGCCTCGAAATGCCCTCTCTAGCATTGTGTATTCTCATTAAGAAAAAAATCTTGCTAATTATTTTAGGTCGGAAATAGTATTATTTAATTTTCAGGACACCAAGACGTTTTCGTCTTTATTTTTCAAAAACAAAAGAAGAAAGTCCTTGCTTAAGAAAGCTTTGAAGGTTTTAGAGACCCAGCTTGGTGGAGTCTTGCTGGAGCCCGCTCACGCCAGCTCGAGGGAGCCAGTTCTGTACGTTTCTCAACTCCCGGTTCTGTGATCACTCCTTGGTAGCTTGAATTCAGCCACGGTGAGAGCCTTTACACTGCAGAAATTGGCAAATGTTGCAAACCAGGCCTCCCCTCACTCCAAGAACTGGTTGCTAACATTCTCAGCACTGCAGCCATTTAACATGTGGTTAGAGAGGGCTTGCTGAGAAAACACACAATAGCAAGAAAAGCCTGCTGTCTAGTTAGAGAAGGAGGAGTCTGGTTAATAGCAGTGGACACTCTGCAATCAAGGCTGGATCTTTGCAGCCCACCTAGTCCCCACGTGGGAGAGAACGCGTCTCCTTCAGGCTTGAGTATTCAAGGAAGGAAGATTTAGAGCTTAAGCCAGATCTCCGAGAGCCCGCAAAACACGGACGAAGGAGGAGTGACGAGTGAGCGGTGCGGCCTGTTTGAGGGGCTGTCAGGAGGCCCTCATTTCTTGTCACGGGTGAAGGCTCACGTTAAAATCCTAGCTGGTGCCGTGAACCTGGGCTATGACATCAGCCAGGGCCCCTCGAGGGTCCGTGCTGCCCACCGCCCGACGTCCCTCTCGGGGCTGGACCTTGGTGACGGGATGCTGTGTGTTTCTCGGTCGTGGCATCTGGTTCCTATTGCGTCAGAGGTTGGGGTTCACCGTCTGTAGTCTGCAGCCCTCATGATTTCAAAGGCAAGGCTTAATTGGTCCCCAGTGCTGGGCTTTTTTCTGTCTCCCAAGGAGAAATGAGTTCTGTTGTCATGATGGATGGAAGAGGACAGGTGCAGCTTGCGAGTATATTTGGAAGTTGCAGAAGGGGTTCATTTTGAGACTCTGTGTGTAAGACACGGTTCAAGCTGGGGCCCGGGGAAGGAAGTGAGACCCAAGAAATGGACGGCAAAGGAGGGATTTCTTGAGGCCAGCTGTCTGTGGCAGAACTGGGGCCAGACAGCCAGGGGGAAGTATTCAGGTTTGGGCTTGGTTTGGTTTAAACAGGCAATTCGGGGTCACTTTAAGATGGCCCCTGGCCTCTTGGTGCTGGGTGCTGTGTGCTGGCAGCTCTCCCCGTCAGAGGCCTCAGTGATGGAGCTGGGATCCAGCTCTTGGGTCTGGCCATTCCCAGAATCCTCTGCCCTCGAACTGTTGACTTTGGCCCGGGAAGACAGGTTGGCTGAGGATGAGTCCCCCAGCCCCGGCTGGTCTTTAGGTTCCTTTCCTTTCTTCCTGTCTGCACGTTGTCTTCACGGGCAGGGGACGCAGAGTCTGTCCACCCATGAGAAACCCAGAAGCCTGCTCCGTAGGGGCCCCAGAGCTGGCAGTAATGCAGGGGGAGGGGAGACATCCACAGCCCCGTGATGCTCCTGCTTTCTGCCCCAAATTTGCTCTTCCCAAAGGGTCCAGAGGGGTTATGACAGAAGAACCCACGGGAGAGGGCAGGAAGGAGACGGGTGTGACCGAGAGGGTGTTGGTGGGCCAGGGAAGCGGGGGCTCGCTGAGCGGGGGCGTCTGTAGGGGTGGTGGGAAGGGAGGGTGGGGAGCATTGGAGGGCAAGGGGCACGGCAGCCTTGGCTGTGACACAGGGGCGGGAGGGGGCCGTCCTCCGCCCACCTCAGTGTCGGGGGTGCGTTCACCCGTGAGGAGAGCCGTGGGCAACGGGCACAGCTCTGTGAGTGGTGCCAGGAGTGACCATGAGGATGGATGGCGGCCCTGCCTGCCTTGAGATTCAATGCTTCTGGAAAGTGAGCCTTTCAGGAACACCAAGCTCCGTCCCTACCCGGAGGACATCAAGACGGTTGAACGCGCTTCCTGTAGGTGGAAGCCATTCGTCCGTTCGTTCCTCCTCACCCCCTGAACACTGACCTTGCCTTCCACCCAGATGCTTATTTCAAACGCGACCCCTTCAGACGGGAAGGGCAAGGGGCCTGGGCTCTGAGGGCAGGTCCCTTCCTGGCTCTGCTTGTGACCTCATGACCTCTGGGTTTTGGTTCTCGAACCATCCAGTGCAGAATCACACGCCCTCCCAGCACCTCCTGGGTGCAGGACGGGGTGTCATGTGAAGGTGCACAGCTGTTCTCAAGGCCCACGGCCCCTTGGAATCCCCCGGGAAGCTTTCAAAAATGCCGATGTCTGGGAGCCCACCCCAGAGGCTCTGTTGGCCAGAGCTGGGCTGGGTATTGGCATTTATAATTCCCTGGTGTTTCGAATATGCTTGTAGACCCTGCGATCCCCTGAGGCTGAGGAACAGGGGGCAGAGGGGTGATGGCCTCCCTGCTGTCTGCCCCTGTGTCTGGGCCCTGGCCCCGCGGGGAGGGTGGGGTCTGCGGCCGGCCAGGAGGGGGCCCGGGAAGGATGGAAAGTGCCCTCACTGCAGGCTCTCCCTCAGCCATTAAAGTTTATTGTCGTCGCAGACAGTGATTGAAAAAGGCTTTTTGCAGGACTGCAATGTGAACAATGAAACTTGCCAGCTGATACAGACACAGGGCACTTATCTCATAAAAATATCCTCCGTGTCAAAAGGTTTCAGTAAATGTGGCTGGAAGTATTAGCTGTTGTTTCTGCCAGCCTCAGGCTCCCCCAGGGCCCCCACGAGGGGCTATAAAAGGGGGCTCAGTTCCTGCAAAGGAGGAGGGAGGGAAAGAAGGAGAAGTGGAGGGGAAGCTCAGCCCTGCCTGCTGCTGGCAGGGAAAGCGCCGGCTCCTCGGTAGCCCTGCGGTTTAATCGGGTAGGTGCTCTCTGCTCTCCCTTGTGTATCCTCCAGTTGCCAACTTCGAGGGTGACAGGGCCGCTCCCCCAGGGGCAAGTGTGCCGACAGCCAGCTAGGCCGTGAAGTTCCATTTGTGTGAGCTCACTGACCTCCCCCAGTGACCCTACAACAGAAGGAAGTTACATAGGCTGAGCCTCCGAGAGGTTAAGCCCAAAGTCACACAGCTAGAAAGTGGCAGAGCTGGGATTAGGAAACAAAAACCCTCCTCTTTTCTGGACACCTAGAGCCAAGGATGAGTTCTCACTCTGTTTGGAAGCTGGGTCACTGCCAGAGGCCCAGGCTGATCTGGCCAGGCCTCTGCCCACCGCCCCGGAGCTGCTCCAGGGCCTGGGCTTGTGGTGCAAATCAGGCTGAGGAAAGATTGCCTGTCTGCCTCTGGGGGGCTCTTCGGTGGGAGCACAGGTTTTCAGGGTGGGCTCAGGAGAGACCCATCATGATGCAGAACACACTCTGTGGTGTAGGGGCTTGACTCAGGTGTGGCTGTCTCCTGGGGTCTCCAGGGACTGCTGAGGAGTGGGCTGCATCCACCCCCATCCCAATCCGAGTTTCTATCCAGGTGTCAGTGCACCAGCACATTCTGCCCCCCGTCCGCCCCTCGCTGGGCTCCAGTTACCTCCTGAGCCCACTGCTGGCTTGGACGGAGGTGTGCGGTCCAGAGAAGGGCCGGGACTTCTCTCGGAGAAGGCAGCTGCGCTAACCGTGGGCAGGGCCCCTCACCGCCCAGCCTCCCAAATCGGCATCCACTGGGAGCCAGGTCAGGCCCTGGGCTCGGGCAGCACAGAGGCAGCGGGAGAGCCTGGGCGCATGGGTCCAGTAGGAGGTCAGGGGCTTGGGCATGACGGGGGCTCCTGAGCCCTGACCCAGGGGAGGCGAGGGTCCTGTCTGCATATGGGTTTCCCTTCTCCTGGCCCGCACCCACGCATGGGTGATGAGGCCCGCTGGACCCTGGGGTCAGCCCTGCTCCCGGACGGGATGCCACGCAGGCTGGGTCCAGAGCAGAGCACCCAGGACCCAGGCCAGCAGCTCACAGGCTCGGCTTCAGCGTCAGAAAGCCCGAGGGGCCAGGTGAGCAAGAGACAGCTCAGACAGCCTAGCTTCCTGGCTCCGGCTCTGTGCCCCCCGACCCCCCCACCCCCGCCGCCTGTCTTTACACACTTGCCTTGTACGGCTTTCTCACTGAGGATTCCAGCCACCACCCAGATCACAGCCTCTTCCAAGAGCTGTCCCCCAGCTCAGGCCTCATTTCTACAACTAGTCCCTGGTTGTGCTGTCCCCATGGTCCATGGGCATCTCAAACTCAGCTGGTCGGAAACCACCCATTTTCTGGCTCTCAAAGCAGCCTTTCTCTCCCGTCTCCTCGCATAGCTGGGGACACCACCACCCACCTCAGCCCCAGGATGCTCGACTGGACCTGTCTCACTCTTCACTCACCCCCGCACCCTGCAGCCTGCACTGGCCGTGACCTGCCCCCTCTCTGCCCCCCGCTGCCATCCCTCCAAGGTTAGGTCTGCTGCTCAGTCCGTCTCCTGGCCTCCGGCATCATCCTGTACACAGCCCACCCTCCGCACCCTTGGATGTCAGATGCAGATCTGACCCCGTGGCTCCCATGCAGAAAACCTCCTGCTGTCTCGCCATCACCAGCAGGCTAATGTCAGTGTCCTTTTTAAAAAAATTTATTTTATTGGAGTATAGTTGATTTACAATGTTGTCTTCGTTTCAAGCGTACAGCACAGTGAATCACATATATATATATATATATATATATATTCTTTATTAAAAATTCTTTTCCATTATGGTTTATCACAGGATATTGAATATAGTTCCCTGTGCTCTACAGTAGGACCTTGTTGTTTATCCATCCTCTGTATAAGAGTTTGCATCTGCTCACCCCAAACTCTCAGTCCATTCTCCCCACCCCCTCTCCCCCTTGGCAACCACAAGTCTGTTCTTCTATGTCTGTGAGTCAGTTTCCGTTTTGTAGGTAAGTGTCAGAGTTTAGATTCCACATATGTGATATCATATGGCATTTCTCTCTCTCTTTCTGACTTACTTCACTTGCTGTGATAATTTCTAGGTCCATCCATGTTGCTACAAATGGCCAAATTTCTTTTTTTTATGGCTGAGTAGTATTGCATTGTATATATGTGCCACATCTTCTTTATCCATTCATCTGTCGATGGACATTCAGGTTGTTTCCATGTCTTGGCTGTTGTGAATAGTGCTGCTGTGAACATAGGGGTGCATGTATCTTTTTGAATTACAGTTTTCTCCGGATATATCCCAGGAGTGGGATTGCAGGATCATACGGCAGCTCTATTTTGAGTTTTTTGAGGAGCCTCCATACTGTTCTCCATAGTGACCGCACCAATTTATCATGCCCAGTGTCCTTAACGTCCTATAAGGCATGCCATGCCCAGCCCCCCCACCACTACCACCACTCCCCTGCTGTTGATGCTGTGACAACACCAAGCACTCCTGCTGTTTCTCATCTCTGTGTCTTCCTGGTCCCCTCCTCGCTCACCTGTCACCTGTTGCCTTGAATGTCTCCCACTGGCTGGCAGATCCTTGAGATCAGGGCTGCTGCGTTTTCCTTCCCGCATCTCCAGGACAGAGCCTGGGCCCAGGAGCTGAAGACGTGTCATATGGTGGAGAAGACAGAACGGGGGAGCTGGACTCCCTCAAGGACTCTGAGTGGATGTGGCCTCCCTTGGGAAGACCACGGGGAGTGCCTCTTCTGCGGCCAGGGACTTGAGCTTCTCCATTTGTCCAGCCACACTGTCGTAAGGAAGCAGTCACGACAGACGGGCAGAGTGCAAGGGTGGCTAAGCCTTAGGCTCTAGAATCGCAGACAGGGGGTGAAATTCTTTCCTGTCTGTGACTCGCTGTGTGATCTTAGACAAGTTATGTACTCTTCAAGCCTCAGTTTTCTCATCTGTAGAATGGGGGCAGTCATAGTGCCCCCTCCCCCACATAAGGTTGATGTAAGGGAAAATAAACATGAATGTCAAGTGCACAGAATTATGCCTGGAGTGGCACTCAAAACTGTTTTTGTAATTGTACGTCATTCAACTGATACTCTTTGGAGTTTTTACCACTGGACTTCTGGGCGTGGAAAAACAATATTACTACTACAGTGAACAGTACAGACATGGGATGCGCGGCGGCCAGAAGGCTGGTGTAGATGCCACGTCGTGGCCTCGTTTCCATGTGGGACCCCACATGGTCACCTGCCCCCCGGCACTGTGGGGTGAGCAGGGACCATCCAGAGTGGGCTGTCGCCCCGTGTTGATAAGGGAGGCCCTCAAGTCTTGGTCTGGTGGTCTGTCCGCTCAGCTTCGGCCTGAGTGGTTGGCCAAGGGAGCAAGGGTGCCCAGCTCCGTGGCATCTGCTCTGGAGCTGTGGTTTGGGGCAAACCAACGTTATCCCTTCTTATCCCGAGCTCCTGGCTCGGGCTGCTGTTGGTCTGGCCTGGAGGTAGATTTGGGGTGGGGAGGTTTGGTCTGAGAATCTTATTTTGCCCGGAAAGGAAGGGGAGTCAGCCGCCGGGAAGCTCACTGCAGTGCTCAGCTTATGGCTGGTGGCGCAGACTGTCTGCAGGGGGGCGGGGGTCCAGCTTAGTGCCAGAGTGCCCTCCTCCTCTGACCTGAAAGGACATCTCCTACAGGTGGGGGACAATCGGCTTGTGCTAACAATCTGACCCCCGGCAGAGTGGCTGCAAGGGTCCCCCGGCCCGAGTCCCCTGTGTCTCCACGAACCCCAGGATGTCATTCCTTATTGGAAATAAACGCATCCTCCGCCTTTTGGCCAACTAGGTGATGAGGGTCCCACAGGTAGATCACCTGGAGGTGACTCCCAGACTCAGGAAGCCCCCCTGGTGCTCCCAACCCAGCTGGGCCCCCTGGCCTCTGCCCGAACGTGGCCCTGTTGTCCCCCCACCCCACTTTAAGCTCCGCTTGCCCTCCTAGCTGCCCGGCCGGCCCCGCCCTGTCAGTTGTATCCCTACTGCATGTGGCTCTTCCAGAGCGCCCTCTGGAGAGAGTGTGAAATACTCAAGGGCCCTGGAGAAGGGCTGTGGATTTCACGGCTCCAGGCCTGTGAAGCTGATGCTCAGGAGAGTGAAAACACACACATCCATTCACAGCAGGAGGACGGCTGCTGGGTTGTGCACCTCATTTACACCCACTTTGCACACAGGGATCCTGGCTCCTCCCAGGCCACCTGCTGGTCCTCATGCTGGTGGGCAGCAGCAGTCAGTGGAAGAGCTCCCGGCTGTAGCCATAGCAACAGCTTCTCCACAGCGCACAAGTACCGGCCTGGCCTTGGGGGGGGGGGGGGGAGCGTCCACCTATTTACCTCTGGGTGCCTCCAGGGCCACTGATGACACCTGCAGTCTCCCCGGGCTGTGGATTCTGCTTTCCAGCCGTCCTGTCCCATCCTCGATCCTGCAGGGCACCTGGTCCACCCCTGCCATGGGACCTTTGCCTATCCGAGCCATTTGTAATGCTAACAGGCAGTTGGGGTCTCCCAGCGGCCCCCCAGGCCTGCGGCAGGGTTGATGGCAGGGCCCTCAGCCACCCTGTCCCTTGGCAGGTGTGCAGGGGTGCCCCTCCTAATCACAGGCTGCGTTTTAATTTATTTTAATTTATGCAGACGGGGGAGGGATGCTGGCAGGAGTCACAGACATCCATCACCCCATCTCCCAGCACAGTCAGTTGTCAGCGGGGCCTTAAAGATAATACACTTTCTGTTTAGGGCAGTTACTTCATCTTGACGAACTCCTGTGTTAAGCAGGGCTCTTAGGGGGGGCCATGATTAATCACAAAACCAGGTGGGTGCCTTTTCTGAACGCTAGTCGCCCCTGGGGACCCGGGCTGGGCCCTTTGCCACCCTCGCCGCCCTGTTTACACTCGCAGCATGCTGAGAGCGCGCAGCCTGCGAAGGCTGTGAGGCACCGAGCCGCGGCGGGGGAGGGGCCCATTTGTAACCGGTCAGCACACTTCCAAGCCCGGCAGAATGATCCATGGGGGTGATTAGCAGGCCCCAGGAACACAGCTGGGGAAAGCAGATAACCTCCTTTCGTGGGTCCCTCCCGGACTCGCCCCCAAGACTTTGCTGGATCCTTGGGTAGCACTAAGAAGCAGCTGCGGGAAATACTTCCATTTTGGGTCGGCGGGGGGGGGGTTCGGTCCACTTTTGGAAAGGCCACCGACAAAGTGCAAAGACCATGTTCAGCCCTGTGTCTCCTGGAGTTTGTCAGCCCCGCGACTCTGCCCTCCCGGGTCACCTGTGCCCCGCTCCTCCATCACACACCGTGGCAGTGATCACACTGAAGCCCCGCCCAGGCCGCCTGGGCCTCCTCCTTGGCTCACGTCGTATCTTCATGGTCCCAGAAGAGCTCTCACTGCCCTGTCGCGGCCGTAAGGACGTGGCTGGAGCTTCCCTGGGTGGCTGTGACACTGATTAGCTGTGTGACTGACCCCGGCCAGGCTCCTGAACCTCTCTGTGCCTCAGTTCCCTCACCTGTAAAATGGAGATGATGATGATGCAATCCTTATCAAACGCTGTGCAGATTAAATCACACTCAGGAAGCCTCGAGCATGTAGGAAGCCTGGCGCATTTGCTGTTAGAACAACTTTCGATTTCAGTCTCTGAGGAGGGCCCCAGCTGATGAGCTGACCCTTTGTCCGTCTTTTCCTATGACTACGGTTCTAATACTACCACGTCCGCTACGATGGCTCTGTCTAATGCTGCCCTGCCTGGTGCTGCCGTCCTGTCCTCCTGTGTCTAACACTGCTTCGTCCGCTACCCATCTGTGCCGCAGGACTTTCTCTCCTGTTAATTTATGCAGAACATGGGCAGCTATGGGCCCCCTTCTTATCCTCAAGTCTCTTTTCCAGGAGTGAGAAGATTCCCTCATTCGTTCCCCCCTCATTTATTCACGCCCTCCCGCCGTGCCAGGCACCCGACTCTGGCTTGGGGGAAATGGTCCAGAGAGCATATCTTCTGCCTGATTTGGGGAGCGGGCAGGAGAACAGGAAACATCACAGGCACATGTGATCTTGATCTGACCAGGGTTCTTAGACTCAGTAATCAATAGAAATTGACTAGAGGCCAGACAGGAGATCCAGGCAAGGCTTTACTGGGGGAGCCAGAACAAGTAGCAAGCTCCCTTTGCTCTTCCCCAAGGTGGGGCGGGCTGGTTCCTTATATGGGGTGAGGGTAGGGGTGTGTCCAGGGGTCCGGCTGGAGGGGTGGCTTAGGTGGTCTGCCCACCCCCTTGGGGGGGTTGGGAGCAGGGGGCATGCGCGCAGCACCCCGTTTTTGCCCCGGACACCTTGTTTTTGGTCTTTTTGTATCTTGTTGTTCCTAATTTGCCCTGACTACACAAGTGCACAGTTACTTTTAGTCCCTTATAGTTTCTTTGTATCTGTTGCTCCAGGAGACGTTTGTCCAGGTGCAGGCACTGCAGCAAAGGGTCCCAGGTCCCAGGTCCCAGCCTGTCTCAGACTGGATTTGTTTGGGGAAGCAGGAGATGGGCTTGGTGGGAGGAGAAGAGTGAGCGTGGGTGGTGGGCTGGGAGCTCTCTGGGGTCTGCAGGGGTCCGGCTGATCCTGGGGGTGGGGTCAGAGGAGTGCCAGGCCGGGCCCTAGATTCCATTCTGCCTGTGACAGCAGGAGCTGGGGGCCACCTCCCAAGCAATGGGATCCCTCCTCTGGGTCCCCTTGGCTGGGTGAAGCTGGACCCACAGAGCAGGGCCGTTGCCCACATCACCTTGAATGGGACGAAGAGGCCAGACTGCTCTGGGATTTGTAGCAAGGGCAGCTCTGGCTTCTCTATCCGCCAAACACGTTGTGTGCGGGAGTTTGCCCCTAGATGTTAAACCCTGTTTGTTTTAAAGGAAGTACACTCCGTCTGCTTTTAATTCGCACACTTAGTTCATCAAAATATTGTTTTGCAAGAGGTTTTTTTGGTGTCCGGGAAGCCTTTGGAGTTTTTCCCTGCCTGTCCTCTAGGAAGAGTTTCCTTCTAGGAAACAAGATTCTGGGCCCTGCTCAGGGCCAGTGGGTCGGGTCATGAGGCCGTGTTTTCTGTGTTTGTTTCTCCACCAGCAAAATCAGAGGAATGGGCTTTTCCTGGGGGTTCCACGGATGGGGTACAGTCCTGCAGGGTGGACGTCCAGTGTCCCCTGGACGCAGCGGTGGAAGGTCGTGGGACGGCGGGAATGGCATATGCTGGGACCATCATTCAGACATTTGGGTCCAGAATCACGCAGAGCCGGTGCTCCCCAGGGAGCCAGGCTTCTGGAGGTGTCACAGGGCTCAGCCAGTGTTTGTTCACAGCCCTGCCTGCACCGCTGCCTGCGTGCGCTTTGCTTTCTGGGGACCCTCTTAATTGTCATAGGCTCTCAGGAGTCCAGCTGCCCACTGCCTTGTTTGAGAATGCCTCCCCAAGCCAGTGGGAAAGGCGTTGTGCAGCAATCCAGGGCAGAATTCAGGGAGGCGCTGCAGACTTGCTGTGCTCGGCCCTGACGGGTCAAGTGTGGAAGGAGTTTGGGATGAACACAGACACACGACTGTATATAAAACAGATAACCAACAAGGACCTACTGTATAGCACAGTAGGACTCTACTCAATATCCTGTAATAACCTATAGTGGAAGAAAATGTAAAAAAAGAATGTGTGTGTGTGTGATTGAATCACTTTGCTGTACACCTGAAACTAATGCAACATTGTAACTCAACTATATTTCAATAAAAAATTTAAAAAGTAGATAATGTGGATATATTGTATACCGCAGGGAAATTATAGCCATTATCTTGTAATAACATTTAAAGGAGTATCATCTGGAAAAACACTGAATCCCTATGCTATACATCTGAAGCGAATAAAATATTGTAAATCTTCTATACTTCCATAAAAAATTTAATAAATAAAGTCAATAGATTTAAAAAAACGATAAACAAGCAAGAAAGGGTGTGGAAGGAATGAGCCTGGGAGCACTTGTGACTTAAACAGATGCAAGCAAAGGAGAAACGAAGGGAAGATTAACTGCTTGTCAGGCGGCTAATTTAAGGACCAAATAGAAGTCTGCAGGGAGCTCAGATTCGGAAGCAAGGAAGGACTGAGGTTTGGGAGCGCGCTCATCACCATAATGTATCGATGGGACTTTGCTTCACCCAGACTGGAATTCAAAAGCAAAGTCCAGTAATGATACCTGGTTAGGCCTGGGTCATTCAGTAAGGTGACCACGAGCTGTGCTGGCTGTCCTGCACTTCATATGGAGCCGATTCGAACTGAGATGCGCTGTCAATGAAATACATAACTGACTTGGAAGACTTAGTACAAATAAAATGAAATAAAATATCAGGTTAACGATTTGCATGTTGAAAGGATAATATTTCTGATATACTGGGTCAAGGATATTGTATTATGAAAATTATTACCTGTTTCTTTCTAGTCTGTTTTTAATGAGGCTACTAGAACATTTAAAGTAACATAGGTGGCCTGCGTCACACATCTGTGAGGCCAGGGCTGTCCTTGACAGGAGGACAGCAGAGGAGACTCGTTTTAGGTAGAGGAGGTTTGAAGGGAATTGAGTCATGTATAATCAACGGGACCGTTCTGACAACAGTCTCCGAGGAGTGACCCTTAGGGGTCTGCTTCAGTGAGGGAATGAAAAGCATTTGGGTTTTTTGTTATTGTCGTTTTTTGTTTTTATTTATTTTATTTTTGGCTGCCTGGGGTCTCGGTTGCGTCACATGGGATCTTTCATTGCGGCACGTGGGCGTTTCCCTAGTTGTGGCTCGCGGGCTCCAGGGCGCGTGGGCTCTGTAGTTGTGGCGCACGGGCTTAGTTGCCCCACAGCATGTGGGATCTTAGTTCCCTGATCAGGGATCGAACCCGCGTCTCCTGCATTGGAAGGCGGATTCTTAACCACGGGACTGCCAGGGAAATCCGAAAAGCATTTGTAACGAGCCGTCCTCGGCAGGAAAGTGAGTGCCGCCCACAGAGCTTGGAGGTGCTTGGAGGCTGTTCTCACAGCAGATTCCACTGCCTGGTTTGGAATCTCGCTGGTTGGCTTTGTCAGGCTCTGCCTCAGAACACGCCCTGGAGTCAGGGGGTCTTGGCCAGCCTGGGGAAGCATCACCAGTGCCTGGTGGGGACGAGATGCTGTGGCCTGCTTGAGATCCACAGCAGAGTGACCCCAGGCTCTCTTGGTGCTCTCGGGAGGGTGGGAGTCAAGGCCAAAGCACAGACTGGGCGGATCTTTTGCTGGAGCTCTGTAGGAAAGGGCAGATGCTGGGAGGGAAGCAGAGTAGCAGGTGACATCCTGGGGACCCATGGGGAACAGGCAGAGGAGTGGCATAGGCGTCCTCCTGAAAGGGCTCAGTGCCCCCGTGACAAGTGGGCTTTTCAGACAATGACAGGACAGCATCGAAGCTGCCAGCTGACGGGGCTGCTGGTGCAAGCTGGCAGGTAAGTCAAGGGCATGTCCCAGCAGGTGAGCCCGTGCAGCATGGGGTCCACACTGGGAAGCTTGGATCTGTCCTGGGCCACCTGGCCCGCCCCAGCCTCTGGAACAGGTGGAAGGAGCACGGGGACAGGTCACTCCTCTCCAGACCCCGGGCTGGATTCGTGCTTTCTGCAAGGTTCCTTAGAGGGCTGCAGGGGACACCTTTGGAGCCACAGGCCCCTGGGTCTCAAATCTGTTGTAGATTTGGGGGTTCTGCATATATTGTCTTCTTTGGGACAGATTCTGTGGCCAAGACAATTTACAAATTTAATCGGGCTTGACCTTCTCCAAAGTTTCTTTTGGTCTTAAGAGTCTGTAATGTGGGACCCCACTGGTCTACCCCGACAAGCAGGCCACTCTTCCCTTCTCTACGACAGCAGAGATCTCCCCAGGGTCCCCCTGGAGATCCCCCCAATCTCCCAGCCCGCACTGAAGGGGCGGGAGGTCTGTGGAGATGGCCAGGTTGGCACTGCTGGGGACCCACTCTGCGCCTGGCCTGCACAGGCTCTGACATGTTAGCTGGTCTCTGCTTTTGTGCCTGCCTCTGACCTCCGTCCTGTCACCACCACCATTTTACAGATGAGGAGACCAAGGCACCGGAAGGTTAAGTGCATCAGCGGTGGGGCCGCCGGGCCAGGGCGTCAGCTGCAGCCTCACTGCTGTTCACCACAACCCCGAGGCCTCTGGCGCAGGTCCTGTTGGCCTCCTGTGGCCTGTTTCCCTCAGCTTACCACCGCCCTCTGCAGGTGTCTCGGTCAGCGCAGGCTGTGTAACAAGAACACCAGAGATTGGTGGGGGGCTTAAACAACTGACATTTATTGCTCACAGTTCTGGAGGCTGGGAAATCAGAGATCAAGGCGCCAGCAGATTCAGTGTCTGGTGACATCCCACTGCCCGACTTATAAACTGCCCACGTCCCACTGTGTCCTCACACAGTGGAAGGGGCACGGTGTCCCTTTTATAAGAGCACTAATCTGGTCGTGAGGGCTCCACCCCCATGACCTCATCACCTCCCAAAGGCCCCACCTCCAAATACCATCATATCAGGCATTAGGATTTCAACATAAGGATTTAGAGTTGACGAAAACATTCAGTCTATAGCGGAGAGAGACAGGTCTCAAGACTGCCCAGGCTTCCTTGCGGTGCGGGCCACGTGGCATTTGCATCTGGCCTCTCCCTGGGGAGTCTGGTCCAGCCGTGGACTGTGCACGCCTCTCTGCCTGCCCACCCCACCCTCCAGACCAGCCTCAGGGCCCTCCCCACCATGGAGTGGCTCGTGCTGGCCCAGCCCAGCTATTTTGTCCTATTTTGTCAAGCAGCACCTTGGAAAGGCCAGCCCGTGGCTGCGGTGTGGGCCCAGCCACCGCCCTGGTCCTGCCAAGCCCTGTGTGGGCCTGGGCCTCTGCCCGCCGGACACCCGCCAGCTTGTAGTGTTGGAATTTCCTGTCTGACGTTAATTTCCCCCCACTATTTTTTCCCCCCAAAGTGAGACAAAAACTCTTTTTAATTGCATGCTCTGGAGTGCCAGTCAGGATATTATTATTCTTATTAAGTGCTTCCTGTGGGGCAGTGACCAGGCATGGGGAAGGCTCTGGATGCAGCCTGTCCCGGGGCTTATTATTGGGGATAATAGTGCCATTTGCATAAGGCCTGGCCACTGGGAAGGAAGCTGTCCCTGGACTTGTCTGCACTGTCCTGCCTCCCAGCTCTGATGCTTCGGCCATTACTTGGTTCCCACTGGGAGAAGCCGTGGCCATGTAAGTCCACACGTCTGAAGGGCTGGCCTTTGAAACTGCCCAGGTTTGAAAGTGGACTGAGAACCCACAGTGAAGGGAGGTGTGCACGGGGGCCTCCACGTGGTTTCTTCAGCCCTGCGTGCACCTTTGTGCTTGTACTTGGAAAAGCACAGTCGCTGGGTTGCATTCCTCTTGAGCCTCCGGCCATATTTAGAAGCCCTGGTAAATGGGGCAGCGTGGTGGTCCCCGGGGTTCAGATGTCACACCCAGGGCTATCTCTCTTATCAACCATGTCGAGTTTCTACAGCTGCAAATGTTCTCCAGCCAGGTCAATGCATAGTAGGCAGAAACGTGAGAAGTAATCTCTTACTTAACTGGTGCCAGTGGGAATTCTGAGGCTACGGCGGTAAAACGGATAATCTAGGCCCGTCGTTTTCCAAGGGTGGTCCCTGGCAAGCTTGGTCAGCATCGCCTGGGCATGTTTTATAAATGAAGGTTCTCAGGCCTGTCCCAGGCCCACGGAGGCTGAAACTCTGGGGGTGGGGCCCAGCCATGGGGTTTTAATTAACAAAGCCTGCAGGTGATTCTCAGGTCTGAAAAGCACTGATGTTAGCGCCTAAGTAGGTGCATCACAGGTGTGTCTCTTGTTATGTGTATCGCATCCTTGAATCCCTGAGAGGGTCCCAGAGAGAGGCATCCCTCATCCTGAATATACGGCAGAGGCCACGTGGTTTGGGCCAGCATCCACACTGCACACAGCTCCATGCCAGGGCACTGTGAGTCCTCTGGACTCTGTCCACACTGCCTCCCAGCCTGAAGGACCCAGCATCCTCTCCAGCTCTCCCAGTCCTGGCCCCTTGAGGGTCCAGCTGCAAAACCACCTCCTGCAGGAAGCCTTCCCGGCCGCTCTGGGTCCCACGGAAATGACCCTTCCCTGACTCTGAGGCTGTTCTGACAGCTGTGCCCGTGGACCCCGCTGAATCCCACGGGGCCAGCCTCTCCAGCTTTGCAGGCGGCCTCCACCGAGGTGCCCGGTGCACTACCTGTGGGCAGGAACGCTGTTTCTTGCTCTCTGGAGCTTCCAGGGCCCTCGAGCAGGGTCCCCCTATTTGGACAGAGTAGGGGAAGCCGTTGCGCCGTGGGTGTGACTTTTGCCTTCCGGGCTGTGATGGGCCAGAGCTGAGAGCTCCATGCAGAGTGGTGTGTATCTCCAGTCTGGATACCTGAGAAAGCTGAGGAGCTGGACCCGTGGGGCCTGCAGCCGGTGCAAGTCAAGGCCGTACTAGAGGGGTCACATGCTGACCTTCATCGTGTCCCTGGATCGGACCTGCGTGCTGAGGGAGGGAGCATCTGGGTCCCGCCATCTCTGGAATCTTCCGGGAAGGCGTGAGCGCCACCTCCCCCAAGGGCGAGGTCCTGGGATCTCCACAGGGATGGGAGCGGGTGTGGGATTCCAGAGGAGCCCCGCGTCAATGGCTGAAATGTCGACCTTAGCTGTGCACAGGCCACGAGCTAGTGTCCAGTAACTGGTCGAGGGCTGGTGGACCTTCCGGGTTCACTGGGGCACAAAGTAAAGGTGCGGATCACCATCCCTTCGCTACACCATCAGTGCTTTTTCTCTTGCCAAGCATCTTCACCTTCTCATTCCCTGAAGAGTTAAACAGTTTAACTGACCAAGCTGGGCATTCAGGGTGGAATGGAGACTAGCGACCTTCTCTCTGTTGGGAGAGTCCTCCCCAGAGGTGCACTTGTCCAGACCGTCGATTCCCCCCTCGCTTCCGGGAGGGGAGAGTGGGGTTTGATGCCAGGAAACTGGATCATCTGAACCGCCGCCCTCCAGCACAGGGGAGCCATCCCCTGCCTGGGACCGCTCGGCCTAGGGCTTCTTTGGCCACTGCCTTTCCCAGGAGCGGAGTGGCTGGCTGAAGGCACATGAGGAAAGGATGGATACGATTCTCCAAAGCTGCCTTTTAAACAAAATTCACAACGCTGTTCATTGGAGCCATCTGGCCACCTGCGAATTCCCTCCGGTGTTTGTTTCACCTAGGGCAGCACGGCACAGGTTCTAGGGAATGAACGGCAGGGAGCCCTGGAGTTTGCAGCAGCCGGCCTGAGCCTCCTGCCAGTGAGCGTGTGGCAATGGGGTGGCTTCAGCAGGGATAAAATCGTAGAAGAATGTTCCCTCAGTGCCCCGAAGCCCATGGCCCGTCATTTCTGCCTGTCCCCACTCTGTAACGCCACGGTTCCCATCGCGGGCACGTTCAGCAATGGGCAGCGCATCTGAGATCCAGCTGGATGCATCTCGGGGTCTCTTAACCCAAGACTTACAGAAAAGGTCCCGCCATGATGCTTGTTCACCTCTCCTGAGATTCACAGTGATGGGGAAGGGGGCTCCTACTTGCCGAGCTCCTGCTCTGTGCAGACACTGTCATAGGCTGCCCAAGAGTTGGGTGTGTGTCATCCCATTCTACAGATTTAGACTGAGGCTCGGAGCCCTTGTCCCTTGTTAGCAAATGACAAAACTGGGGTTCACACCCAGATCTGTCTGGATTTATGGCCCACGTGCTTTCTGCTCCTATCCCAAGCTCCTTAGGCCGTGGGGACAGGTCATCCCTTTAGGACTGTCCTCTGACTGATGGGCAACTCAGGGGTAAGGCGGATTTCAGTCAGCTGTCAAGTTCACTATGCTTGACTTCAAGCCTTCTCGTCTGCCGTTTTTTTCTCCTTCTCCTCCACACTAGCCCCTTCTCCAAAGATACAGATTTTTTGCTGCCTGGGTCCTTCAGTTAGGGGGAAGTGACCTGGTAAGTCATCCGTGAATTTTTCACATTAGTGTGAGTTTGTGACTTCCCCAAGGTCCATTTGTTTTTAAGAAAAAGAGTGAAACAATTGCACTGGATATTTCTTAAGATGCAAAGAATTATAGAGGACAAGAATGTGATCAATTAGTCATGAAAGGGGCGTCCCAAGCAGAAATGGGGGGACAAGAAGCCCTTTCCTGGTCCCCAGAGCCATGCCTCCATCTCAGCTTCTGAGAGGCCACCGGCACCCAGCAGATTGTCCCTGACGCAGCCCCAGCCGCAGCCTCCTGCATAGCCACCCCGGGACATGGTCAGCTGCCCGAGAAGGACAGGGATTGGTGCCCTGCCCTGGCCCCTGGCCTCCTGCCCAGGGCCGCACGGGCTGCGCTCAGATGTGTTTGTGCCTCATTGTAACTCAGCCCTGTATCGGGGCTAGGACCAGGCCTCCTTCTAGAGACTCCCGCCTGCACCTCCCTCGGTCAGTGCCAGGGCTGGACAAGTCTTCTCGCAGACACCCATCTCTTCCCTGGTCCCAGGCCTGGAGCCCGTGTGCTCTGAGCTCATTCCCTGCTATGGTCTGTTTTTTTTTTTTTTGGCTGCGTTGGGTCTTAGTTGTGGCACGCGGGATCTTTGCTGTGGCATGAGGGCTCCTCATTGCGGCATGCGGACTTCTTTCTAGTTGTGGCGTGCAGGCTCAGTAGTTGTGGCTCGTGGGCTCTGTAGTTGCAGCACGAGGGCTCCAGAGCACATGGGCCCTGTAGTTGTGCTGCATGGACTTTCTAGTTGTGGCCCGTGTGCTCAGTAGTTGCAGCATTTGGGTTTAGTTGCCCTGTGGCATGTGGGATCTTAGTTCCCTGACTAGGAATCGAACCCCCGTCCCCTGCATTGGAAGGCGGATTCTTAACCGCTGGACCGCCAGGGAAGTCCCCTTGCTGTAGTCTTGATGGGAATGGCCACATAACTGGAACCCATTCTGATCTCTAGGGACTGGACAGCCCGGAGGGCTGGGGCGCCCCCAACACGTCCCAGGAAATGGTTGCTTCCCCCGGGCCGACCCCTCTGTGTATGTCTCTGAGCCCAGTCCTCAGGGCAGCATCTCCACGTGGTAGCGGCACATGACTTCGTCCAAGGAGAATTCCTCCAGCTGCTGCCCTGGCTGCCTGGTCGTGTTTTGATGACCCGGTTTTCCTGATTCTTCGTCGGAACCCTCTGCTGCCACTCCCACCGCCACCCCATCCCGTCAGTGTGTAAGTCGCCAGAGTTGTCATTAACGGGGCATCCGCTAGAGCCAGGCTTCCAGGGGAAGGTCCCCCTCGTCCCCTTTCAGTGTCCTGCTTACTCACACAGTGAGATCCTTATGCCAAGGACACTCCCACGTGCCCTCACCCCTGGGACCACCAGCCAAGGAGCATTTAGCATGTAAACCTTAGTGCAGAAAAATCCTAGGGTTTAAAAAAAAAAAGCCATCACGGCACCATCGTCAGCTTCTTAAACTTTTGGTCTTTCTGTGTAGGATCAAAACCAAATGTGCATTTTTTTCAGAGGGGGCAGGGAGATCCATAGAAAATTCCCATCTTAGAGTTTCCTCCTCAGAAACTTAAAAAGAGAGCCAATTCTTTGAAATGGCATATGGAGTGTGTGTGTGTGTGTGTGTGTGTGTGTGTGTGTGTGTGTGTGTGTTCCCCCCCCCATCATGCTGAAAGGACATGATTTACTTTGGATTTTTTTTTTACTTAAAAAAAGAGGCCACAATGAAAACAGCGTGTGCACGGGTCCCATTCAGTACGTTTCTGGAAGGCCGGCCGCCTTGTTCTTTACGTTCATCTTCGTTATGTTCCTTGGGTGCTGCTGCTGGCCTCTGGGTGGCGTGCTGTCTCGCAGAAGGTCCAGAGTGGGACCTCTGCCTCCTTGGCCTGCCCGATCGGCTCTGGGCAGAGCATTCCCTGCTGAATGTTTCCATCAGGGCCGTGGGGGCCGGCAGGGGTCCATGCTGGTCTGAGAGGGTCCTGAGTCTTCAGATTAGCCAGCGTCACCCTTCATCCCTCAGTTTACCTGTGGTGCAAAGCTGGTCCCAGAGACGGTTGGCTTAGGTGATGGGGCCAGGGGCTGAGCGGATTCAGCAGGGCCGCTAGGTCAGTGAGTTGTGCAGACAGGACCATAAAGAGGAAGCAGTGCCCAGCACGTGCCCCCTGCCTCCCCCCACCCCCCGTGACCTGCTCAGGACCCCTCCTAAAGCCTCACTGAGTCACCAGCTGGGACAAGCATGGCTCTTCCCCGGGGAGCGGGTGACCTTTCACAAACAGCGGGATCTGGGAGGAAGGCGCTTGGAGCTCATCTAATCCCCGTTGTACGAAAGGATAATGTGAGACCCAGACAGGGGACAGAATGTCCCCGAAGTCCCAGGGCCGCTGGGTGGCAGGGCTCTCCTGGGATTCCTGGCTAACGCATGCCCGGCCTCCCTCAGCCTGACTCTATTCATGCGGCCTTTTGAAAAGTTTCATCAGAGCACGTGACTCCCTACCCAGAACCCCCCGGGGGCCTCCCAAATCTCCCAGAAAATAACCCTGAAGTCTTTCCCAGAGCCTGCCTGCCCGGGCTTATAGGACCTCCTAGCCCCACCCCTCTGTTCCAGCCCAGGTGGCCTTGTGCTGAAATCACCAAGCTCTTCCCCCGACCAGGCTCTGGGCCTTCGCGTGGCCTCGCCCCACCAGGCTCTGGGCCTTTGGGCTGGCCTCCCCCTACCAGGCTCTGGGCCTTTGCGCTGGCCTCCCCCGACCAGGCTCTGGGCTTTTGCGCTGGCCTCGCCCCACCAGGCGCACCCTCTCTCGGAGAGCCCTGACTTCTCCAGCGTCGCCCAAGCCCCCTCGGTTTCCTTCCTACTCTCAGCGCCCTGATGTGAGGGTATTAACGTATTTCTGGTTTGCTCCTGTGCCCTCTTCCAGCAATGTCTACAGCTCTGTGGCGGCAGCTTTGTGACCGCCCTGCCAGGAGCTGGAGCAGTGCTGCTACACAGCAAGCACTTGATACAGGCGGATGAGTGAACGAATGAATGAATGGCTGTTCCTACAGTGACTGTGCCCAGAGGTAGCCCCCGCTGACGTGAATGGTCCGGTGGTTCTCTGAGGTGGGCAGAGGGGTCCAGACAGCAGGTCCCCGGGTTGGACTCTGGCTGATGGGAGGCATGGCGCTCCACCCTGGACCGACACTGGGAGCTGCTGGGTAGGAAGTGAGCACGCACTCAGGCTCTGTTTGCTGAGGGCCAGCTTTGTGCCGGCGCTGTGCTCCAGGAAAGCACACAGGGATGAGGGCAGAGAGACGGTGAAACCAGCGGCCACCAGCGGCCTGATCGTGGCTCACCTAGAGGTACAGACATGCCACTCTGAGCCTTGATGTTCTTTCCTGAAAAATGGGGATAAGGACAGGGTTAGTGGCCAAACTAAACGAGACGCTATAAGCAAAGCCCCACGAGGCAGCTGACGTCACTAAGGATGAGCACCCGAGGCACGTCCCCTCCTGACCCAGCTGGGGGCTGCCACACTCCAGCTGCCGGCCGACCGACACATCCCTGCCCGGATGGGAGGAACCACTGACACGAGTTCCCAGGCTGGTCCTGAGGATCCCAAGCGGGTGAGGGTGGGGTGCGGGTGTGTGGCCAGAGCCCTTGCTGCCTGCTCGTTCCATGGGCGTCAGCCATCCTGGGAGCAGCAGGGCGGAGGGAAGTCCTGCCCTGCGGCCCTGACTTGAGAAAGAGGAAGCCGTTGCCCCCGTAAGCTCACAGGCTGCACCCCAGGACCTGGCGGAAGGGAGGGGGCAGCCCCAGCAGCAGGACCCTGCAGGCGGCTGTCCCTTATGCCTCTGCTGGGAAGCCCCAGGGTCCTCCTCCCCAACCTCTCGTGCACGCACACACACACGCACACACACGCACACATGCACACACACGCACACACACGCACAGCCTGGTCTTGTGCAGCAGCCTGGTGACCTCGGTGCCATGTCCGCTTCATGTTTGCCAGGTCAGCTACCATGAGCGCTTCATTCCTAGGGGTTTTATTGCTCTTTAAACCTGGATGAAGTTGCATTACTTCTGAGAAGAGCACTGCTATAGCTGGTGGGGCAGAGGGGAAGGTCTGGGCTCTTGTGGCCTCAGGGGACCCCCTTCAACCTCTGCAGGTTCGAGATCAGGGGAAGGAGCATCCCAGGGCACTGGAGAATGGTCGGTGGAAAGACTGGGAATTCTGGGGTGAGTGCAGCCTGAGCTTGCAGTGAAGACCCAGGAGTTGCTGTTTGCAAGCCCTGAGAGCAGGGCCCAGTGCCGTGTGAGCGCTTGTTAAATGTGACACGTAAGCAAGGTCGGGACAGAAAGACCCCGGGATCACCCTTGCACTCAGGGAGCCTCGGAGCGTTTGTTGGGGTGGTATAGAGGGAAAAGCCCGTGCCCAGCCGTCCAGGGCCTTGGATTCCCCTCCTGGCTCTGTTGTCTTTCAGCTTATGACTTTGGGCTGAAATCACCCTTGGCCTCCATTTCCTCATCTGTGAAATGGGCACAGTAACACCTACCCTGGCTGCCTCAGGTGGCTTTTGGATATGCAGGGAAACAGAAATAGACAAAAGCAAACCATGTTTATTTTGTTAACAATACTGTAATCTGGTCTGCCTGGCTGCATTAAAAAAAAAAAAAAAAGAAACAAAAAAAACCATAAAGGCTCTTTCCTGCAGGTCTGGGGAGGTGAGTACTGCTTCCCTGCTGACTCCCCTGGGGATTTGGGGAAGTCCAGTTTGTCTCCCAGGCTGTAAGCAGGCGAGCAGGCCCTCCGCCCTCCCCAGGGTCTGCAGGGAGCAGAGAGTGACTTGTCCCCTGCCCCACAGCCAGTAAATGGATTATGGACTGCGGGGCTCCAAACATTAGTAATAATTGTCATCAGCAGCAGTAACACGTACGGAGTGCTTCTTATGTGCACAGCACCTCTCGGCAGGAACGTTTTATCTTCAGGGCAACCCTAAGAGTAGTTGGTGTTACTTGTTTCTGGATGGACACAGGGAGATGCAGAGGTAACGGAGTTTGCCTGAAGCCAGGCAGCTGGCGCGCAGCAGCTTTGACTCCCAGAGGGTGGCCAGTCCTCCTGTCATCGTTTTCAGAGTCACAGCTGCACGCCCAGCCTCACCTCCTCAGAGCACACGGGCCTAAGGGGAGAAGAGGTGGTCATTCCCACAATCACCAGCCCCGGAAGGGAGCGCCCGACTGCACGGATGGGGCAACGCGCCAGTGTCAGGTCTCCTCGGAGCCCAAGATTTGTGGAGTCTGGGTTTGGCAAATTGATTTAATCAGAGTGAGAGGATTTGCTTTCTTTATTCCCAGTCGCTGTGGAGGGTGTCAGGATTGTGGAATTAGGAAGATAAAATTGAATATGTAAAAATTAAGGTTAAACATCAGGAGGAAGTTTTCCTCTTGTTAAAAATTCATAAGTGATGAACCCAAGTGTCCATTGGCAGGTGAATGGATAACCCAAATGTGGTATATCTATACAATGAATATTATTCAGCCTTAAAAAAGGAAATTCTACTACTCAGCCATAAAACAGAATGAAATAATGCCCTTTGCAGCGTTATGGATGGACCTAGAGATTATCATACAAAGTGAAGTAAGTCAGACAGAGAAAGACAAATACCACATGGTATCCACATATGTGGAATCTAAAATACGATATAAATGAACTTATCTGTGAAACAGACTCACAGACATAGAGAACAGACTGGTGGTTGCCAAGGGGGTGGGGTGTGGGGCAGGGATGTATTGGGGGTTTGGGGTTAGTAGATAAAAATTGTTACCTATAGGTGGATAACCAACAAGGTCCTACTGTAGAGCACAGGGAACTATATTCAATATCCTGTGATAAACTGTAATGGAAAAGAATAGAAAAAAGAATATATATATATATGTATAACTGAATCACTTTGCCGTACAGCAGAAACTAACACAATTGTAAATCAACTGTAGTTCAATAAAAATATATTAAAGGAAAAAAGGAAATTCAACACATGCCACAGTGGATGAACCCTGGGGACGTTAAGTGAAATCAGCCAGCCACAAGACAACAGATACTGTGTGATTCCACTCATACTAGGTCCCCAGAGGAGTCAGATCCATAGAGACAGAAAGGAGAGTGGTGGTCGCCAGGGGCCAGGGGAGGGGGAGAGGGAGTTGGTGTTTAATGGGGACAGTTTCAGTTGGGGACGATGGAAAGAGTTCTGGGGATGCATGGTGGTAGCACACTCAATTGTACACTTAACCATGGTTTAAAATGGTAAATTTTATGTTATATGTATTTTACCACAATCAAAAAGGAATTTGTAGCGCTTACAATACCAGGATCTGCTTGCACAGACACAGTCGGCAACGTCATCTGTGTGCGTTTACCACCATAGGCCTGGCAGTCAGCTGACCTGTACGTGTGGAAAACGAACCCACCGGATTTCTTTAACCTCTTGAGTAATTCAGACTCAACAGCCAGCCTCACTGGCCTGTGGTCCTCAGCCTGAGCAAGAGCTGACTGAGAAATCTTAGCCCTTTTCCCCGTGTAACTACTTTTTAAAGAGCCTTGTTTTCCTAAGGCCTATAATTTTGCTTGCCTCCAGGGTACCCAGGAATTTTTTTTTTTTTTTTTAATTAGCAAAGAGCTAATTACAAGTATCATGATCTGCACAGGCCAAGTGCAGACAGGAGGCTGACGCACTCTGGCAACCAGGTCTCACGTGTCGGCATTGGCATCCCGGGGGCCAGCGCACTTGGGGTCCGTAATGCATATTGAGAGCTGGAGCATTCACAGACCCACAGAAGTGTCCACTGTGGGCTGCCCACAGGACGGGGCTCTGTGGCACTTGGCCTGACTGAGGCTGGCCGCAGCCGGGAGCTGGCCCTGCCTCCACAGACAGTTCTAGGTCAGTGTCTCCAGCGTGGGGGGCCGCAGCGTCCGGAGGCCGTGCCCCGGGGCTGCGGGCGCCACACCCGGCCAAGGCCAGGACGGGCAGAAGCCTGTCGGCTCTGTCAGCCCTGATTTGTGGCCAAGTCTGTCATCTCCCCGAGTTCAAAGAGCGCTTAGCTGCTTGTCTTTGTCAAGAGCGCAGTTGGGGGTCTTTTATGTGAAGGATGTAGGGTTCCCGGGCTGACTTTGATTATTTATTCATCCCCCTTTGTGGGTGTGTGATAGCCAGGCACCCCGGAGCCCCCCTGTCCTGAGCGCTGTTGCTCTGAAATTCATTGAGCTTTAAAGCCCTTTGAAAAGTGCTTTTCGAGGGAGGGGAAAAGTTTTTGAAGTCCTGTTTCTCTCTCCCCTCCGCAGTGCCGACTCATCTCCTGCCACCGTTCCACGCCCCCTTCCCGATTGACATGCGACACCAGGAGGGAAGGTACCATTACGAGCCTCACTCTGTGCACGGTGTGCACGGGTAAGTTCCGCCCGCCGCCCCAGGCTCCGTCCCTCTGGTCCGAGCTCCTGATCAGCGTCGTCCACCTCTGTCACCCTGGCATGCGCTGACCCGGTGTGAAGGGGGACTGTGGGGTGTGAACCCCAGCTCCCCTCTGGTTACCTGAGAAGGAAGCACACCCATCTGCCACATCACGGCTTCCAAGGATGCAGGGGGTCCTGGTGTGTCCACAAGCGCCCTGAGGCTCTTCCCCCATCCGGGCAGTGAGGACGCCCTGCAGACCAAAGTCCCCATATAAGTACCGTGACTTTGGATCGACGTTGTCCCAACATAATCATTCATAGTGCCCCGCCCCCCTTTCATGCTCTCAAGTATCCCAGTTTGGACAGTGAATTACAGGATAACCCTACTGATAAGGACAAGCTCAAGGTTATTCTTTGGGGCCTTTCCTACTCCCTGCTCTAAGACCCCCCCCAGTGAAGGCATGTGTCCCCTGTGTGTCTCTCTCTAGACCTGCTCCTGCCCCTCTCCACTCCCACCCAGGGTCTCGGAGCCCGTAGCTGACGTCACTTTTCTTGGTCTTTATGACTCCAAGACTTGACCCCTTGCTGCCTCATCCATTTTGCTTCCAGGAGAGAGGCTGAATCCTTCACCCCACCCCCTGTATCTCCACTGCGCCCCACACCCGCCTCTTGACCCAGACACCCGACCTGTCCATACCAAGCTGCTGTTATGGTTCTAGCCCACCTGTACCTGGGTCTCAGCCCCTACTGCCCCACCTGCCTGGAACGGCCCCTCCTCCTGACCACCTCCTCCAGAGTCCCGAAGCCTCAGCTCAGGGGCCACCTCCTCTTGGGAGCCCACCCTGAGTGGGGGTCCTTCCCTGGATTCCTACCACACTGTAGCATTGGAATGAGGTGTCTTCACACTCTGTCCAGCGGGCTCTGAGCTTTGCTCTGAGAGCCGTCGACACCCTCCATGCATTCCACCCATTGAAGACAGACCCCCACTCCCTCTCCCAGCTCCCGCTGGAGTAAAGTCAGTCAAAACTCACTGAGACCCCACTATACTCAAAGCCCTGTGCCTGAGAGGGGGGCAGGTGACTCCTATTTGGGGGCACCCGCTGCTCATCCCAGACAAGGCAAATCTGGGACTTCTGTGTGCTTTTTCAAGAGGTCTTGTATGTTGCAATAATCTCAGACATGAAAAATTTGCAAAAATAGTGCAAAGACTTCCCGTATACCCTCACCCAGTTCCTCAAACGTTGAGACTTGAAGAGGAAAGGCCAGTTACTGTATAAGATGTCCTCGGTTTGGGTTTGCCTGGTGTTGCCTCCTGATAAATTCAGATGATGCCCTGGGGGGATACTCCCATAGAAGTGGTGCTGTGCCCTCCTAGTGCATCCTGTCGGGGCCTATGACGACCATACTTCTCAT